>NW_028126358.1:600000-946751 GCF_965194825.1 Balaenoptera physalus | reverse complement strand
ACTTGCACACATTAGTGTGTGCATGGGCATATGGGTGCATGTGTGTTCACATGCTAGTGAGTGAATATATTTGTGCTGTGCACGTGCATATGTTTGTGTGTGTGCTGTGCCTGCCTGTGCGCACACCTGTGTGTTTGCTGGAACCACTTGCAAGTTGGCTGCAGACTGAATTGTGCCCCAGATATATCCGCACGCAGCTGCTCTAACAATCCTGAGTAGCCACGTAAAGGTCACAGATCTCAGGGATTTAAATGGATGGAGCAGGATATCCTGACACAGAGTTTGTCTTCCAATGACTGTCACTGTCTCAGTAATATCCTTCACACCTTCTTTAAGCTGCATTCAGGGTCCAGTTTAGACTCCCATTACATTCAGTCACCTGTCCCAGGTCCCCTAAAGCAACAATGTCACCGTGGGAGAGCCCGGCCAAGGCTGGGGGTGCCCCTCCTGTTGGCCTGGCCTCCAGGCCATGCCCTTGGCTCCTGTTTCCTCATATCTCAGCCAGGCCCCGACTTGGATCGGGCCGCCACCTCTTTCCTCACAGGGTCCCATCGCCCAGTCAAGGGGGTTCATTCTCCCCCTAAACACAGCATCAGGAGTTGGGGGCTGACAGTCCCCACTGGGTCTCCTTCATGTGAGACCCTGTGCTGTTGAAAGAGCAGGCACCCTGCCCTCGGGGGTGGGGGACTGGGGGGCGACATGCGGCCCACGATGGGCAGGCGGGTCTCCGGGTGGGGCGAGCCGGTGTGCAAGGAGTTCCGCGGTGGGTTATCCTCTCCAACGGCTTCTGTGCCCCTACCTCTCCCCGTGCCTCCCCTCGAAGACAGCGCGGTGCCCGGGTTGGGAACAATGGGAGCCGTCAGCCACCGCCCCCTCTACACACACACACACACGCACACGCACAGGCACACGCACACGCTGCAGGGAAGCAGGACCTGAGTGCAGGGCTCTCAGCGGCCCTGAGCGCCCCGCCCGGAATCGGCCAGCCGAATGGACAGACCGGATCTCCCGGCCCGGACCATGCAGGACTCTCCTGACCTGGCTTGCAGTGTGGCCGCCTCCTTCTGGAAGCCTGGGAGGCTGGAATCAGGCCACTTCTTGTCTGTCCTGGCAGCAGACTGGGCTGCACTCTAAGAAGTTCGTGGCTCGCCCGTGGATCCTGACCATCAGGTGGTCAGAGAAATTGGGAACATTTCTGTTTTACCTGTTGAAATGTTTAATGACAAAGATTTTGTTCAGTTTCCTGACGTGTGTGTCCAAAGATGAGAGACCCATGTGTGTGATCTGTACCCCCTATGAGATCAGCCCTAAGCTAGTTTAAACATGATCAAGTTGTGTCTACATGGTAGATTTAGACCTCTGCATGTCCTGTCTACTGATTATGTTTAGAGCTGACCATGTGTTGTCTATAATAAGAAGATTTAGACCTGACCAAGTTCTGTGTACGCTAGGACTATGGGGACCTGGGTAGAGACCCGGCCTGGCCTCAGTACTGGGAAGTTCCGTGCCTGCATCTGAATGTCAGTGCTTAGATGTCTGGGGTCTGGAGCTGAGGTGGGCTTGTCTACGTAACAGCCTCTCTTCTGAGTGTGGTGACCTGGTCCTCCCAAGGGTCAGTGCTATGGTCGGGGCCTTAGTCTTAAACCCTGCAAGGTTCACCTTCCCTGGGGTTCATGGAGAATCCTCAGGAGGACTACCTGGCAATAATTCCAATTTACCAGCACGTGCATGGTGCATAGGGAAGCAGGTTTAGCTTCTGAATTGATTGCAGGGCACGCAGATCGGGCAAAAGGCCGATGGGTGACAGCTGAGGCTGCTGCTGAGCTCTCCCTCCAGTCTACCGTCCCTACTCAGCAGAGTCCAGAGCTGCCCCTCGGCTTTCAGCCCTGCTGTCCTGTGAGTTTTCTCAACATGTAAGTGAGACGAGAAAGGACTGAGCATGCCAGCACCAGGGTCGTGTGTTCAACTTTAGTATGAAAGCTGTACAAACAGTTAAAATCACACAGAACCAAAGTGAGGAGAGGAGGACTCCTCTGGGACAAGTGTGGGGAAAGGAGACCCACCTGACACTTTTTCCCATCCCAGGAGGTCCCAGGGACCCAGCTTGTTTCCACATTGGGGGAGCCCCTTGCAGAGCCATGGTGTCCTGACCAAGGGGACGTGTGACCCCAGGTGCAGGGTCTGGGGAGGTGAGGTCACCCTGGGACTGTGGACATGTGACCCAGGTGGAGGGGTCTGGGGAGGTGGGTCACCCTGGTGAGTGTGGATGTGTGGCCCCAGGTATAGGGTGCGGGGACTGTGTGGGTCTCACCATACCTGCATGGGTCAGGATCACATGGATGGGGAGACCGCATATGCGCTCTTTGCCTGCAGTGTGTCCTGTCCCCTTTGAGATTTCCAACCTCTGCATTAAGGGTGTTGTCCTGATTAACCTGTGGTTCCTTTTCTTCTCTTCATCTTGTCACAATCATATGAGGTCAGGCATGTTTGAGTGGGTTGCTGCTCTGTGTTCCGGTGAGTGACAACACTTGGTGGTGTCGTATTAATACTATAGCATATCATATGTCTAATCTATGGGGGTCACCACTGCCTGGGTCCCCCTGGACAGAGGTCAGGTGAGCACAGACTAGCCCCCCCTATGAATGGTCTCCCACGTGCTCTGTGAGGGTACCGTGATGGCCCCTAAGGTAGGGGACTGTGTCTGGGCCTCCGACATTTGTGATGAAGGGAAGTCGAAATGGAATCTCAATTAACAAGACATTATTTTAAGAATTTATTTTAAGTGAAATAAAACACACGTCACATACCCTTTACCATCATCACCATTTTAAGTGCACGTTTCTGAGGCATCAGATAGATTCACTTTCTCGTGGAGCCATCACCACCATCAGTAGAACTTTTCGTCCTGCAAAACCAAAATTCCACAACCATGAAAGTCTCATTCCCCATTCCCTCCCACTGCCCCTGGCACCGATATCCACTTCAGTCCCTGAGTTGTCGACTGCAGGGCACCCACTGGAGTGGAATCCTGCAGTGTTTGCTGACGGGTCATTTTGGAAGAGCTGACTTTCAGTCTGAAGCTCTGCCTGTTCGCATCTGAAGAATCTGCATTTAAGGAGAGGGTGTATGAGGAAGGGGGTGTATGCGGGACAAAGGTGTCCGGGGTGCAGGTGAGCCAGGACCTGACCAGCTGCCTTTTGGGTCCTCTGGTCCCATCTCTTGGTCTGTGCCTCATCTGCATCATCACTGTCCCCGCTGGCACCGCTGGGGTGTTGTTGTCTGAGTGAGAGTCCCCTGGTGCCCCTGCTCTCCTCCCCTCCTCCTGCTGGTTGGGGAGGGAACTGCTTGCTGTGTGGTCTCTACTCCTGAGGCATGAAGGACCCTGTAGCATGGACCTGCAGAGTGTGGGGTGTGGTCCCAAGAGCATGGGGCCCACATAGGACACGACATCGGGCCGTGACAGGTGCTAGGGCTGCCTCATCACTGACAGGGAATGTTGCCCAGATCCTGCTCCAGAGGGCATGGTGGGTGGCCTGGGACCCTAGAGGCCCCATTCCTATACTGGAGCTTGGAGAGTGCATCCCCATGGGCTGCAGATTCACCCCATATCTCAGACATATCCCTCTGTCCTGTCTTTGAACTCAGGAAAACGAGCTCTCTTGTCCACAACATAGGCCGGGTCCTGTTGATATTAGGATTCTTTAAGTTAGGCGTCCTGGGATAGCAGCTCCTTTTAGGCCTGAGAAGGAACAACTCCGGAGTGTACAACAATTTCAGATGAAACTAATATTCAATGACTATCCCTAACTACTCGGTTGTTGACTTCTATTAGTCATTATTCTCCTGGTTTTAGCTCTGATGTGGGGATTACAGAGGAGTCAACATTTAAATCTTCGTAATCTGTGTATTTGTAGCTTCAGTATCGTTACGGACCCATAGTTTTTTATGGTTTGGGAAGAGTTATTGATTTCATGTATCATGTAAAGGATTCACAATGATGATAGGGCAATTAAGATTACCATAATAGCTAGTAAATTGTTCACATTTTCTCTACCTGTGCATCTATTGTATGCATATGAGTTTAGATGTCAATATTAGTGAAATGATATAGAGGACTAGAGAACTTATTTTAAAAATCACTATTAATGTGTGATGAAGAAAATGTAAAAGTTCTTCCATAATCGGTGACGTTGTATCTTGAGAGCCTAGATGAAATTGATATGCCTTAGTCATATACAGGATTTTAGCCTATCATTTAACTTTGACAAAGCTACATCACTTTTTACTTTTATCTCATTTATTGAGGAAGACATAATTGTTATGGTGTTGGCTTGAAAGTGGTTGAAAAGGACTTGAGTCCTTCCTTATTTTACATTTACATAGGTAGGATCTTGAAACGTAGGATATGGTGGAGGACATCCGTGTAACCATTCTAGGTTAGGAGTAGCAATTTCCACTGCTAAGACTTCTTGTTTAGACACAAATGCTTTTCAAAGTATGAAGATTCTTAGCATTACTGCTGCTACTGAGATGAATGAGCCTAAAGACAAAATATTTCATGTTGTGTGTGCCTCAGGGTACTCAGACTAACGTAGTGACATCCCTGAGAGGCCACGAAAGTGCTGCAGGAAGTCATATTTACGACTACAAATATACTTGTGAAGTGAATTTTTGCTCATGCTGAGTTAACTGTATAACCTGAGAATAGTGGGAATCAGTGTAGAAAGCCTCCTATAATAGTGAAGACTGCTCCCATGGACATTAGGTCATGGAAGTGTGCTACTACATAGTATGTATCCTGGAGGGCAATGTCTGGGGATGAGTTGACTAAGATGATTCCTGTCAAACCACCTACTGTAAAAAGAAAAACTAAAGCCTAAAACTCATAATATAGTGGGAGGTCATATAGTATTACCTCCGTGAACAGTTGCTAACCAGGGACTTCCCTGGTGACGCAGTGGTTAAGAATTCGTCTGCCAATGCAGGGAACACGGGTTCGAGCCCTTGTCTGGGAAGATCCCACATGCCGCGGAGCAAAAAGCCCGTGTGCCACAACTACTGAGCCTGCCCTCTAGAGCCCGCAAGCCACAACTACTGAAGCCCACGCGCCTAGAGGCCGTGCTCTGCAACAAGAGAAGCCACTGCAATGAAAGGGCCGCACACCGCAACGAAGAGTAGCTGCCGCTCACCGCAACCAGAGAAAGCCCATGCGCAGCAACCAAGACCCAACTCAGCCAAAAAAAAAAAAAAAAAAGAAAAGAAAAAGAAAAATTAAATAAAGAGTTGCTAATCAGCTAGATACTTTTACTCCTGTAGGGATAGAAGTAATTACGGTAGCTGATGCAAAGTATGCTCCTGAGTCCACAGCTATCCCTATGGTACACATATGATGGGCCCACAAGAGAACTCCTAAAAAACCAGTGGACATGACTCATACTATTCCCAGATAGCTGAAAGGCAATTTTTGTCCTAAATAGTATGTAATGCTATGTGAGTTTATAACAAACCCTGTTAGGCCATGAATACAGACTTCAGGGTGAGCAAAGTATCAAAAGAGGTGTTGGTATAGGATTCGGTCTCCTCCTGCAGGGTCAAAGAAAGTAGTGTTTAGATTTCTATCTCTTAACAGCATGGCAATTCTGGCTGCTTGGACTGAGATTGGTAATTATAGTAATATGGCTATAGTTGGGGAAGATTAAACAAATAATGGTGTTTGGTATTGGGATATGACTGCTGGTTTTGTATTAAAGACTATAGTAATAAAAGTAATAATACCAAGAATTGAGGAGACACCTGCTAAATGTAAGGAGAAAACAGTTAGGTCGACAGAGGCTCCTGCATGGGCCAGATTGCAGGCTAGAGCTGAATACACTGTCCCACTGGTACCAGAACCAGCTTCTACTATTGGTGATATGAGTAGGAGTAAGAATGATGGGGGAAGTAGTCAAAAGTTTATATGATTTATTGGGGGAAATGCTACTTCAGGTGTCCGAGTTCTTAGTGGCCCAAGTCAGTTTTCAAAGCCTGCAATCATAACGGGTACAGCTATAAAGAAAATTATTACAAGTGCAGGGACTGTTATGACAACCTTACAGATTTGGGCATCTCCAAGTAGCGGTCCAGGTCAGCATAGCTCAGCCTGGATTAATATAATTAAGGTGCTGCCTGCTACTCCAGCTCAAGCACCAAATAGTAAATATAAAATGCCGATATCTTTGTGATTTGTTGAAAATAATCAGCAGTGTATGAACAGAGGTAAAATGACTGAGTTAGCATTAGACTGTAAATCTAAAGACAGAGATTGAGCCCTCTTTCTGGCAAACCCTGTGGTGAATCAACAAATTGAATTGTAACTTCAGAGAAGCAGCTTCAATTCTGCCAGTGATTATCCTGCCTTTTTTTTTTTTTTCTTTTTTTCTTTCTCAAATGAAGGAGAAGTAGACTGAAGTCAGTTGACTAGAGGATTTGCCTGTTAACTAAAGTTTCCTGGGGTTAAAACTCATCAATCTCGTAAAGATTTGGCTTCAATACAGTGTTTGCTTTACATTCAATTGATGTAGAATAAAGTCTTGTAATCCTTATTTTTAGGAATTAAGTAAATTTCACTTGTTTAGGGTTTTGAAAGCTCTTGGTCTGAACTAACCTAAATTCCTAGTCCAGCACCGATAGAATGGGTGTTGTGTGTAGTAACCGTGTGGGTATTATGATTGGTAATGATAGGAAGGTTATTTCTTTGTATGTTCAAATTGTTTTGTGTTTGTGTTGTTTAATGAAGGGAATATAGTTAGTGATGTGGAGTATGTTAGCTGCAAGTAGAAATATATGCTGAGGACTGCTATGATGGTTATTAGTGTTGGTAGAATGATGTTGTCGTTTTTGTTATCTCTTGGATAATTATTCATTTGGGTAGAAAGCCTGATAGTGATGGGCGATGTCCTAATGATACTATAATGGTGAGGAAAATGATTGTGATGGGAGGTGTTTTATCTCATGTGTGTGATAATGATACTCTTGTAGTACATGATCTGGGCATAAATAAGAAGAAGATAGTGTTGTTATGATATAAATTAGTATGTTTAGGATTGTTATAATCTGAATATACATTATAATAGCTGTTATTCATCCTATATGGGCAATTGATGAGGAGGGTGTAATATTTTCCAGGTGAGTATGGCGAAGTCTGCCTCAGCCTCCAGCTATGATTTATAATATCACTATGATTAATAGTATATTTAGGTTGATGGAAGGTGACCTGTGGTATAAAACTGATAGGGGTGCAATTTTGTCATGTTGATAGCATCAGGTCTGCTGTTCATGGGATGCCTCGTGTGACTTCAGGCACTCAGAAGTGAAATGGGGAAAGTCCTACTTTTGTGACAAGGGCGATTGTCATGAGGGTGGATGCTGCTGGATTAAAGATTCTTGTTATTCATTGTGCTCTTTGACCAGAGTATATTAGATTAATGATAATAGCCATTATAAGTAGTATTGATGTGGTGGACTGTTTTAGGAAATATTTGTTGGATGCTTCTGTAGCTTATGGGTTCATGTTTTTTATTAGAATGGGGATACCATTAACCAGTGTGAGCTTGTTATACAATTATATTTCCTGAGAAAATGGTCAGTAGAATGATGGTAAAAACAATGAGAGTTTATTAGCACAGGAAAGATATACAAAAATATTTTGGGGGTATGGGCCTGAAGCTTACTTAGAGAACTTTACTATATAGCATGTGGTGTAATGTAGTAGGTAGCATGGAGAATGTAAAATTATTAGGAAGAATTCAATTCCAGGAATAAGAGCATTGAAACCTCTGTGATTTACTCTATCAAAGTAACTCTTTTGTCAGACATATTTCTTAAATTTGTGGTGGGTTGCCTGGTATGATGACAATTAGTGAAAACTCTCATATACATAGGGTTAATGTTAGTCGTAAAATACTTTTTATAAGAGATGTATGCGTTGATCATATCAAAATTGTAGGTAGGAGGCTCAAATTCATAGAAAGGAGATTGTTAGATGTGTTTAATGATGACTTGGGCTGTATATAATTCTGGCACCTAGGGATTGTCGAATGCTCCTAAAAATAGATTGCTGTGGAAATGTTTATTATAGGGAAATTGACATATTCTCTAGGAGGGACGGGGTGAATGGGCCTGCTACATTTTCTACATTGAAGACATATACAGGTTTTGATGCTACTTCCGTTTAATCAAGTGGGGCTTCGTTGGATTTCGGCTACTGCCGAGATAATCAAATTCTGGGTAGGGGTCAGGAGAAAATTAGTCATAGGTGTTCTTGTGTAATAATTACTGTTGAAAGTGTAAATGATCCATTTATCAGTAAGACTGAGAATAGAATAACTGCTACATTACTTCATATGAGATGATTGTCTGTGCTATTGCTCCTAGAGCTCCAGTGAGTGAGTATTTTGAATGTGAAGTTCATCCAGATCTGAGGATGGAGCAAATGGCTAGGTGTGATATGGCTAATAGAAATAACATGCCTACATTTATATTAATTAGTGGATAAGATATGGGAAGAGGAATTCATGTTGTGAGAGCCAGGGTTAAGGCTAGCATTGGGGTTAAGGCTAGCAAGAGAAGCCACCGCAATGAGAAGCCCGCGCACCGCAACAAAGAGTAGCCCCCGCTTGCCGCAACTAGGCAAAGCCTGCGCATAGCAACGAAGACCCAACGCAGCCAAAAACAAATTAATTAATTAATTCGTTAACTATTTTAAACAAAAGTACTATATCCTTCTGTACAGCTTCTCTGGGAAGAACAGAGAGATGGCGTAGGAGAGTGAGAAAGACCAATATTTAGTGCACATCTCTCATGCAGCTGCTCTGCTGGCTCAGAGAGATTTATCCCCACTTTACAAAGGAGGAAATAATCTCAGAGAGGTTTAGTAATTTTCCCAAAGCCAAACAGCTATGGAGTGGCAGAACCAAGATCTGAACCAAGTCTGTTACCTTCAAAGCCTAAGTCCTCATCACAACAAAACTCAATTAATATTTACATTTATCGAATTACATTGCAACCTGGGGAGTTCTTGGCACAATCCTGAATAAGAGTGAGAAAGAAAGAAATAGCATTGTTCCTACAGTCAACCCAAATTTTTGGAGCAGCTGCTAGATGCCTGGCCCTTTTTGGGGTTCAGCAGTGGTCAAGACAGGAAGAGTCCTGCTTTCATGAACCACGTAGTGGGGAGGAGAGACGGGTGCAACTTGGGTGAGGGATTTCACCTTGCTGGACCTCTGTTTTGTCATCTGGAAAATGGGATGGGTGTTCCTCATTTTCTGGGATTGTCCAGCCCTCACATTCTCTGATTCCATAAGAAGCATTTGTTTTCCTGTTTCTTTAAAATTCTTTCAGGCCGTGAGCTGTGATGAATGTTGTTAGCTGCTCCCCAAATCACTCTATTCCCAGCCTTTTCCTGTGATCAGGTCTTTCCCGAAACATGACTCACAGTCAGTCAAGTCACAGAACCTAAGGGGCACCCAGCAGAAAAATTCCAACCCTTGCTTCCCAGGAGCTCTGCGGTCTACCTGCCAGGTAAACTTAACTCACCTGGCACAAGGTGGCCATCCCTGGTTTCACATCAACATGATCTCAGGCACAAACCTCCTTGTCTTTCCATTTTGTCTTTAAGTTACTTGTTGAAACAACTGCACAAATATGACACAGATATAAAATCAGGCATCTTCTGCCCCCAGTGCCTACTAATAAATGATTTTCTGCCACTTTAATGATAAAGATAGAACATTTCAACATTCTGCTACCCTTATTATTTGTCATTTTTGTTGATATTTCTATTGACTACATCTTTCAATATTTTAACAATGGAACATTTATTTAGGGTGTTCCAGACCCAGCCTTTAGTGGTAAAGGTTTCGTTGTTATATTTCTATTATGTTTCCTTTCAAAATCATTATCCTATTTAAATGGATTAAGTCAATTCTATAGGCATTTATCTTATGATATTGATGAAATTGATACATAGAGGGCAGTAGTACAAGTTGATTGGACTTGAGAACCTCTATTAGCACAGTTAAGTATAAATATTATCTATATGTAAACCAAAGTACAGGCCGAGTGAGATTCTCTGACTTTTTTGCACTGTCTGCCCCTCAAGCCTGTGAGAAATGGACTATTTCTTGCCCTATCAGTAAACAAAGGATGTCACAGTCTTCAGCACTTGCAGCCCTCCAATGTGAGCCGGCGGGCCCTGAGGCACTCAGGATATGCAAATACAGAATGCAGGCGCCAGAGAGCTGAGGTGCATATCAAAGGAAGGAATTCAGTGAGCCCAGGCAAAGAAAAGCGCCGCATTCCTCACCTTGGGAGAGCTGGTTTTCCTTAGTTAACAATCACCTTTGGATGTTCCCCATTACCTGCGCCAGTTCCCTGCCCTGTCCCCTCCCCCCGGTACTTTAGCTCAGGGAGGAAGGAGCGCAGAGGGACTCGGCTGAATAAGGGGCCTGCGCGCCTCGGGAGGAGTTTTCAGCCGCTTTCCCCGCAGTCGGGAAGAGGGGCGCTGACGCTGCAACCGGACCCTGCGCCTCCCTTGCCCCGTTTCCCCTCAGGACGCTCAGGCCGACCCCCTCCTCACGCCCACCAGGCCTCGCGAGCCAGGACGAGGGTAGGGACGAGAGGACGGACCGAAGTTCCCAGGGACCAGACGCTGGAGGCCGCTCTTTCTGCACAGCAGCGGCGGGTGGCAGCGAACCCCTGCCCCTCAGAAGCTGGTCTTGTGCTGCCGCCCGGGCACCGGACCAGGCGGAGGGTCGGCGCCCACTTACCCGGCCCGCCGTCCCCGCGACTGTCATGGCTTCGGCCGCCGGGGCACCTCCAGAGACGGCAGCCTCAGTGAGGTCGCCCTCCCCTCGGGCTCCGGGGCAGTTCCGTGAAGGCGGAGGGAAGAGACCCCGCCTGAGCCGGGAGTTCCAGCTCTGAGGAAACGCGGGCTCTGTTCAGCGCGCAGTGGGTGGGACCGCTCTGGCCCGAGGCCTTCCGGGAGGGAGCGGGGCGGCGGGGGAGGGAGCCGCCAGGAGCGCAGGGCCCCGTCGGGGGTCCTGGAGGGGCGGCCCGGCCTGGGGGCCACGCCCATTGTGGCCGCAGCCCAGGCCTTTTTCCTGGAATCCTACACAAAAAAATTAGAAAGATACACAGTCTATAGTAAATACTCACAAATGATTGTTGCTGCTGTGCTCACTATTCTATTAAAGGTGTAAATCGATAAAACACTTTAAGTTCAAAATTAAATGTGAATTTTTACCTTTCTAATTATGTCTCTGATATTCACAGTTGTGGTTAATGAATCAGAGACTGTGGCATCACTAGTTAAAAATCAGCTTGTTAAAAAAATAGAACTCAGGCCCACCGGACCTACTGAATCACAAGCTGCACTTTTACAATCTCCCCAGTGTACTCGTGTACCCATGAATAGTTGAAAGGTACATTTCTACCTCGACAGGTCTTTTCTCTATGAGAAATACACACATTTTATCCAGTTTGATATAAATAAAACACTCAAAAATGCATATGCCTGTGTTGAAACCATCATTTTATCATTTCTTTTCCAGACAAGTATAGTCTCTATACTGGTTTTGTGGATCACATGCCATACTCTTTTCTTGTAGTTAGAAATAAGGTAGAGAAAGTTACTTTGTAAAAAAAAAATTATATATATATATATATATATATATATATATATATGTATTAGTGGATAATTGAAGAGACTCTTCTAAATTAAAACCTTCTCTTAACTTGCTGTTTTCTTCTTGGGTCATATTATGAACTCTTCCCGTGGCCACATGGCATGTGTACGTTTAATTTCAGGGACTGCTGACATTCCAGGATGTGGCCATAGATTTCTGTCAAGAGGAGTGAGAATGCCTGGACCAAGATCAATGGGAATTGTACAGGGATGTGATGTTAGAGAAGTATAGGAACCTGCTCTCCTTGGGTGAGGATACCTTCCTTCCAGAATTCCTTATCCAACCACAGGGTTTGGAGTCCTTCATTTGTAGACTATCTCCTGGAATCTTCTGCTTCCTACAATAGGGTTTCAGATTGCAACGTTTCAGGAAAGATTGGGAGTTTGTGGGTATAATTTTTCTTATTCTTTTAAAATTGCAGCCTCCCTTTTAATATACTTTGTAACTGCTTGGGATGTGTCTATATGAACTGTGTACTATATGCTTCTGTTATAGTCCTTACAATATTTTATTGCCTTATTTTCTCTAACAATTTTCCATGGATTCTTTGGGCTTAAGGTATATTAAAAGGGAGACTGCGAATCTGGGACTTCCCTGGTGATGCAGTGATTAAGAATTCGCCTGCCAATGCAGGGGACCCGGTTCGATCCCCGGTCCGGGAAGATCTCACGTGCCACGGAACAACTAAGCCATTGGGCCACAACTACTGAGTCTGCACGCCACAACTACTGAAGCAGGTGTGTCTTGAGCCCATGCGCCATTTATTTTTGGGAGAATAAAACCGCTTCTGAGTGATTAAAATTTAGGCCAGCTAGTCAAAATGCTTTATCACCTGTTCTTCTAAAACACTGGTCAATGGAACAAGTTTTCCTAGGGATAACAGTGTAATTGTATTCTGGAGTTCATATGGGCAATATGGTTTATGACCTTGATGCTGGATCACGACATTTCAACGGTATAACTGCTATTAATTGTCTGTTTGTTCAACGATTAAAGTCTCACGTGATCTGAGTTCAGACTGGAGTCATCCTGGTTGGTTTCTGTCTATTGCAGATTTCTTCCAGTATGAAAGGACAAGAGCAATACGGCTTCCTTTACAAAATGTCTTCAAACTACATGATGATATAATCTACATTCAATTAATTTATACATACCCTACTGTAGAACAGGGTTCGTTACGCTGGCAGAGCCCGGTAATTATGTAAAACTGAAACTTTTTCTGCACTGGTTCAAGTCCTCTTCCTAAGAATATGTTTATAATCAACATTCTTTCACAAATTACCCAATTTAATTCACCATAGCATTCCTCAAATTAACCAAATGGAAAATCCTAGGCTATATACAAATCCAGAAAGGGCCAAAAATCATCAGCCCCCATGGATGATTACAACCCATTGCTGAGGCATTCAAATTACTTATTAAAGAACCACTATGTCCATCAACATCATCAATTTATATATTATTGCCCCAATGCTAGCCATAACCCTGCCTCTCACAACATGAATTCCTCTTCCCATATCTTATCCACTAATTAGTATAAATGTACGCATATTATTTCTATTAGCCATATCACACCTAGCCATTTATTCCATCCTCAGATCTGGATGAACTTCACATTCAAAATACTCACTCACTGGAGCTCCAGGAACAATAGCACAGAGGATCATCTCATATGAAGTAATGTAGCAGTTATTCTATTCTCAGTCTTACTGGTAAATGGATCATTTACACTTTCAACAGTAATTACTACACAAGAACACCTATGACTAATTTTCTCCTGACCCCTACCCAGAATTTGATTATCTCCGCAGTAGCAGAAATCCAGTGAAGCCCCACTTGATTTAACAGAAGTAGAATCAAAACCTGTACATGTCTTCAATGTAGAAAATGTAGCAGGCCCATTCACCGCGTCCTTCCTAGAGAATATGTCAATTTCCCTATAATAAACGTTTCCACAGCAATCTGTTTTTAGGAGCATTCGACAATCCCTAGGTGCCAGAATTATAGATTCTTTCATCTTGTAAATATAGTTTTCTTTAAAAAATAATTTTTATAGTTTTACTACCTTTAAACAAAATGTACTCCATTGCTGTGGAATATTCCTTCATAGGAGCGTGCATGGTTCATTTCTGCATCCGTCTGTGATGGCCTTCAGGTTCCTTCAGGTTTGGCTCCTGTGGCTGCCAGTCCATGTCCGTGTGTCCTGGTGCAGGGCTGGTGGGTTTGTGTTCAACTGGGAGGAGCACTGTGGGTCTCTGTGCACGGACTTCGCTATCTGAGGCCCGATTGCTTCAGAAGTGGTTGCATCCCCCCGTTGCGTACCAGGCTTTCCATTGCTCCACATCCTGCTGATATTTGATACTATGTCTTTCATGTCTGCCATTCTGGTAGGTGTATGCACAGTATTTTTCTTATGGCTTTAATCCCTCTGTTGTTAGTGAAGTTGTGCATCTTGTGGTATTCATGGACTATTTCCTGTTGTTTTTGGAAAAGTTTTAAAAATTGTGGTCTGGTACACATAACATAAAATGTACTATCTTAACCATTTTTAAGTGCACATTTCAGGGTCGGGAAGTAATTCACACTGTTGTGCAAACCTGACCACCATCATCCTCCAGAACTTTTTCATCTTGCAAAATTGAAACAGTCCCCATTAAACACTCACTCCCCATTGTCCCTCCCTCAGCCTCTGGCCCTCCACATCCTACTTTATGTCTCTATATTTCCGACTGCTCTAGGGGCCTTGTATGAGTGGATCAAGCACTGTTTGTTTTTTTGTGTCTAGCTTACATCACTGAGCATAATGCCCTCAAGGTTCATCCCTGCTGCATCCTGTGTCAGAATTGACTTCCTTTTTAGGCTGAATAGCATTCCCTTCTATTGATGGACCGTGTTTTTCTTCTCCATTCTTCCATTAGTGGACACATGTAATATCTACATTCATTTCTGCTGTCATAATATTTGTGGAATAAAATCAGAAAGTCCTATGAATCAAAAGTCATTTGCCATTAACTTTTTTCTTAAACTTTTTGTTGTGGAAAACATCAAGGCTAAGAAAAGGGAAAAATACATGTCAGCTTCACTTGTGTTCAGGAATTAATGCTTTACGGATTCACTTTATTCCCTGTGTGTGTGCTATGCGTGTGCATGTGCCTGTTTGCATAAATATGCTGTGCATGTGGATAGGTATGTGAACTTGCACACATTAGTGTGTGCATGGGCATATGGGTGCATGTGTGTTCACATGCTAGTGAGTGAATATATTTGTGCTGTGCACGTGCATATGTTTGTGTGTGTGCTGTGCCTGCCTGTGCGCACACCTGTGTGTTTGCTGGAACCACTTGCAAGTTGGCTGCAGACTGAATTGTGCCCCAGATATATCCGCACGCAGCTGCTCTAACAATCCTGAGTAGCCACGTAAAGGTCACAGATCTCAGGGATTTAAATGGATGGAGCAGGATATCCTGACACAGAGTTTGTCTTCCAATGACTGTCACTGTCTCAGTAACATCCTTCACACCTTCTTTAAGCTGCATTCAGGGTCCAGTTTAGACTCCCATTACATTCAGTCACCTGTCCCAGGTCCCCTAAAGCAACAATGTCACCGTGGGAGAGCCCGGCCAAGGCTGGGGGTGCCCCTCCTGTTGGCCTGGCCTCCAGGCCCTGCCCTTGGCTCCTGTTTCCTCATATCTCAGCCAGGCCCCGACTTGGATCGGGCCGCCACCTCTTTCCTCACAGGGTCCCATCGCCCAGTCAAGGGGGTTCATTCTCCCCCTAAACACAGCATCAGGAGTTGGGGGCTGACAGTCCCCACTGGGTCTCCTTCATGTGAGACCCTGTGCTGTTGAAAGAGCAGGCACCCTGCCCTCGGGGGTGGGGGACTGGGGGGCGACATGCGGCCCACGATGGGCAGGCGGGTCTCCGGGTGGGGCGAGCCGGTGTGCAAGGAGTTCCGCGGTGGGTTCTCCTCTCCAACGGCTTCTGTGCCCCTACCTCTCCCCGTGCCTCCCCTCGAAGACAGCGCGGTGCCCGGGTTGGGAACCATGGGAGCCGTCAGCCACCGCCCCCTCTACACACACACACACACGCACACGCACACGCACACGCACACGCTGCAGGGAAGCAGGACCTGAGTGCAGGGCTCTCAGCGGCCCTGAGCGCCCCGCCCGGAATCGGCCAGCCGAATGGACAGA
This sequence comes from Balaenoptera physalus, assembly GCF_965194825.1. Taxonomy (NCBI): domain Eukaryota; kingdom Metazoa; phylum Chordata; class Mammalia; order Artiodactyla; family Balaenopteridae; genus Balaenoptera; species Balaenoptera physalus. The sequence goes on along the minus strand of NW_028126358.1, from coordinate 930,835 downwards.
CCGGATCTCCCGGCCCGGACCATGCAGGACTCTCCTGACCTGGCTTGCAGTGTGGCCGCCTCCTTCTGGAAGCCTGGGAGGCTGGAATCAGGCCACTTCTTGTCTGTCCTGGCAGCAGACTGGGCTGCACTCTAAGAAGTTCGTGGCTCGCCCGTGGATCCTGACCATCAGGTGGTCAGAGAAATTGGGAACATTTCTGTTTTACCTGTTGAAATGTTTAATGACAAAGATTTTGTTCAGTTTCCTGACGTGGGTGTCCAAAGATGAGAGACCCATGTGTGTGATCTGTACCCCCTATGAGATCAGCCCTAAGCTAGTTTAAACATGATCAAGTTGTGTCTACATGGTAGATTTAGACCTCTGCATGTCCTGTCTACTGATTATGTTTAGAGCTGACCATGTGTTGTCTATAATAAGAAGATTTAGACCTGACCAAGTTCTGTGTACGCTAGGACTATGGGGACCTGGGTAGAGACCCGGCCTGGCCTCAGTACTGGGAAGTTCCGTGCCTGCATCTGAATGTCAGTGCTTAGATGTCTGGGGTCTGGAGCTGAGGTGGGCTTGTCTACGTAACAGCCTCTCTTCTGAGTGTGGTGACCTGGTCCTCCCAAGGGTCAGTGCTATGGTCGGGGCCTTAGTCTTAATCCCTGCAAGGTTCACCTTCCCTGGGGTTCATGGAGAATCCTCAGGAGGACTACCTGGCAATAATTCCAATTTACCAGCACGTGCATGGTGCATAGGGAAGCAGGTTTAGCTTCTGAATTGATTGCAGGGCACGCAGATCGGGCAAAAGGCCGATGGGTGACAGCTGAGGCTGCTGCTGAGCTCTCCCTCCAGTCTACCGTCCCTACTCAGCAGAGTCCAGAGCTGCCCCTCGGCTTTCAGCCCTGCTGTCCTGTGAGTTTTCTCAACATGTAAGTGAGACGAGAAAGGACTGAGCATGCCAGCACCAGGGTCGTGTGTTCAACTTTAGTATGAAAGCTGTACAAACAGTTAAAATCACACAGAACCAAAGTGAGGAGAGGAGGACTCCTCTGGGACAAGTGTGGGGAAAGGAGACCCACCTGACACTTTTTCCCATCCCAGGAGGTCCCAGGGACCCAGCTTGTTTCCACATTGGGGGAGCCCCTTGCAGAGCCATGGTGTCCTGACCAAGGGGACGTGTGACCCCAGGTGCAGGGTCTGGGGAGGTGAGGTCACCCTGGGACTGTGGACATGTGACCCAGGTGGAGGGGTCTGGGGAGGTGGGTCACCCTGGTGAGTGTGGATGTGTGGCCCCAGGTATAGGGTGCGGGGACTGTGTGGGTCTCACCATACCTGCATGGGTCAGGATCACATGGATGGGGAGACCGCATATGCGCTCTTTGCCTGCAGTGTGTCCTGTCCCCTTTGAGATTTCCAACCTCTGCATTAAGGGTGTTGTCCTGATTAACCTGTGGTTCCTTTTCTTCTCTTCATCTTGTCACAATCATATGAGGTCAGGCATGTTTGAGTGGGTTGCTGCTCTGTGTTCCGGTGAGTGACAACACTTGGTGGTGTCGTATTAATACTATAGCATATCATATGTCTAATCTATGGGGGTCACCACTGCCTGGGTCCCCCTGGACAGAGGTCAGGTGAGCACAGACTAGCCCCCCCTATGAATGGTCTCCCACGTGCTCTGTGAGGGTACCGTGATGGCCCCTAAGGTAGGGGACTGTGTCTGGGCCTCCGACATTTGTGATGAAGGGGAGTCGAAATGGAATCTCAATTAACAAGACATTATTTTAAGAATTTATTTTAAGTGAAATAAAACACACGTCACATACCCTTTACCATCATCACCATTTTAAGTGCACGTTTCTGAGGCATCAGATAGATTCACTTTCTCGTGGAGCCATCACCACCATCAGTAGAACTTTTCGTCCTGCAAAACCAAAATTCCACAACCATGAAAGTCTCATTCCCCATTCCCTCCCACTGCCCCTGGCACCGATATCCACTTCAGTCCCTGAGTTGTCGACTGCAGGGCACCCACTGGAGTGGAATCCTGCAGTGTTTGCTGACGGGTCATTTTGGAAGAGCTGACTTTCAGTCTGAAGCTCTGCCTGTTCGCATCTGAAGAATCTGCATTTAAGGAGAGGGTGTATGAGGAAGGGGGTGTATGCGGGACAAAGGTGTCCGGGGTGCAGGTGAGCCAGGACCTGACCAGCTGCCTTTTGGGTCCTCTGGTCCCATCTCTTGGTCTGTGCCTCATCTGCATCATCACTGTCCCCGCTGGCACCGCTGGGGTGTTGTTGTCTGAGTGAGAGTCCCCTGGTGCCCCTGCTCTCCTCCCCTCCTCCTGCTGGTTGGGGAGGGAACTGCTTGCTGTGTGGTCTCTACTCCTGAGGCATGAAGGACCCTGTAGCATGGACCTGCAGAGTGTGGGGTGTGGTCCCAAGAGCATGGGGCCCACATAGGACACGACATCGGGCCGTGACAGGTGCTAGGGCTGCCTCATCACTGACAGGGAATGTTGCCCAGATCCTGCTCCAGAGGGCATGGTGGGTGGCCTGGGACCCTAGAGGCCCCATTCCTATACTGGAGCTTGGAGAGTGCATCCCCATGGGCTGCAGATTCACCCCATATCTCAGACATATCCCTCTGTCCTGTCTTTGAACTCAGGAAAACGAGCTCTCTTGTCCACAACATAGGCCGGGTCCTGTTGATATTAGGATTCTTTAAGTTAGGCGTCCTGGGATAGCAGCTCCTTTTAGGCCTGAGAAGGAACAACTCCGGAGTGTACAACAATTTCAGATGAAACTAATATTCAATGACTATCCCTAACTACTCGGTTGTTGACTTCTATTAGTCATTATTCTCCTGGTTTTAGCTCTGATGTGGGGATTACAGAGGAGTCAACATTTAAATCTTCGTAATCTGTGTATTTGTAGCTTCAGTATCGTTACGGACCCATAGTTTTTTATGGTTTGGGAAGAGTTATTGATTTCATGTATCATGTAAAGGATTCACAATGATGATAGGGCAATTAAGATTACAATAATAGCTAGTAAATTGTTCACATTTTCTCTACCTGTGCATCTATTGTATGCATATGAGTTTAGATGTCAATATTAGTGAAATGATATAGAGGACTAGAGAACTTATTTTAAAAATCACTATTAATGTGTGATGAAGAAAATGTAAAAGTTCTTCCATAATCGGTGACGTTGTATCTTGAGAGCCTAGATGAAATTGATATGCCTTAGTCATATACAGGATTTTAGCCTATCATTTAACTTTGACAAAGCTACATCACTTTTTACTTTTATCTCATTTATTGAGGAAGACATAATTGTTATGGTGTTGGCTTGAAAGTGGTTGAAAAGGACTTGAGTCCTTCCTTATTTTACATTTACATAGGTAGGATCTTGAAACGTAGGATATGGTGGAGGACATCCGTGTAACCATTCTAGGTTAGGAGTAGCAATTTCCACTGCTAAGACTTCTTGTTTAGACACAAATGCTTTTCAAAGTATGAAGATTCTTAGCATTACTGCTGCTACTGAGATGAATGAGCCTAAAGACAAAATATTTCATGTTGTGTGTGCCTCAGGGTACTCAGACTAACGTAGTGACATCCCTGAGAGGCCACGAAAGTGCTGCAGGAAGTCATATTTACGACTACAAATATACTTGTGAAGTGAATTTTTGCTCATGCTGAGTTAACTGTATAACCTGAGAATAGTGGGAATCAGTGTAGAAAGCCTCCTATAATAGTGAAGACTGCTCCCATGGACATTAGGTCATGGAAGTGTGCTACTACATAGTATGTATCCTGGAGGGCAATGTCTGGGGATGAGTTGACTAAGATGATTCCTGTCAAACCACCTACTGTAAAAAGAAAAACTAAAGCCTAAAACTCATAATATAGTGGGAGGTCATATAGTATTACCTCCGTGAACAGTTGCTAACCAGGGACTTCCCTGGTGACGCAGTGGTTAAGAATTCGTCTGCCAATGCAGGGAACACGGGTTCGAGCCCTTGTCTGGGAAGATCCCACATGCCGCGGAGCAAAAAGCCCGTGTGCCACAACTACTGAGCCTGCCCTCTAGAGCCCGCAAGCCACAACTACTGAAGCCCACGCGCCTAGAGGCCGTGCTCTGCAACAAGAGAAGCCACTGCAATGAAAGGGCCGCACACCGCAACGAAGAGTACCTGCCGCTCACCGCAACCAGAGAAAGCCCATGCGCAGCAACCAAGACCCAACTCAGCCAAAAAAAAAAAAAAAAAAGAAAAGAAAAAGAAAAATTAAATAAAGAGTTGCTAATCAGCTAGATACTTTTACTCCTGTAGGGATAGAAGTAATTACGGTAGCTGATGCAAAGTATGCTCCTGAGTCCACAGCTATCCCTATGGTACACATATGATGGGCCCACAAGAGAACTCCTAAAAAACCAGTGGACATGACTCATACTATTCCCAGATAGCTGAAAGGCAATTTTTGTCCTAAATAGTATGTAATGCTATGTGAGTTTATAACAAACCCTGTTAGGCCATGAATACAGACTTCAGGGTGAGCAAAGTATCAAAAGAGGTGTTGGTATAGGATTCGGTCTCCTCCTGCAGGGTCAAAGAAAGTAGTGTTTAGATTTCTATCTCTTAACAGCATGGCAATTCTGGCTGCTTGGACTGAGATTGGTAATTATAGTAATATGGCTATAGTTGGGGAAGATTAAACAAATAATGGTGTTTGGTATTGGGATATGACTGCTGGTTTTGTATTAAAGACTATAGTAATAAAAGTAATAATACCAAGAATTGAGGAGACACCTGCTAAATGTAAGGAGAAAACAGTTAGGTCGACAGAGGCTCCTGCATGGGCCAGATTGCAGGCTAGAGCTGAATACACTGTCCCACTGGTACCAGAACCAGCTTCTACTATTGGTGATATGAGTAGGAGTAAGAATGATGGGGGAAGTAGTCAAAAGTTTATATGATTTATTGGGGGAAATGCTACTTCAGGTGTCCGAGTTCTTAGTGGCCCAAGTCAGTTTTCAAAGCCTGCAATCATAACGGGTACAGCTATAAAGAAAATTATTAGAAGTGCAGGGACTGTTATGACAACCTTACAGATTTGGGCATCTCCAAGTAGCGGTCCAGGTCAGCATAGCTCAGCCTGGATTAATATAATTAAGGTGCTGCCTGCTACTCCAGCTCAAGCACCAAATAGTAAATATAAAATGCCGATATCTTTGTGATTTGTTGAAAATAATCAGCAGTGTATGAACAGAGGTAAAATGACTGAGTTAGCATTAGACTGTAAATCTAAAGACAGAGATTGAGCCCTCTTTCTGGCAAACCCTGTGGTGAATCAACAAATTGAATTGTAACTTCAGAGAAGCAGCTTCAATTCTGCCAGTGATTATCCTGCCTTTTTTTTTTTTTTCTTTTTTTCTTTCTCAAATGAAGGAGAAGTAGACTGAAGTCAGTTGACTAGAGGATTTGCCTGTTAACTAAAGTTTCCTGGGGTTAAAACTCATCAATCTCGTAAAGATTTGGCTTCAATACAGTGTTTGCTTTACATTCAATTGATGTAGAATAAAGTCTTGTAATCCTTATTTTTAGGAATTAAGTAAATTTCACTTGTTTAGGGTTTTGAAAGCTCTTGGTCTGAACTAACCTAAATTCCTAGTCCAGCACCGATAGAATGGGTGTTGTGTGTAGTAACCGTGTGGGTATTATGATTGGTAATGATAGGAAGGTTATTTCTTTGTATGTTCAAATTGTTTTGTGTTTGTGTTGTTTAATGAAGGGAATATAGTTAGTGATGTGGAGTATGTTAGCTGCAAGTAGAAATATATGCTGAGGACTGCTATGATGGTTATTAGTGTTGGTAGAATGATGTTGTCGTTTTTGTTATCTCTTGGATAATTATTCATTTGGGTAGAAAGCCTGATAGTGATGGGCGATGTCCTAATGATACTATAATGGTGAGGAAAATGATTGTGATGGGAGGTGTTTTATCTCATGTGTGTGATAATGATACTCTTGTAGTACATGATCTGGGCATAAATAAGAAGAAGATAGTGTTGTTATGATATAAATTAGTATGTTTAGGATTGTTATAATCTGAATATACATTATAATAGCTGTTATTCATCCTATATGGGCAATTGATGAGGAGGGTGTAATATTTTCCAGGTGAGTATGGCGAAGTCTGCCTCAGCCTCCAGCTATGATTTATAATATCACTATGATTAATAGTATATTTAGGTTGATGGAAGGTGACCTGTGGTATAAAACTGATAGGGGTGCAATTTTGTCATGTTGATAGCATCAGGTCTGCTGTTCATGGGATGCCTCGTGTGACTTCAGGCACTCAGAAGTGAAATGGGGAAAGTCCTACTTTTGTGACAAGGGCGATTGTCATGAGGGTGGATGCTGCTGGATTAAAGATTCTTGTTATTCATTGTGCTCTTTGACCAGAGTATATTAGATTAATGATAATAGCCATTATAAGTAGTATTGATGTGGTGGACTGTTTTAGGAAATATTTGTTGGATGCTTCTGTAGCTTATGGGTTCATGTTTTTTATTAGAATGGGGATACCATTAACCAGTGTGAGCTTGTTATACAATTATATTTCCTGAGAAAATGGTCAGTAGAATGATGGTAAAAACAATGAGAGTTTATTAGCACAGGAAAGATATACAAAAATATTTTGGGGGTATGGGCCTGAAGCTTACTTAGAGAACTTTACTATATAGCATGTGGTGTAATGTAGTAGGTAGCATGGAGAATGTAAAATTATTAGGAAGAATTCAATTCCAGGAATAAGAGCATTGAAACCTCTGTGATTTACTCTATCAAAGTAACTCTTTTGTCAGACATATTTCTTAAATTTGTGGTGGGTTGCCTGGTATGATGACAATTAGTGAAAACTCTCATATACATAGGGTTAATGTTAGTCGTAAAATACTTTTTATAAGAGATGTATGCGTTGATCATATCAAAATTGTAGGTAGGAGGCTCAAATTCATAGAAAGGAGATTGTTAGATGTGTTTAATGATGACTTGGGCTGTATATAATTCTGGCACCTAGGGATTGTCGAATGCTCCTAAAAATAGATTGCTGTGGAAATGTTTATTATAGGGAAATTGACATATTCTCTAGGAGGGACGGGGTGAATGGGCCTGCTACATTTTCTACATTGAAGACATATACAGGTTTTGATGCTACTTCCGTTTAATCAAGTGGGGCTTCGTTGGATTTCGGCTACTGCGGAGATAATCAAATTCTGGGTAGGGGTCAGGAGAAAATTAGTCATAGGTGTTCTTGTGTAATAATTACTGTTGAAAGTGTAAATGATCCATTTATCAGTAAGACTGAGAATAGAATAACTGCTACATTACTTCATATGAGATGATTGTCTGTGCTATTGCTCCTAGAGCTCCAGTGAGTGAGTATTTTGAATGTGAAGTTCATCCAGATCTGAGGATGGAGTAAATGGCTAGGTGTGATATGGCTAATAGAAATAACATGCCTACATTTATATTAATTAGTGGATAAGATATGGGAAGAGGAATTCATGTTGTGAGAGCCAGGGTTAAGGCTAGCATTGGGGTTAAGGCTAGCAAGAGAAGCCACCGCAATGAGAAGCCCGCGCACCGCAACAAAGAGTAGCCCCCGCTTGCCGCAACTAGGCAAAGCCTGCGCATAGCAACGAAGACCCAACGCAGCCAAAAACAAATTAATTAATTAATTCGTTAACTATTTTAAACAAAAGTACTATATCCTTCTGTACAGCTTCTCTGGGAAGAACAGAGAGATGGCGTAGGAGAGTGAGAAAGACCAATATTTAGTGCACATCTCTCATGCAGCTGCTCTGCTGGCTCAGAGAGATTTATCCCCACTTTACAAAGGAGGAAATAATCTCAGAGAGGTTTAGTAATTTTCCCAAAGCCAAACAGCTATGGAGTGGCAGAACCAAGATCTGAACCAAGTCTGTTACCTTCAAAGCCTAAGTCCTCATCACAACAAAACTCAATTAATATTTACATTTATCGAATTACATTGCAACCTGGGGAGTTCTTGGCACAATCCTGAATAAGAGTGAGAAAGAAAGAAATAGCATTGTTCCTACAGTCAACCCAAATTTTTGGAGCAGCTGCTAGATGCCTGGCCCTTTTTGGGGTTCAGCAGTGGTCAAGACAGGAAGAGTCCTGCTTTCATGAACCACGTAGTGGGGAGGAGAGACGGGTGCAACTTGGGTGAGGGATTTCACCTTGCTGGACCTCTGTTTTGTCATCTGGAAAATGGGATGGGTGTTCCTCATTTTCTGGGATTGTCCAGCCCTCACATTCTCTGATTCCATAAGAAGCATTTGTTTTCCTGTTTCTTTAAAATTCATTCAAGCCGTGAGCTGTGATGAATGTTGTTAGCTGCTCCCCAAATCACTCTATTCCCAGCCTTTTCCTGTGATCAGGTCTTTCCCGAAACATGACTCACAGTCAGTCAAGTCACAGAACCTAAGGGGCACCCAGCAGAAAAATTCCAACCCTTGCTTCCCAGGAGCTCTGCGGTCTACCTGCCAGGTAAACTTAACTCACCTGGCACAAGGTGGCCATCCCTGGTTTCACATCAACATGATCTCAGGCACAAACCTCCTTGTCTTTCCATTTTGTCTTTAAGTTACTTGTTGAAACAACTGCACAAATATGACACAGATATAAAATCAGGCATCTTCTGCCCCCAGTGCCTACTAATAAATGATTTTCTGCCACTTTAATGATAAAGATAGAACATTTCAACATTCTGCTACCCTTATTATTTGTCATTTTTGTTGATATTTCTATTGACTACATCTTTCAATATTTTAACAATGGAACATTTATTTAGGGTGTTCCAGACCCAGCCTTTAGTGGTAAAGGTTTCGTTGTTATATTTCTATTATGTTTCCTTTCAAAATCATTATCCTATTTAAATGGATTAAGTCAATTCTATAGGCATTTATCTTATGATATTGATGAAATTGATACATAGAGGGCAGTAGTACAAGTTGATTGGACTTGAGAACCTCTATTAGCACAGTTAAGTATAAATATTATCTATATGTAAACCAAAGTACAGGCCGAGTGAGATTCTCTGACTTTTTTGCACTGTCTGCCCCTCAAGCCTGTGAGAAATGGAATATTTCTTGCCCTATCAGTAAACAAAGGATGTCACAGTCTTCAGCACTTGCAGCCCTCCAATGTGAGCCGGCGGGCCCTGAGGCACTCAGGATATGCAAATACAGAATGCAGGCGCCAGAGAGCTGAGGTGCATATCAAAGGAAGGAATTCAGTGAGCCCAGGCAAAGAAAAGCGCCGCATTCCTCACCTTGGGAGAGCTGGTTTTCCTTAGTTAACAATCACCTTTGGATGTTCCCCATTACCTGCGCCAGTTCCCTGCCCTGTCCCCTCCCCCCGGTACTTTAGCTCAGGGAGGAAGGAGCGCAGAGGGACTCGGCTGAATAAGGGGCCTGCGCGCCTCGGGAGGAGTTTTCAGCCGCTTTCCCCGCAGTCGGGAAGAGGGGCGCTGACGCTGCAGCCGGACCCTGCGCCTCCCTTGCCCCGTTTCCCCTCAGGACGCTCAGGCCGACCCCCTCCTCACGCCCACCAGGCCTCGCGAGCCAGGACGAGGGCAGGGGCGAGAGGACGGACCGAAGTTCCCGGGGACCAGACGCTGGAGGCCGCTCTTTCTGCACAGCAGCGGCGGGTGGCAGCGAACCCCTGCCCCTCAGAAGCTGGTCTTGTGCTGCCGCCCGGGCACCGGACCAGGCGGAGGGTCGGCGCCCACTTACCCGGCCCGCCGTCCCCGCGACTGTCATGGCTTCGGCCGCCGGGGCACCTCCAGAGCCGGCAGCCTCAGTGAGGTCGCCCTCCCCTCGGGCTCCGGGGCAGTTCCGTGAAGGCGGAGGGAAGAGACCCCGCCTGAGCCGGGAGTTCCAGCTCTGAGGAAACGCGGGCTCTGTTCAGCGCGCAGTGGGTGGGACCGCTCTGCCCCGAGGCCTTCCGGGAGGGAGCGGGGCGGCGGGGGAGGGAGCCGCCAGGAGCGCAGGGCCCCGTCGGGGGTCCTGGAGGGGCGGCCCGGCCTGGGGGCCACGCCCATTGTGGCCGCAGCCCAGGCCTTTTTCCTGGAATCCTACACAAAAAAATTAGAAAGATACACAGTCTATAGTAAATACTCACAAATGATTGTTGCTGCTGTGCTCACTATTCTATTAAAGGTGTAAATCGATAAAACACTTTAAGTTCAAAATTAAATGTGAATTTTTACCTTTCTAATTATGTCTCTGATATTCACAGTTGTGGTTAATGAATCAGAGACTGTGGCATCACTAGTTAAAAATCAGCTTGTTAAAAAAATAGAACTCAGGCCCACCGGACCTACTGAATCACAAGCTGCACTTTTACAATCTCCCCAGTGTACTCGTGTACCCATGAATAGTTGAAAGGTACATTTCTACCTCGACAGGTCTTTTCTCTATGAGAAATACACACATTTTATCCAGTTTGATATAAATAAAACACTCAAAAATGCATATGCCTGTGTTGAAACCATCATTTTATCATTTCTTTTCCAGACAAGTATAGTCTCTATACTGGTTTTGTGGATCACATGCCATACTCTTTTCTTGTAGTTAGAAATAAGGTAGAGAAAGTTACTTTGTAAAAAAAAAATTATATATATATATATATATATATATATATATATATATATATATATGTATTAGTGGATAATTGAAGAGACTCTTCTAAATTAAAACCTTCTCTTAACTTGCTGTTTTCTTCTTGGGTCATATTATGAACTCTTCCCGTGGCCACATGGCATGTGTACGTTTAATTTCAGGGACTGCTGACATTCCAGGATGTGGCCATAGATTTCTGTCAAGAGGAGTGAGAATGCCTGGACCAAGATCAATGGGAATTGTACAGGGATGTGATGTTAGAGAAGTATAGGAACCTGCTCTCCTTGGGTGAGGATACCTTCCTTCCAGAATTCCTTATCCAACCACAGGGTTTGGATTCCTTCATTTGTAGAATATCTCCTGGAATCTTCTGCTTCCTACAATAGGGTTTCAGATTGCAACGTTTCAGGAAAGATTGGGAGTTTGTGGGTATAATTTTTCTTATTCTTTTAAAATTGCAGCCTCCCTTTTAATATACTTTGTAACTGCTTGGGATGTGTCTATATGAACTGTGTACTATATGCTTCTGTTATAGTCCTTACAATATTTTATTGCCTTATTTTCTCTAACAATTTTCCATGGATTCTTTGGGCTTAAGGTATATTAAAAGGGAGACTGCGAATCTGGGACTTCCCTGGTGATGCAGTGATTAAGAATTCGCCTGCCAATGCAGGGGACCCGGTTCGATCCCCGGTCCGGGAAGATCTCACGTGCCACGGAACAACTAAGCCATTGGGCCACAACTACTGAGTCTGCACGCCACAACTACTGAAGCAGGTGTGTCTTGAGCCCATGCGCCATTTATTTTTGGGAGAATAAAACCGCTTCTGAGTGATTAAAATTTAGGCCAGCTAGTCAAAATGCTTTATCACCTGTTCTTCTAAAACACTGGTCAATGGAACAAGTTTTCCTAGGGATAACAGTGTAATTGTATTCTGGAGTTCATATGGGCAATATGGTTTATGACCTTGATGCTGGATCACGACATTTCAACGGTATAACTGCTATTAATTGTCTGTTTGTTCAACGATTAAAGTCTCACGTGATCTGAGTTCAGACTGGAGTCATCCTGGTTGGTTTCTGTCTATTGCAGATTTCTTCCAGTATGAAAGGACAAGAGCAATACGGCTTCCTTTACAAAATGTCTTCAAACTACATGATGATATAATCTACATTCAATTAATTTATACATACCCTACTGTAGAACAGGGTTCGTTACGCTGGCAGAGCCCGGTAATTATGTAAAACTGAAACTTTTTCTGCACTGGTTCAAGTCCTCTTCCTAAGAATATGTTTATAATCAACATTCTTTCACAAATTACCCAATTTAATTCACCATAGCATTCCTCAAATTAACCAAATGGAAAATCCTAGGCTATATACAAATCCAGAAAGGGCCAAAAATCATCAGCCCCCATGGATGATTACAACCCATTGCTGAGGCATTCAAATTACTTATTAAAGAACCACTATGTCCATCAACATCATCAATTTATATATTATTGCCCCAATGCTAGCCATAACCCTGCCTCTCACAACATGAATTCCTCTTCCCATATCTTATCCACTAATTAGTATAAATGTAGGCATATTATTTCTATTAGCCATATCACACCTAGCCATTTATTCCATCCTCAGATCTGGATGAACTTCACATTCAAAATACTCACTCACTGGAGCTCCAGGAACAATAGCACAGAGGATCATCTCATATGAAGTAATGTAGCAGTTATTCTATTCTCAGTCTTACTGGTAAATGGATCATTTACACTTTCAACAGTAATTACTACACAAGAACACCTATGACTAATTTTCTCCTGACCCCTACCCAGAATTTGATTATCTCCGCAGTAGCAGAAATCCAGTGAAGCCCCACTTGATTTAACAGAAGTAGAATCAAAACCTGTACATGTCTTCAATGTAGAAAATGTAGCAGGCCCATTCACCGCGTCCTTCCTAGAGAATATGTCAATTTCCCTATAATAAACGTTTCCACAGCAATCTGTTTTTAGGAGCATTCGACAATCCCTAGGTGCCAGAATTATAGATTCTTTCATCTTGTAAATATAGTTTTCTTTAAAAAATAATTTTTATAGTTTTACTACCTTTAAACAAAATGTACTCCATTGCTGTGGAATATTCCTTCATAGGAGCGTGCATGGTTCATTTCTGCATCCGTCTGTGATGGCCTTCAGGTTCCTTCAGGTTTGGCTCCTGTGGCTGCCAGTCCATGTCCGTGTGTCCTGGTGCAGGGCTGGTGGGTTTGTGTTCAACTGGGAGGAGCACTGTGGGTCTCTGTGCACGGACTTCGCTATCTGAGGCCCGATTGCTTCAGAAGTGGTTGCATCCCCCCGTTGCGTACCAGGCTTTCCATTGCTCCACATCCTGCTGATATTTGATACTATGTCTTTCATGTCTGCCATTCTGGTAGGTGTATGCACAGTATTTTTCTTATGGCTTTAATCCCTCTGTTGTTAGTGAAGTTGTGCATCTTGTGGTATTCATGGACTATTTCCTGTTGTTTTTGGAAAAGTTTTAAAAATTGTGGTCTGGTACACATAACATAAAATGTACTATCTTAACCATTTTTAAGTGCACATTTCAGGGTCGGGAAGTAATTCACACTGTTGTGCAAACCTGACCACCATCATCCTCCAGAACTTTTTCATCTTGCAAAATTGAAACAGTCCCCATTAAACACTCACTCCCCATTGTCCCTCCCTCAGCCTCTGGCCCTCCACATCCTACTTTATGTCTCTATATTTCCGACTGCTCTAGGGGCCTTGTATGAGTGGATCAAGCACTGTTTGTTTTTTTGTGTCTAGCTTACATCACTGAGCATAATGCCCTCAAGGTTCATCCCTGCTGCATCCTGTGTCAGAATTGACTTCCTTTTTAGGCTGAATAGCATTCCCTTCTATTGATGGACCGTGTTTTTCTTCTCCATTCTTCCATTAGTGGACACATGTAATATCTACATTCATTTCTGCTGTCATAATATTTGTGGAATAAAATCAGAAAGTCCTATGAATCAAAAGTCATTTGCCATTAACTTTTTTCTTAAACTTTTTGTTGTGGAAAACATCAAGGCTAAGAAAAGGGAAAAATACATGTCAGCTTCACTTGTGTTCAGGAATTAATGCTTTACGGATTCACTTTATTCCCTGTGTGTGTGCTATGCGTGTGCATGTGCCTGTTTGCATAAATATGCTGTGCATGTGGATAGGTATGTGAACTTGCACACATTAGTGTGTGCATGGGCATATGGGTGCATGTGTGTTCACATGCTAGTGAGTGAATATATTTGTGCTGTGCACGTGCATATGTTTGTGTGTGTGCTGTGCCTGCCTGTGCGCACACCTGTGTGTTTGCTGGAACCACTTGCAAGTTGGCTGCAGACTGAATTGTGCCCCAGATATATCCGCACGCAGCTGCTCTAACAATCCTGAGTAGCCACGTAAAGGTCACAGATCTCAGGGATTTAAATGGATGGAGCAGGATATCCTGACACAGAGTTTGTCTTCCAATGACTGTCACTGTCTCAGTAACATCCTTCACACCTTCTTTAAGCTGCATTCAGGGTCCAGTTTAGACTCCCATTACATTCAGTCACCTGTCCTAGGTCCCCTAAAGCAACAATGTCACCGTTGGAGAGCCCGGCCAAAGCTGGGGGTGCCCCTCCTCTTTGCCTGGCCTCCAGGCCCTGCCCTTGGCTCCTGTTTTCTCATATCTCAGCCAGGCCCCGACTTGGATCGGGCCGCCACCTCTTTCCTCACAGGGTCTCATCACCCAGTCAAGGGGGTTCATTCTCCCCAAACACAGCATCAGGAGTTGTGGGCTAACAGTCCCCACTGGGTCTCCTTCATGTGAGACCCTGTGCTGTTGAAAGAGCAGTCACCCTGCCCTCGGGGGCGGGGGACTGGGAGACGACATGCGGCCCACGATAGGCAGGCGGGTCTCCGGGTGGGGCGAGCCAGTTTGCAAGGAGTTCCGCGGTGGGTTCTCCTCTCCAACGGCTTCTGTGCCCCTACCTCTCCCCGTGCCTCCCCTCGAAGACAGCGCGGTGCCCGGGTTGGGAACCATGGGAGCCGTCAGCCACTGCCCCCTCTACACACACACACACACACGCACACGCACACGCACACGCACACGCTGCAGGGAAGCAGGACCTGAGTGCAGGGCTCTCAGCGGCCCTGAGCGCCCCGCCCGGAATCGGCCAGCCGAATGGACAGACCGGATCTCTCGGCCCGGACCATGCAGGACTCTCCTGACCTGGCTTGCAGTGTGGCCGCCTCCTTCTGGAAGCCTGGGAGGCTGGAATCAGGCCACTTCTTGTCTGTCCTGGCAGCAGACTGGGCTGCACTCTAAGAAGTTCGTGGCTCGCCCGTGGATCCTGACCATCAGGTGGCCAGAGAAATTGGGAACATTTCTGTTTTACCTGTTGAAATGTTTAATGACAAAGATTTTGTTCAGTTTCCTGATGTGGGTGTCCAAAGATGAGAGACCCATGTGTGTGATCTGTACCCCCTATGAGATCAGCCCTAAGCTAGTTTAAACATGATCAAGTTGTGTCTACATGGTAGATTTAGACCTCTGCATGTCCTGTCTACTGATTATGTTTAGAGCTGACCATGTGTTGTCTATAATAAGAAGATTTAGACCTGACCATGTTCTGTGTACGCTAGGACTATGGGGACCTGGGTAGAGACCCGGCCTGGCCTCAGTACTGGGAAGCTCCGTGCCTGCATCTGAATGTCAGTGCTTGGATGTCTGGGGTCTGGAGCTGAGGTGGGCTTGTCTACGTAACAGCCTCTCTTCTGAGTGTGGTGACCTGGTCCTCCCAAGGGTCAGTGCTATGGTCGGGGCCTTAGTCTTAATCCCTGCAAGGTTCACCTTCCCTGGGGCTCATGGAGAATCCTCAGGAGGACTACCTGGCAATAATTCCAATTTACCAGCACGTGCATGGTGCATAGGGAAGCAGGTTTAGCTGCTGAATTGATTGCAGGGCACGCAGATCGGGCAAAAGCCCGATGGGTGACAGCTGAGGCTGCTGCTGAGCTCTCCCTCCAGTCTACCGTCCCTACGCAGCAGAGTCCAGAGCTGCCCCTCGGCTTTCAGCCCTGCTGTCCTGTATGTTTTCTCAACATGTAAGTGAGACGAGAAAGGACTGAGCATGCCAGCCCCAGGGTCGTGTGTTCAACTCTAGTATGAAAGCTGTACAAACAGTTAAAATCACACAGAACCAAAGTGAGGAGAGGAGGACTCCTCTGGGACAAGTGTGGGGAAAGGAGACACACCTGACACTTTTTCCCATCCCAGGAGGTCCCAGGGACCCAGCTTGTTTCCACATTGGGGGAGCCCCCTGCAGAGCCATGGTGTCCTGACCAAGGGGACGTGTGACCCCAGGTGCAGGGTCTGGGGAGGTGAGGTCACCCTGGGACTGTGGACATGTGACCCAGGTGGAGGGCTCTGGGGAGGTGGGTCACCCTGGTGAGTGTGGATGTGTGGCCCCAGGTATAGGGTGCGGGGACTGTGTGGGTCTCACCATACCTGCATGGGTCAGGATCACATGGATGGGGAGACCGCATATGCGCTCTTTGCCTGCAGTGTGTCCTGTCCCCTTTGAGATTTCAACCTCTGCATTAAGGGTGTTGTCCTGATTAACCTGTGGTTCCTTTTCTTCTCTTCATCTTGTCACAATCATATGAGGTCAGGCATGTTTGAGTGGGTTGCTGCTCTGTGTTCCGGTGAGTGACAACACTTGGTGGTGTCGTATTAATACTATAGCATATCATATGTCTAATCTATGGGGGTCACCACTGCCTGGGTCCCCCTGGACAGAGGTCAGGTGAGCACAGACTAGCCCCCCCTATGAATGGTCTCCCACGTGCTCTGTGAGGGTACCGTGATGGCCCCTAAGGTAGGGGACTGTGTCTGGGCCTCCGACATTTGTGATGAAGGGGAGTCGAAATGGAATCTCAATTAACAAGACATTATTTTAAGAATTTATTTTAAGTGAAATAAAACACACGTCACATACCCTTTACCATCATCACCATTTTAAGTGCACGTTTCTGAGGCATCAGATAGATTCACTTTCTCGTGGAGCCATCGCCACCATCAGTAGAACTTTTCGTCCTGCAAAACCAAAATTCCACAACCATGAAAGTCTCATTCCCCATTCCCTCCCACTGCCCCTGGCACCGATATCCACTTCAGTCCCTGAGTTGTCGACTGCAGGGCACCCACTGGAGTGGAATCCTGCAGTGTTTGCTGACGGGTCATTTTGGAAGAGCTGACTTTCAGTCTGAAGCTCTGCCTGTTCGCATCTGAAGAATCTGCATTTAAGGAGAGGGTGTATGAGGAAGGGGGTGTATGCGGGACAAAGGTGTCCGGGGTGCAGGTGAGCCAGGACCTGACCAGCTGCCTTTTGGGTCCTCTGGTCCCATCTCTTGGTCTGTGCCTCATCTGCATCATCACTGTCCCCGCTGGCACCGCTGGGGTGTTGTTGTCTGAGTGAGAGTCCCCTGGTGCCCCTGCTCTCCTCCCCTCCTCCTGCTGGTTGGGGAGGGAACTGCTTGCTGTGTGGTCTCTACTCCTGAGGCATGAAGGACCCTGTAGCATGGACCTGCAGAGTGTGGGGTGTGGTCCCAAGAGCATGGGGCCCACATAGGACACGACATCGGGCCGTGACGGGTGCTAGGGCTGCCTCATCACTGACAGGGAATGTTGCCCAGATCCTGCTCCAGAGGGCGTGGTGTGTGGCCTGGGACCCTAGAGGCCCCATTCCTATACTGGAGCTTGGAGAGTGCATCCCCATGGGCTGCAGATTCACCCCATATCTCAGACATATCCCTCTGTCCTGTCTTTGAACTCAGGAAAACGTGCTCTCTTGTCCACAACATAGGCCTGGTCCTGTTGATATTAGGATTCTTTAAGTTAGGCGTCCTGGGATAGCAGCTCCTTTTAGGCCTGAGAAGGAACAACTCCGGAGTGTACAACAATTTCAGATGAAACTAATATTCAATGACTATCCATAACTACTCGGTTGTTGACTTCTATTAGTCATTATTCTCCTGGTTTTAGCTCTGATGTGGGGATTACAGAGGAGTCAACATTTAAATCTTCGTAATCTGTGTATTTGTAGCTTCAGTATCGTTACGGACCCATAGTTTTTTATGGTTTGGGAAGAGTTATTGATTTCATGTATCATGTAAAGGATTCACAATGATGATAGGGCAATTAAGATTACAATAATAGCTAGTAAATTGTTCACATTTTCTCTACCTGTGCATCTATTGTATGCATATGAGTTTAGATGTCAATATTAGTGAAATGATATAGAGGACTAGAGAACTTATTTTAAAAATCACTATTAATGTGTGATGAAGAAAATGTAAAAGTTCTTCCATAATCGGTGATGTTGTATCTTGAGAGCCTAGATGAAATTGATATGCCTTAGTCATATACAGGATTTTAGCCTATCATTTAACTTTGACAAAGCTACATCACTTTTTACTTTTATCTCATTTATTGAGGAAGACATAATTGTTATGGTGTTGGCTTGAAACTGGTTGAAAAGGACTTGAGTCCTTCCTTATTTTACATTTACATAGGTAGGATCTTGAAACGTAGGATATGGTGGAGGACATCCGTGTAACCATTCTAGGTTAGGAGTAGCAATTTCCACTGCTAAGACTTCTTGTTTAGACACAAATGCTTTTCAAAGTATGAAGATTATTAGCATTACTGCTGCTACTGAGATGAATGAGCCTAAAGACAAAATATTTCATGTTGTGTGTGCCTCAGGGTACTCAGACTAACGTAGTGACATCCCTGAGAGGCCACGAAAGTGCTGCAGGAAGTCATATTTACTACCACAAATATACTTGTGAAGTGAATTTTTGCTCATGCTGAGTTAACTGTATAACCTGAGAATAGTGGGAATCAGTGTAGAAAGCCTCCTATAATAGTGAAGACTGCTCCCATGGACATTAGGTCATGGAAGTGTGCTACTTGCTACTACATAGTATGTATCCTGGAGGGCAATGTCTGGGGATGAGTTGACTAAGATGATTCCTGTCAAACCACCTACTGTAAAAAGAAAAACTAAAGCCTAAAACTCATAATATAGTGGGAGGTCATATAGTATGACCTCCGTGAACAGTTGCTAACCAGGGACTTCCCTGTTGAAGCAGTGGTTAAGAATTCGTCTGCCAATGCAGGGAACACGGGTTCGAGCCCTTGTCTGGGAAGATTCCACATGCCGCGGAGCAAAAAGCCCGTGTGCCACAACTACTGAGCCTGCCCTCTAGAGCCCGCAAGCCACAACTACTGAAGCCCACGCGCCTAGAGGCCGTGCTCTGCAACAAGAGAAGCCACTGCAATGAAAGGGCCGCACACCGCAACGAAGAGTAGCTGCCGCTCACCGCAACCAGAGAAAGCCCATGCGCAGCAACCAAGACCCAACTCAGCCAAAAAAAAAAACAGAAAAGAAAAAGAAAAATTAAATAAAGAGTTGTTAATCAGCTAGATACTTTTACTCCTGTAGGGATAGAAGTAATTACGGTAGCTGATGCAAAGTATGCTCCTGAGTCCACAGCTATCCCTATGGTAAACATATGATGGGCCCACAAGAGAACTCCTAAAACACCAGTGGACATGACTCATACTATTCCCAGATAGCTGAAAGGCAATTTTTGTCCTAAATAGTATGTAATGCTATGTGAGTTTATAACAAACCCTGTTAGGCCATGAATACAGACTTCAGGGTGAGCAAAGTATCAAAAGAGGTGTTGGTATAGGATTCGGTCTCCTCCTGCAGGGTCAAAGAAAGTAGTGTTTAGATTTCTATCTCTTAACAGCATGGCAATTCTGGCTGCTTGGACTGAGATTGGTAATTATAGTAATATGGCTATAGTTGGGGAAGATTAAACAAATAATGGTGTTTGGTATTGGGATATGACTGCTGGTTTTGTATTAAAGACTATAGTAATAAAAGTAATAATACCAAGAATTGATGAGACACCTGCTAAATGTAAGGAGAAAACAGTTAGGTCGACAGAGGCTCCTGCATGGGCCAGATTGCAGGCTAGAGCTGAATACACCGTCCCACTGGTACCAGAACCAGCTTCTACTATTGGTGATATGAGTAGGAGTAAGAATGATGGGGGAAGTAGTCAAAAGTTTATATGATTTATTGGGGGAAATGCTACTTCAGGTGTCCGAGTTCTTAGTGGCCCAAGTCAGTTTTCAAAGCCTGCAATCATAACGGGTACAGCTATAAAGAAAATTATTACAAGTGCAGGGACTGTTATGACAACCTTACAGATTTGGGCATCTCCAAGTAGCGGTCCAGGTCAGCATAGCTCAGCCTGGATTAATATAATTAAGGTGCTGCCTGCTACTCCAGCTCAAGCACCAAATAGTAAATATAAAATGCCGATATCTTTGTGATTTGTTGAAAATAATCAGCAGTGTATGAACAGAGGTAAAATGACTGAGTTAGCATTAGACTGTAAATCTAAAGACAGAGATTGAGCCCTCTTTCTGGCAAACCCTGTGGTGAATCAACAAATTGAATTGTAACTTCAGAGAAGCAGCTTCAATTCTGCCAGTGATTATCCTGCCTTTTTTTTTTTTTTTCTTTTTTTCTTTCTCAAATGAAGGAGAAGTAGACTGAAGTCAGTTGACTAGAGGATTTGCCTGTTAACTAAAGTTTCCTGGGGTTAAAACTCATCCATCTCGTAAAGATTTGGCTTCAATACAGTGTTTGCTTTACATTCAATTGATGTAGAATAAAGTCTTGCAATCCTTATTTTTAGGAATTAAGTAAATTTCACTTGTTTAGGGTTTTGAAAGCTCTTGGTCTGAACTAACCTAAATTCCTAGTCCAGCACCGATAGAATGGGTGTTGTGTGTAGTAACCGTGTGGGTATTATGATTGGTAATGATAGGAAGGTTATTTCTTTGTATGTTCAAATTGTTTTGTGTTTGTGTTGTTTAATGAAGGGAATATAGTTAGTGATGTGGAGTATGTTAGCTGCAAGTAGAAATATATGCTGAGGACTGCTATGATGGCTATTAGTGTTGCTAGAATGATGTTGTCGTTTTTGTTATCTCTTGGATAATTATTCATTTGGGTAGAAAGCCTGATAGTGATGGGCGATGTCCTAATGATACTATAATGGTGAGGAAAATGATTGTGATGGGAGGTGTTTTATCTCATGTGTGTGATAATGATACTCTTGTAGTACATGATCTGGGCATAAATAAGAAGAAGATAGTGTTGTTATGATATAAATTAGTATGTTTAGGATTGTTATAATCTGAATATACATTATAATAGCTGTTATTCATCCTATATGGGCAATTGATGAGGAGGGTGTAATATTTTCCAGGTGAGTATGGCGAAGTCTGCCTCAGCCTCCAGCTATGATTTATAATATCACTATGATTAATAGTATATTTAGGTTGATGGATGGTGACCTGTGGTATAAAACTGATAGGGGTGCAATTTTGTCATGTTGATAGCATCAGGTCTGCTGTTCATGGGATGCCTCGTGTGACTTCAGGCACTCAGAAGTGAAATGGGGTAAGTCCTACTTTTGTGACAAGGGCGATTGTCATGAGGGTGGATGCTGCTGGATTAAAGATTCTTGTTATTCATTGTGCTCTTTGACCAGAGTATATTAGATTAATGATAATAGCCATTATAAGTAGTATTGATGTGGTGGACTGTTTTAGGAAATATTTTTTGGATGCTTCTGTAGCTTATGGGTTCATGTTTTTTATTAGAATGGGGATACCATTAACCAGTGTGAGCTTGTTATACAATTATATTTCCTGAGAAAATGGTCAGTAGAATGATGGTAAAAACAATGAGAGTTTATTAGCACAGGAAGGATATATAAAAATATTTTGGGGGTATGGGCCTGAAGCTTACTTAGAGAACTTTACTATATAGCATGTGGTGTAATGTGGTAGGTAGCATGGAGAATGTAAAATTATTAGGAAGAATTCAATTCCAGGAATAAGAGCATTGAAACCTCTGTGATTTACTCTATCAAAGTAACTCTTTTGTCAGACATATTTCTTAAATTTGTGGTGGGTTGCCTGGTATGATGACAATTAGTGAAAACTCTCATAGACATAGGGTTAATGTTAGTCGTAAAAAAACTTTTTATAAGAGATGTATGCGTTGATCATATCAAAATTGTAGGTAGGAGGCTCAAATTCATAGAAAGGAGATTGTTAGATGTGTTTAATGATGACTTGGGCTGTATATAATTCTGGCACCTAGGGATTGTCGAATGCTCCTAAAAATAGATTGCTGTGGCAATGTTTATTATAGGGAAATTGACATATTCTCTAGGAGGGACGGGGTGAATGGGCCTGCTACATTTTCTACATTGAAGACATATACAGGTTTTGATGCTACTTCCGTTTAATCAAGTGGGGCTTCGTTGGATTTCGGCTACTGCCGAGATAATCAAATTCTGGGTAGGGGTCAGGAGAAAATTAGTCATAGGTGTTCTTGTGTAATAATTACTGTTGAAAGTGTAAATGATCCATTTATCAGTAAGACTGAGAATAGAATAACTGCTACATTACTTCATATGAGATGATTGTCTGTGCTATTGCTCCTAGAGCTCCAGTGAGTGAGTATTTTGAATGTGAAGTTCATCCAGATCTGAGGATGGAGTAAATGGCTAGGTGTGATATGGCTAATAGAAATAATATGCCTACATTTATATTAATTAGTGGATAAGATATGGGAAGAGGAATTCATGTTGTGAGAGCCAGGGTTAAGGCTACCATTGGGGCAATAATATATAAATTGATGATGTTAATGGACATAGTGGTTCTTTAATAAGTAATTTGAATGCCTCAGCAGTGGGTTGTAATCATCCATGGGGGCTGATGATTTTTGACCCTTTCTGGATTTGTATACAGCCTAGGATTTTCCATTTAGTTAATATGAGGAATGCTATGGTGAATTAAATTGGGTAATTTTTAAAGAATGTTGATTATAAACATATTCTTAGGAAGGGGACTTGAACCATTGCAGAAAAAGGTTCAGTTTTACATAATTACCGGGGTCTGCCACCGTAACGAACCCTGTTCTACAGTAGGGTATGTATAAATTAATTGAATGTAGATTATATCATCATTTAGTTTGAAGACATTTTGTAAAGGAAGCCGTATTGCTCTTGTCCTTTCATACTGGAAGAAATCAGCAATAGACAGAAACCAACCAGGATGACTCCAGTCTGAACTCAGATCACGTGAGACTTTAATCATTGAACAAACAGACAATTAATAGCAGTTATATCGTTGAAATGTCGTGATCCAGCATCAAGGTCATAAACCATATTGCCCATATGAACTCCAGAATACAATTACACTGTTATCCCTAGTAAAACTTGTTCCATTGACCAGTGTTTTAGAAGAACAGGTGATAAAGCATTTTGACTAGCTGGCCTAAATTTTAATCACTCAGAAGTGGTTTTATTCTCCAAAAAATAAATGGCGCACTGGCTCAAGACACACCGGCTTCAGTAGTTGTGGCGTGCAGACTCAGTAGTTGTGGCCCAATGGCTTAGTTGTTCCGTGGCACGTGAGATCTTCCCGGACCGGGGATCGAACCGGGTCCACTGCATTGGCAGGCGAATTCTTAATCACTGCATCACCAGGGAAGTCCCAGATTCGCAGTCTCCCTTTTAATATACCTTAAGCCCAAAGAATCCATGGAAAATTGTTAGAGAAAATAAGGCAATAAAATATTGTAAGGACTATAACAGAAGCATATAGTACACAGTTCATATAGACACATCCCAAGCAGTTACAAAGTATATTAAAAGGAGGCTGCAATTTTAAAAGAATAAGAAAAATTATACCCACAAACTCCCAATCTTTCCTGAAACGTTGCAATCTGAAACCCTATTGTAGGAAGCAGAAGATTCCAGGAGATATTCTACAAATGAAGGAATCCAAACCCTGTGGTTGGATAAGGAATTCTGGAAGGAAGGTATCCTCACCCAAGGAGAGCAGGTTCCTATACTTCTCTAACATCACATCCCTGTACAATTCCCATTGATCTTGGCCCAGGCATTCTCACTCCTCTTGACAGAAATCTATGGCCACATCCTGGAATGTCAGCAGTCCCTGAAATTAAACGTACACATGCCATGTGGCCACGGGAAGAGTTCATAATATGACCCAAGAAGAAAACAGCAAGTTAAGAGAAGGTTTTAATTTAGAAGAGTCTCTTCAATTATCCACTAATACATATATATATATATATATATATATATATATATATATATAATTTTTTTTTTACAAAGTAACTTTCTCTACCTTATTTCTAACTACAAGAAAAGAGTATGGCATGTGATCCACAAAACCAGTATAGAGACTATACTTGTCTGGAAAAGAAATGATAAAATGATGGTTTCAACACAGGCATATGCATTTTTGAGTGTTTTATTTATATCAAACTGGATAAAATGTGTGTATTTCTCATAGAGAAAAGACCTGTCGAGGTAGAAATGTACCTTTCAACTATTCATGGGTACACGAGTACACTGGGGAGATTGTAAAAGTGCAGCTTGTGATTCAGTAGGTCCGGTGGGCCTGAGTTCTATTTTTTTAACAAGCTGATTTTTAACTAGTGATGCCACAGTCTCTGATTCATTAACCACAACTGTGAATATCAGAGACATAATTAGAAAGGTAAAAATTCACATTTAATTTTGAACTTAAAGTGTTTTATCGATTTACACCTTTAATAGAATAGTGAGCACAGCAGCAACAATCATTTGTGAGTATTTACTATAGACTGTGTATCTTTCTAACTTTTTTGTGTAAGATTCCAGGAAAAAGGCCTGGGCTGCGGCCACAATGGGCGTGGCCCCCAGGCCGGGCCGCCCCTCCAGGACCCCCGATGGGGCCCTGCGCTCCTGGCGGCTCCCTCCCCCGCCGCCCCGCTCCCTCCCGGAAGGCCTCTGGGCAGAGCGGTCCCACCCACTGCGCGCTGAACAGAGCCCGCGTTTCCTCAGAGCTGGAACTCCCGGCTCAGGCGGGGTCTCTTCCCTCCGCCTTCACGGAACTGCCCCGGAGCCCGAGGGGAGGGCGACCTCACTGAGGCTGCCAGCTCTGGAGGTGCCCCGGCGGCCGAAGCCATGACAGTCACGGGGACGTCGGGCCGGGTAAGTGGGCGCCGACCCTCCGCCTGGTCCGGTGCCCGGGCGGCAGCACAAGACCAGCTTCTGAGGGGCAGGGGTTCGCTGCCACCCGCCGCTGCTGTGCAGAAAGTGCGGCCTCCAGCGTCTGGTCCCCCGGAACTTCGTTCCGCCCTCTCGCCCCTGTCCTCATCCTGGCTCGCGAGGCCTGGTGGGCGTGAGGAGGGGGTCGGCCTGAGCGTCCTGAGGGGAAACGGGGCAAGGGAGGCGCAGGGTCCGGCTGCAGCGTCAGCGCCCCTCTTCCCGACTGCGGGGAAAGCGGCTGAAAACTCCTCCCGAGGCGCGCAGGCCCCTTATTCAGCCGAGTCCCTCTGCGCTCCTTCCTCCCTGAGCTAAAGTACCGGGGGGAGGGGACAGGGCAGGGAACTGGCGCAGGTAATGGGGAACATCCAAAGGTGATTGTTAACTAAGGAAAACCAGCTCTCCCAAGATGAGGATTGCGGCGCTTTTCTTTGCCTGGGCTCACTGAATTCCTTCCTTTGATATGCACCTCAGCTCTCTGGGGCCTGCATTCTGTATTTGCATATCCTGAGTGCCTCAGGGCCCGCCGGCTCACATTGGAGGGCTGCAATTGCTGAAGACTGTGCCATCCTTTGTTTACTGATAGGGCAAGAACTATTCCATTTCTCACAGGCTTGAGGGGCAGACAGTGGAAAAAAGTCAGAGAATCTCACTCGGCCTGTACTTTGGTTTACATATAGATAATATTTATACTTAACTGTGCTAATAGAGGTTCTCAAGTCCAATCAACTTGTACTACTGCCCTCTATGTATCAATTTCATCAATATCATAAGATAAATGCCTACAGAATTGACTTAATCCATTTAAATAGGATAATGATTTTTAAAGGAAAAATAATAGAAATATAACAACGAAACCTTTACCACTAAAGGCTGGTCTGGAACACCCTAAATAAATGTTCCATTGTTAAAATATTGAAAGATGTAGTCAATAGAAATATCAACAAAAATGACAAATAATAAGGGTAGCAGAATTTTGAAATGTTCTATCTTTATCATTAAAGTGGCAGAAAATCATTTATTAGTAGGCACTGGGGGCAGAAGATGCCTGATTTTATATCTGTGTCATATTTGTGCAGTTGTTTCAACAAGTAACTTAAAGACATAATGGAAAAACAAGGAGGTTTGTGCCTGAGATCATGTTGATGTGAAACCAGGGATTGCCACCTTGTGCCAGGTGAGTTAAGTTTACCTGGCAGGTAGACCGCAGAGCTCCTGGGAAGCAAGGGTTGGAATTTTTCTGCTGGGTGCCCCTTAGGTTCTGTGACTGGACTGACTGTGAGTCATGTTTCGGGAAAGACCTGATCACAGGAAAAGGGTGGGAAAAGAGTGCTTTGGGGAGCAGCTAACAACATTCATCACAGCTCACGGCCTGAATGAATTTTAAAGAAACAGGAAAACAAATGCTTCTTATGGAATCAGAGAATGTGAGGGCTGGACAATCCCAGAAAATGAGGAACACCCATCCCATTTTCCAGATGACAAAACAGAGGTCCAGCAAGGTGAAATCCCTCACCCAAGTTGCACCCGTCTCTCCTCCCCACTACGTGGTTCATGAAAGCAGGACTCTTCCTGTCTTGACCACTGCTGAACCCCAAAAAGGGCCAGGCATCTAGCAGCTGCTCCAAAAATTTGGGTTGACTGTAGGAACAATGCTATTTCTTTCTTTCTCACTCTTATTCAGGATTGTGCCAAGAACTCCCCAGGTTGCAATGTAATTCGATAAATGTAAATATTAATTGAGTTTTGTTGTGATGAGGACTTAGGCTTTGAAGGTAACAGACTTGGTTCAGATCTTGGTTCTGCCACTCCATAGCTGTTTGGCTTTGGGAAAATTACTAAACCTCTCTGAGATTATTTCCTCCTTTGTAAAGTGGGGATAAATCTCTCTGAGCCAGCAGAGCAGCTGCATGAGAGATGTGCATTAAATATTGGTCTTTCTCACTCTCCTACGCCATCTCTCTGTTCTTCCCAGAGAAGCTGTACAGAAGGATATAGTACTTTTGTTTAAAATAGTTAACTAATTAATTAATTAATTTGTTTTTGGCTGCGTTGGGTCTTCGTTGCTATGCGCAGGCTTTGCCTAGTTGCGGCAAGCGGGGACTACTCTTTGTTGCGGTGCGCGGGCTTCTCATTGCGGTGGCTTCTCTTGCTAGCCTTAACCCCAATGCTAGCCTTAACCCTGGCTCTCACAACATGAATTCCTCTTCCCATATCTTATCCACTAATTAATATAAATGTAGGCATGTTATTTCTATTAGCCATATCACACCTAGCCATTTACTCCATCCTCAGATCTGGATGAACTTCACATTCAAAATACTCACTCACTGGAGCTCTAGGAGCAATAGCACAGACAATCATCTCATATGAAGTAATGTAGCAGTTATTCTATTCTCAGTCTTACTGATAAATGGATCATTTACACTTTCAACAGTAATTATTACACAAGAACACCTATGACTAATTTTCTCCTGACCCCTACCCAGAATTTGATTATCTCCGCAGTAGCCGAAATCCAACGAAGCCCCACTTGATTAAACGGAAGTAGCATCAAAACCTGTATATGTCTTCAATGTAGAAAATGTAGCAGGCCCATTCACCCCGTCCCTCCTAGAGAATATGTCAATTTCCCTATAATAAACATTTCCACAGCAATCTATTTTTAGGAGCATTCGACAATCCCTAGGTGCCAGAATTATATACAGCCCAAGTCATCATTAAACACATCTAACAATCTCCTTTCTATGAATTTGAGCCTCCTACCTACAATTTTGATATGATCAACGCATACATCTCTTATAAAAAGTATTTTACGACTAACATTAACCCTATGTATATGAGAGTTTTCACTAATTGTCATCATACCAGGCAACCCACCACAAATTTAAGAAATATGTCTGACAAAAGAGTTACTTTGATAGAGTAAATCACAGAGGTTTCAATGCTCTTATTCCTGGAATTGAATTCTTCCTAATAATTTTACATTCTCCATGCTACCTACCACATTACACCACATGCTATATAGTAAAGTTCTCTAAGTAAGCTTCAGGCCCATACCCCCAAAATATTTTTGTATATCCTTCCTGTGCTAATAAACTCTCATTGTTTTTACCATCATTCTACTGACCATTTTCTCAGGAAATATAATTGTATAACAAGCTCACACTGGTTAATGGTATCCCCATTCTAATAAAAAACATGAACCCATAAGCTACAGAAGCATCCAACAAATATTTCCTAAAACAGTCCACCACATCAATACTACTTATAATGGCTATTATCATTAATCTAATATACTCTGGTCAAAGAGCACAATGAATAACAAGAATCTTTAATCCAGCAGCATCCACCCTCATGACAATCGCCCTTGTCACAAAAGTAGGACTTTCCCCATTTCACTTCTGAGTGCCTGAAGTCACACGAGGCATCCCATGAACAGCAGACCTGATGCTATCAACATGACAAAATTGCACCCCTATCAGTTTTATACCACAGGTCACCTTCCATCAACCTAAATATACTATTAATCATAGTGATATTATAAATCATAGCTGGAGGCTGAGGCAGACTTCGCCATACTCACCTGGAAAATATTACACCCTCCTCATCAATTGCCCATATAGGATGAATAACAGCTATTATAATGTATATTCAGATTATAACAATCCTAAACATACTAATTTATATCATAACAACACTATCTTCTTCTTATTTATGCCCAGATCATGTACTACAAGAGTATCATTATCACACACATGAGATAAAACACCTCCCATCACAATCATTTTCCTCACCATTATAGTATCATTAGGACATCGCCCATCACTATCAGGCTTTCTACCCAAATGAATAATTATCCAAGAGATAACAAAAACGACAACATCATTCTACCAACACTAATAACCATCATAGCAGTCCTCAGCATATATTTCTACTTGCAGCTAACATACTCCACATCACTAACTATATTCCCTTCATTAAACAACACAAACACAAAACAATTTGAACATACAAAGAAATAACCTTCCTATCATTACCAATCATAATACCCACACGGTTACTACACACAACACCCATTCTATCGGTGCTGGACTAGGAATTTAGGTTAGTTCAGACCAAGAGCTTTCAAAACCCTAAACAAGTGAAATTTACTTAATTCCTAAAAATAAGGATTGCAAGACTTTATTCTACATCAATTGAATGTAAAGCAAACACTGTATTGAAGCCAAATCTTTACGAGATTGATGAGTTTTAACCCCAGGAAACTTTAGTTAACAGGCAAATCCTCTAGTCAACTGACTTCAGTCTACTTCTCCTTCATTTGAGAAAGAAAAAAAGAAAAAAAAAAAAAAGGCAGGATAATCACTGGCAGAATTGAAGCTGCTTCTCTGAAGTTACAATTCAATTTGTTGATTCACCACAGGGTTTGCCAGAAAGAGGGCTCAATCTCTGTCTTTAGATTTACAGTCTAATGCTAACTCAGTCATTTTACCTCTGTTCATACACTGCTGATTATTTTCAACAAATCACAAAGATATCGGCATTTTATATTTACTATTTGGTGCTTGAGCTGGAGTAGCAGGCAGCACCTTAATTATATTAATCCAGGCTGAGCTATGCTGACCTGGACCGCTACTTGGAGATGCCCAAATCTGTAAGGTTGTCATAACAGTCCCTGCACTTGTAATAATTTTCTTTATAGCTGTACCCGTTATGATTGCAGGCTTTGAAAACTGACTTGGGCCACTAAGAACTCGGACACCTGAAGTAGCATTTCCCCCAATAAATCATATAAACTTTTGACTACTTCCCCCATCATTCTTACTCCTACTCATATCACCAATAGTAGAAGCTGGTTCTGGTACCAGTGGGACGGTGTATTCAGCTCTAGCCTGCAATCTGGCCCATGCAGGAGCCTCTGTCGACCTAACTGTTTTCTCCTTACATTTAGCAGGTGTCTCCTCAATTCTTGGTATTATTACTTTTATTACTATAGTCTTTAATACAAAACCAGCAGTCATATCCCAATACCAAACACCATTATTTGTTTAATCTTCCCCAACTATAGCCATATTACTATAATTACCAATCTCAGTCCAAGCAGCCAGAATTGCCATGCTGTTAAGAGATAGAAATCTAAACACTACTTTCTTTGACCCTGCAGGAGGAGACCGAATCCTATACCAACACCTCTTTTGATACTTTGCTCACCCTGAAGTCTGTATTCATGGCCTTACAGGGTTTGTTATAAACTCACATAGCATTACATACTATTTAGGACAAAAATTGCCTTTCAGCTATCTGGGAATAGTATGAGTCATGTCCACTGGTTTTTTAGGAGTTCTCTTGTGGGCCCATCATATGTTTACCATAGGGATAGCTGTGGACTCAGGAGCATACTTTGCATCAGCTACCGTAATTACTTCTATCCCTACAGGAGTAAAAGTATCTAGCTGATTAGCAACTCTTTATTTAATTTTTCTTTTTCTTTTCTTTTTTTTTTTTTTTTTTGGCTGAGTTGGGTCTTGGTTGCTGCGCATGGGCTTTCTCTGGTTGCGGTGAGCGGCAGGTACTCTTCGTTGCGGTGTGCGGCCCTTTCATTGCAGTGGCTTCTCTTGTTGCAGAGCACGGCCTCTAGGCGCGTGGGCTTCAGTAGTTGTGGCTTGCGGGCTCTAGAGGGCAGGCTCAGTAGTTGTGGCACACGGGCTTTTTGCTCCGCGGCATGTGGGATCTTCCCAGACAAGGGCTCGAACCCGTGTTCCCTGCATTGGCAGACGAATTCTTAACCACTGCGTCACCAGGGAAGTCCCTGGTTAGCAACTGTTCACGGAGGTAATACTATATGACCTCCCACTATATTATGAGTTTTAGGCTTTAGTTTTTCTTTTTACAGTAGGTGGTTTGACAGGAATCATCTTAGTCAACTCATCCCCAGACATTGTCCTCCAGGATACATACTATGTAGTAGCACACTTCCATGACCTAATGTCCATGGGAGCAGTCTTCACTATTATAGGAGGCTTTCTACACTGATTCCCACTATTCTCAGGTTATACAGTTAACTCAGCATGAGCAAAAATTCACTTCACAAGTATATTTGTAGTCGTAAATATGACTTCCTGCAGCACTTTCGTGGCCTCTCAGGGATGTCACTACGTTAGTCTGAGTACCCTGAGGCACACACAACATGAAATATTTTGTCTTTAGGCTCATTCATCTCAGTAGCAGCAGTAATGCTAATAATCTTCATACTTTGAAAAGCATTTGTGTCTAAACAAGAAGTCTTAGCAGTGGAAATTGCTACTCCTAACCTAGAATGGTTACACGGATGTCCTCCACCATATCCTACGTTTCAAGATCCTACCTATGTAAATGTAAAATAAGGAAGGACTCAAGTCCTTTTCAACCAGTTTCAAGCCAACACCATAACAATTATGTCTTCCTCAATAAATGAGATAAAAGTAAAAAGTGATGTAGCTTTGTCAAAGTTAAATGATAGGCTAAAATCCTGTATATGACTAAGGCATATCAATTTCATCTAGGCTCTCAAGATACAACATCACCGATTATGGAAGAACTTTTACATTTTCTTCATCACACATTAATAGTGATTTTTAAAATAAGTTCTCTAGTCCTCTATATCATTTCACTAATATTGACATCTAAACTCATATGCATACAATAGATGCACAGGTAGAGAAAATGTGAACAATTTACTAGCTATTATTGTAATCTTAATTGCCCTATCATCATTGTGAATCCTTTACATGATACATGAAATCAATAACTCTTCCCAAACCATAAAAAACTATGGGTCCGTAACGATACTGAAGCTACAAATACACAGATTACGAAGATTTAAATGTTGACTCCTCTGTAATCCCCACATCAGAGCTAAAACCAGGAGAATAATGACTAATAGAAGTCAACAACCGAGTAGTTAGGGATAGTCATTGAATATTAGTTTCATCTGAAATTGTTGTACACTCCGGAGTTGTTCCTTCTCAGGCCTAAAAGAAGCTGCTATCCCAGGACGCCTAACTTAAAGAATCCTAATATCAACAGGACCAGGCCTATGTTGTGGACAAGAGAGCACGTTTTCCTGAGTTCAAAGACAGGACAGAGGGATATGTCTGAGATATGGGGTGAATCTGCAGCCCATGGGGATGCACTCTCCAAGCTCCAGTATAGGAATGGGGCCTCTAGGGTCCCAGGCCACCCACCATGCCCTCTGGAGCAGGATCTGGGCAACATTCCCTGTCAGTGATGAGGCAGCCCTAGCACCTGTCACGGCCCGATGTCGTGTCCTATGTGGGCCCCATGCTCTTGGGACCACACCCCACACTCTGCAGGTCCATGCTACAGGGTCCTTCATGCCTCAGGAGTAGAGACCACACAGCAAGCAGTTCCCTCCCCAACCAGCAGGAGGAGGGGAGGAGAGCAGGGGCACCAGGGGACTCTCACTCAGACAACAACACCCCAGCGGTGCCAGCGGGGACAGTGATGATGCAGATGAGGCACAGACCAAGAGATGGGACCAGAGGACCCAAAAGGCAGCTGGTCAGGTCCTGGCTCACCTGCACCCCGGACACCTTTGTCCCGCATACACCCCCTTCCTCATACACCCTCTCCTTAAATGCAGATTCTTCAGATGCGAACAGGCAGAGCTTCAGACTGAAAGTCAGCTCTTCCAAAATGACCCGTCAGCAAACACTGCAGGATTCCACTCCAGTGGGTGCCCTGCAGTCGACAACTCAGGGACTGAAGTGGATATCGGTGCCAGGGGCAGTGGGAGGGAATGGGGAATGAGACTTTCATGGTTGTGGAATTTTGGTTTTGCAGGACGAAAAGTTCTACTGATGGTGGTGATGGCTCCACGAGAAAGTGAATCTATCTGATGCCTCAGAAACGTGCACTTAAAATGGTGATGATGGTAAAGGGTATGTGACGTGTGTTTTATTTCACTTAAAATAAATTCTTAAAATAATGTCTTGTTAATTGAGATTCCATTTCGACTCCCCTTCATCACAAATGTCGGAGGCCCAGACACAGTCCCCTACCTTAGGGGCCATCACGGTACCCTCACAGAGCACGTGGGAGACCATTCATAGGGGGGGCTAGTCTGTGCTCACCTGACCTCTGTCCAGGGGGACCCAGGCAGTGGTGACCCCCATAGATTAGACATATGATATGCTATAGTATTAATACGACACCACCAAGTGTTGTCACTCACCGGAACACAGAGCAGCAACCCACTCAAACATGCCTGACCTCATATGATTGTGACAAGATGAAGAGAAGAAAAGGAACCACAGGTTAATCAGGACAACACCCTTAATGCAGAGGTTGGAAATCTCAAAGGGGACAGGACACACTGCAGGCAAAGAGCGCATATGCGGTCTCCCCATCCATGTGATCCTGACCCATGCAGGTATGGTGAGACCCACACAGTCCCCGCACCCTATACCTGGGGCCACACATCCACACTCACCAGGGTGACCCACCTCCCCAGACCCCTCCACCTGGGTCACATGTCCACAGTCCCAGGGTGACCTCACCTCCCCAGACCCTGCACCTGGGGTCACACGTCCCCTTGGTCAGGACACCATGGCTCTGCAAGGGGCTCCCCCAATGTGGAAACAAGCTGGGTCCCTGGGACCTCCTGGGATGGGAAAAAGTGTCAGGTGTGTCTCCTTTCCCCACACTTGTCCCAGAGGAGTCCTCCTCTCCTCACTTTGGTTCTGTGTGATTTTAACTGTTTGTACAGCTTTCATACTAGAGTTGAACACACGACCCTGGTGCTGGCATGCTCAGTCCTTTCTCGTCTCACTTACATGTTGAGAAAACATACAGGACAGCAGGGCTGAAAGCCGAGGGGCAGCTCTGGACTCTGCTGAGTAGGGACGGTAGACTGGAGGGAGAGCTCAGCAGCAGCCTCAGCTGTCACCCATCGGCCTTTTGCCCGATCTGCGTGCCCTGCAATCAATTCAGCAGCTAAACCTGCTTCCCTATGCACCATGCACGTGCTGGTAAATTGGAATTATTGCCAGGTAGTCCTCCTGAGGATTCTCCATGAGCCCCAGGGAAGGTGAACCTTGCAGGGATTAAGACTAAGGCCCCGACCATAGCACTGACCCTTGGGAGGACCAGGTCACCACACTCAGAAGAGAGGCTGTTACGTAGACAAGCCCACCTCAGCTCCAGACCCCAGACATCTAAGCACTGACATTCAGATGCAGGCACGGAGCTTCCCAGTACTGAGGCCAGGCCGGGTCTCTACCCAGGTCCCCATAGTCCTAGCGTACACAGAACATGGTCAGGTCTAAATCTTCTTATTATAGACAACACATGGTCAGCTCTAAACATAATCAGTAGACAGGACATGCAGAGGTCTAAATCTACCATGTAGACACAACTTGATCATGTTTAAACTAGCTTAGGGCTGATCTCATAGGGGGTACAGATCACACACATGGGTCTCTCATCTTTGGACACCCACATCAGGAAACTGAACAAAATCTTTGTCATTAAACATTTCAACAGGTAAAACAGAAATGTTCCCAATTTCTCTGGCCACCTGATGGTCAGGATCCACGGGCGAGCCACGAACTTCTTACATTGCAGCCCAGTCTGCTGCCAGGACAGACAAGAAGTGGCCTGATTCCAGCCTCCCAGGCTTCCAGAAGGAGGCGGCCACACTGCAAGCCAGGTCAGGAGAGTCCTGCATGGTCCGGGCCGAGAGATCCGGTCTGTCCTTTCGGCTGGCCGATTCCGGGCGGGGCGCTCAGGGCCGCTGAGAGCCCTGCACTCAGGTCCTGCTTCCCTGCAGCGTGTGCGTGTGCGTGTGCATGTGCGTGTGTGTGTGTGTGTGTGTAGAGGGGGCAGTGGCTGACGGCTCCCATGGTTCCCAACCCGGGCACCGCGCTGTCTTCGAGGGGAGGCACGGGGAGAGGTAGGGGCACAGAAGCCGTTGGAGAGGAGAACCCACCGCGGAACTCCTTGCAAACTGGCTCGCCCCACCCGGAGACCCGCCTGCCCATCGTGGGCCGCATGTCGCCCCCCAGTCCCCCGCCCCCGAGGGCAGGGTGACTGCTCTTTCAACAGCACAGGGTCTCACATGAAGGAGACCCAGTGGGGACTGTCAGCCCCCAACTCCTGATGCTGTGTTTGGGGAGAATGAACCCCCTTGACTGGGTGATGAGACCCTGTGAGGAAAGAGGTGGCGGCCCGATCCAAGTCGGGGCCTGGCTGAGATATGAGAAAACAGGAGCCAAGGGCAGGGCCTGGAGGCCAGGCAAAGAGGAGGGGCACCCCCAGCCTTGGCCGGGCTCTCCAACGGTGACATTGTTGCTTTAGGGGACCTAGGACAGGTGACTGAATGTAATGGGAGTCTAAACTGGACCCTGAATGCGGCTTAAAGAAGGTGTGAAGGATGTTACTGAGACAGTGACAGTCATTGGAAGACAAACTCTGTGTCAGGATATCCTGCTCCATCCATTTAAATCCCTGAGATCTGTGACCTTTACGTGGCTACGCAGGATTGTTAGAGCAGCTGCGTGCGGATATATCTGGGGCACAATTCAGTCTGCAGCCAACTTGCAAGTGGTTCCAGCAAACACACAGGTGTGCGCACAGGCAGGCACAGCACACACACAAACATATGCACGTGCACAGCACAAATATATTCACACACTAGCATGTGAACACACATGCACCCATATGCCCATGCACACACTAATGTGTGCAAGTTCACATACCTATCCACATGCACAGCATATTTATGCAAACAGGCACATGCACACGCATAGCACACACACAGGGAATAAAGTGAATCCGTAAAGCATTAATTCCTGAACACAAGTGAAGCTGACATGTATTTTTCCCTTTTCTTAGCCTTGATGTTTTCCACAACAAAAAGTTTAAGAAAAAAGTTAATGGCAAATGACTTTTGATTCATAGGACTTTCTGATTTTATTCCACAAATATTATGACAGCAGAAATGAATGTAGATATTACATGTGTCCACTAATGGAAGAATGGAGAAGAAAAACACGGTCCATCAATAGAAGGGAATGCTATTCAGCCTAAAAAGGAAGTCAATTCTGACACAGGATGCAGCAGGGATGAACCTTGAGGGCATTATGCTCAGTGATGTAAGCTAGACACAAAAAAACAAACAGTGCTTGATCCACTCATACAAGGCCCCTAGAGCAGTCGGAAATATAGAGACATAAAGTAGGATGTGGAGGGCCAGAGGCTGAGGGAGGGACAATGGGGAGTGAGTGTTTAATGGGGACTGTTTCAATTTTGCAAGATGAAAAAGTTCTGGAGGATGATGGTGGTCAGGTTTGCACAACAGTGTGAATTACTTCCCGACCCTGAAATGTGCACTTAAAAATGGTTAAGATAGTACATTTTATGTTATGTGTACCAGACCACAATTTTTAAAACTTTTCCAAAAACAACAGGAAATAGTCCATGAATACCACAAGATGCACAACTTCACTAACAACAGAGGGATTAAAGCCATAAGAAAAATACTGTGCATACACCTACCAGAATGGCAGACATGAAAGACATAGTATCAAATATCAGCAGGATGTGGAGCAATGGAAAGCCTGGTACGCAACGGGGGGATGCAACCACTTCTGAAGCAATCGGGCCTCAGATAGCGAAGTCCGTGCACAGAGACCCACAGTGCTCCTCCCAGTTGAACACAAACCCACCAGCCCTGCACCAGGACACACGGACATGGACTGGCAGCCACAGGAGCCAAACCTGAAGGAACCTGAAGGCCATCACAGACGGATGCAGAAATGAACCATGCACGCTCCTATGAAGGAATATTCCACAGCAATGGAGTACATTTTGTTTAAAGGTAGTAAAACTATAAAAATTATTTTTTAAAGAAAACTATATTTACAAGATGAAAGAATCTATAATTCTGGCACCTAGGGATTGTCGAATGCTCCTAAAAACAGATTGCTGTGGAAACGTTTATTATAGGGAAATTGACATATTCTCTAGGAAGGACGCGGTGAATGGGCCTGCTACATTTTCTACATTGAAGACATGTACAGGTTTTGATTCTACTTCTGTTAAATCAAGTGGGGCTTCACTGGATTTCTGCTACTGCGGAGATAATCAAATTCTGGGTAGGGGTCAGGAGAAAATTAGTCATAGGTGTTCTTGTGTAGTAATTACTGTTGAAAGTGTAAATGATCCATTTACCAGTAAGACTGAGAATAGAATAACTGCTACATTACTTCATATGAGATGATCCTCTGTGCTATTGTTCCTGGAGCTCCAGTGAGTGAGTATTTTGAATGTGAAGTTCATCCAGATCTGAGGATGGAATAAATGGCTAGGTGTGATATGGCTAATAGAAATAATATGCGTACATTTATACTAATTAGTGGATAAGATATGGGAAGAGGAATTCATGTTGTGAGAGGCAGGGTTATGGCTAGCATTGGGGCAATAATATATAAATTGATGATGTTGATGGACATAGTGGTTCTTTAATAAGTAATTTGAATGCCTCAGCAATGGGTTGTAATCATCCATGGGGGCTGATGATTTTTGGCCCTTTCTGGATTTGTATATAGCCTAGGATTTTCCATTTGGTTAATTTGAGGAATGCTATGGTGAATTAAATTGGGTAATTTGTGAAAGAATGTTGATTATAAACATATTCTTAGGAAGAGGACTTGAACCAGTGCAGAAAAAGTTTCAGTTTTACATAATTACCGGGCTCTGCCAGCGTAACGAACCCTGTTCTACAGTAGGGTATGTATAAATTAATTGAATGTAGATTATATCATCATGTAGTTTGAAGACATTTTGTAAAGGAAGCCGTATTGCTCTTGTCCTTTCATACTGGAAGAAATCTGCAATAGACAGAAACCAACCAGGATGACTCCAGTCTGAACTCAGATCACGTGAGACTTTAATCGTTGAACAAACAGACAATTAATAGCAGTTATACCGTTGAAATGTCGTGATCCAGCATCAAGGTCATAAACCATATTGCCCATATGAACTCCAGAATACAATTACACTGTTATCCCTAGGAAAACTTGTTCCATTGACCAGTGTTTTAGAAGAACAGGTGATAAAGCA
This sequence comes from Balaenoptera physalus, assembly GCF_965194825.1. NCBI lineage: Eukaryota > Metazoa > Chordata > Mammalia > Artiodactyla > Balaenopteridae > Balaenoptera > Balaenoptera physalus. The sequence continues at coordinate 892,752 of NW_028126358.1, read as the reverse complement.
TTTTGACTAGCTGGCCTAAATTTTAATCACTCAGAAGCGGTTTTATTCTCCCAAAAATAAATGGCGCATGGGCTCAAGACACACCTGCTTCAGTAGTTGTGGCGTGCAGACTCAGTAGTTGTGGCCCAATGGCTTAGTTGTTCCGTGGCACGTGAGATCTTCCCGGACCGGGGATCGAACCGGGTCCCCTGCATTGGCAGGCGAATTCTTAATCACTGCATCACCAGGGAAGTCCCAGATTCGCAGTCTCCCTTTTAATATACCTTAAGCCCAAAGAATCCATGGAAAATTGTTAGAGAAAATAAGGCAATAAAATATTGTAAGGACTATAACAGAAGCATATAGTACACAGTTCATATAGACACATCCCAAGCAGTTACAAAGTATATTAAAAGGGAGGCTGCAATTTTAAAAGAATAAGAAAAATTATACCCACAAACTCCCAATCTTTCCTGAAACCTTGCAATCTGAAACCCTATTGTAGGAAGCAGAAGATTCCAGGAGATAGTCTACAAATGAAGGACTCCAAACCCTGTGGTTGGATAAGGAATTCTGGAAGGAAGGTATCCTCACCCAAGGAGAGCAGGTTCCTATACTTCTCTAACATCACATCCCTGTACAATTCCCATTGATCTTGGCCCAGGCATTCTCACTCCTCTTGACAGAAATCTATGGCCACATCCTGGAATGTCAGCAGTCCCTGAAATTAAACGTACACATGCCATGTGGCCACGGGAAGAGTTCATAATATGACCCAAGAAGAAAACAGCAAGTTAAGAGAAGGTTTTAATTTAGAAGAGTCTCTTCAATTATCCACTAATACATATATATATATATATATATATATATATATATATATATATATATAATTTTTTTTTTACAAAGTAACTTTCTCTACCTTATTTCTAACTACAAGAAAAGAGTATGGCATGTGATCCACAAAACCAGTATAGAGACTATACTTGTCTGGAAAAGAAATGATAAAATGATGGTTTCAACACAGGCATATGCATTTTTGAGTGTTTTATTTATATCAAATTGGATAAAATGTGTGTATTTCTCATAGAGAAAAGACCTGTCGAGGTAGAAATGTACCTTTCAGCTATTCATGGGTACACGAGTACACTGGGGAGATTGTAAAACTGCAGCTTGTGATTCAGTAGGTCCGGTGGGCCTGAGTTCTATTTTTTTAACAAGCTGATTTTTAACTAGTGATGCCACAGTCTCTGATTCATTAACCACAACTGTGAATATCAGAGATATAATTAGAAAGGTAAAAATTCACATTTAATTTTGAACTTAAAGTGTTTTATCGATTTACACCTTTAATAGAATAGTGAGCACAGCAGCAACAATCATTTGTGAGTATTTACTATAGACTGTGTATCTTTCTAATTTTTTTGTGTAGGATTCCAGGAAAAAGGCCTGGGTTGCGGCCACAATGGGCGTGGCCCCCAGGCCGGGCCGCCCCTCCAGGACCCCCGACGGGGCCCTGCGCTCCTGGCGGCTCCCTCCCCCGCAGCCCCGCTCCCTCCCGGAAGGCTTCGGGGCAGAGCGGTCCCACCCACTGCGCGCTGAACAGAGCCCGCGTTTCCTCAGAGCTGGAACTCCCGGCTCAGGCGGGGTCTCTTCCCTCCGCCTTCACGGAACTGCCCCGGAGCCCGAGGGGAGGGCGACCTCACTGAGGCTGCTGGCTCTGTAGGTGCCCAGGCGGCCGAAGCCATGACAGTCGCGGGGACGGCGGGTCGGGTAAGTGGGCGCCGACCCTCCCCCTGGTCCGGTGCCCGGGCGGCAGCACAAGACCAGCTTCTGAGGGGCAGGGGTTCGCTGCCACCCGCCGCTGCTGTGCAGAAAGAGCGGCCTCCAGCGTCTGGTCCCCGGGAACTTCGGTCCGTCCTCTCGCCCCTGCCCTCGTCCTGGCTCGCGAGGCCTGGTGGGCGTGAGGAGGGGGTCGGCCTGAGCGTCCTGAGGGGAAACGGGGCAAGGGAGGCGCAGGGTCCGGCTGCAGCGTCAGCGCCCCTCTTCCCGACTGCGGGGAAAGCGGCTGAAAACTCCTCCCGAGGGGCGCAGGCCCCTTATTCAGCCGAGTCCCTCTGCGCTCCTTCCTCCCTGAGCTAAAGTACCGGGGGGAGGGGACAGGGCAGGGAACTGGCGCAGGTAATGGGGAACATCCAAAGGTAATTGTTAACTAAGGAAAACCAGCTCTCCCAAGGTGAGGAATGCGGCGCTTTTCTTTGCCTGGGCTCACTGAATTCCTTCCTTTGATATGCACCTCAGCTCTCTGGGGCCTGCATTCTGTATTTGCATATCCTGAGTGCCTCAGGGCCCACCGGCTCACATTGGAGGGCTGCAAGTGCTGAAGACTGTGACATCCTTTGTTTACTGATAGGGCAAGAACTATTCCATTTCTCACAGGCTTGAGGGGCAGACAGTGGAAAAAAGTCAGAGAATCTCACTCGGCCTGTACTTTGGTTTACATATAGATAATATTTATACTTAACTGTGCTAATAGAGGTTCTCAAGTCCAATCAACTTGTACTAATGCCCTCTATGTATCAATTTCATCAATATCATAAGATAAATGCCTATAGAATTGACTTAATCCATTTAAATAGGATAATGATTTTGAAAGGAAACATAATAGAAATATAACAACGAAACCTTTACCACTAAAGGCTGGGTCTGGAACACCCTAAATAAATGTTCCATTGTTAAAATATTGAAAGATGTAGTCAATAGAAATATCAACAAAAATGACAAATAATAAGGGTAGCAGAATGTTGAAATGTTCTATCTTTATCATTAAAGTGGCAGAATATCATTTATTAGTAGGCACTGGGGGCAGAAGATGCCTGATTTTATATCTGTGTCATATTTGTGCAGTTGTTTCAACAAGTAACTTAAAGACAAAATGGAAAGACAAGGAGGTTTGTGCCTGAGATCATGTTGATGTGAAACCAGGGATGGCCACCTTGTGCCAGGTGAGTTAAGTTTACCTGGCAGGTAGACCGCAGAGCTCCTAGGAAGCAAGGGTTGGAATTTTTCTGCTGGGTGCCCCTTAGGTTCTGTGACTGGACTGACTGTGAGTCATGTTTCGGGAAAGACCTGATCACAGGAAAAGGGTGGGAAAAGAGTGCTTTGGGGAGCAGCTAACAACATTCATCACAGGAAGAGGGTGGGAAAAGAGTGCTTTGGGGAGCAGCTAACAACATTTATCACAGCTCACGGCCTGAATGAATTTTAAAGAAACAGGAAAACAAATGCTTCTTATGGAAGTAGAGAATGTGAGGGCTGGACAATCCCAGAAAATGAGGAACACCCATCCCATTTTCCAGATGAGAAAACAGAGGTCCAGCAACGTGAAATCCCTCACCCAAGTTGCACCCGTCTCTCCTCCCCACTACGTGGTTCATGAAAGCAGGACTCTTCCTGTATTTATTACTGCTGAACCTCAAAAAGGACCAGGCATCTAGCAGCTGCTCCAAAAATTTGGGTTGACTGTAGGAACAATGCTATTTCTTTCTTTCTCACTCTTATTCAGGATTGTGCCAAGAACTCCCCAGGTTGCAATGTAATTCGATAAATGTAAATATTAATTGAGTTTTGTTGTGATGAGGACTTAGGCTTTGAAGGTAACAGACTTGGTTCAGATCTTCGTTCTGCCACTCCATAGCTGTTTGGCTTTGGGAAAATTACTAAACCTCTCTCAGATTATTTCCTCCTTTGTAAAGTGGGGATAAATCTATCTGAGCCAGCAGAGCAGCTGCATGAGAGATGTGCACTAAATATTGGTCTTTCTCACTCTCCTACGCCATCTCTCTGTTCTTCCCAGAGAAGCTGTACTGAAGGATATAGTACCTTTTTAAAATAGTTAACTAATTAATTAATTAATTTGTTTTTGGCTGCGTTGGGTCTTCGTTACTATGCCCAGGCTTTCTCTAGTTGCGGCAAGCGGGGGCTACTCTTTGTTGCGGTGCGCGGGGTTCTCATTGCGGTGGCTTCTCTTGCTGGGCTTGTTGTGGAGCACCAGTTCTAGGCACACGGGCTTCAGTAGTTGTGGTCTGCAGGCTCAGTAGTTGTGGCCCATGGGCTTAGCTGCTGCGCGGCATGTGGGATCTTCCCTGATCAGAGATCGAACCCATGTCCCCTGCCTTGGCAGGCAGATTCTTAACCACTGCGCCACCAGGGAAGTCCGATATAGTACTTTTTAAAGAGGGGTTTGAATTTATTTCAGATTGTGTACATTTTTCTTGTAGAAAAGATTATTCCACTATAGAAACATAAACACGCAAAACCACTCCAAATGCAGTATTCTATGGTTTAGATATTATCAGTCACATTTTATAAGTAATTGGGCAAATGCCAAAGCACTAGGTACTGGGACGTAAGAAGACTCAAATCTGGGGTGACCCCACCCCAATTTCAAGAGCAGGGTGTGCGTTTCAAATCCATGTTTCATCTGGTCTTTGTTTCTCATCCATCCTCTGTGTCTGCCTTTCTCAAGAAGGCTCAGATCCTCGGCTTTCACACCCTCCCGGCTGGCTGTGCCCCAGCTCCCGGCCTGGAACCTCTGCGTGCCTGGGTGTGCCTGCTACCCCTGTGCATCACCAGCTTTGCCAGGGAGCTGCTGTATCGTGCACTGCTTGCTGTACCCAGAGTACCTGGACCCTTCTGGTACATGAAGTGCACCCTCCTCACCATGTGTGCAGCCCATCCCCTTACCTTATATCCTGCCTCTAAGCCAGGCTTGGGGGTGACTACAGTGTGCATTCAGCTGTGTGAGGTGCTGGGATCAAAGTGAAGTTCCCAACTTTTGAAGTGGCAGGCTTGAGGGGCACACAGTGATTTTAAGTCGGGTCACCTGACTTAAAGGGGGGACTGATTGATTTAAAGCCAAGGCAGCTGACTTAAAGCCTGCGTCCCTCAGCTGCAGGACGAGACCAATTTTGGCGGTGCACGGGTTCGCTCCAAGCCAGCACTGCTGTTCAGGAAGAGATTCCAGTAGCGCCTTAGTGCAGGGGGACTTGGTCCGTTGTCTTGCCCCTGCCCTCAGAGGGGGGCCACCTGCTCTTCTGGAGAATCAGGGAGGGGGAAGTGCAGAGTCCCGGCTGGAGTTGCAGCACCGCTTGTCTGATGGCAGGGAAAGGGGGACAGGGCTGTGTGGTGTCCTGGGGCTGGACTCAGCAGGTCGACTCAACCTCTCAGCCTCCTAACCTCCCCCCCCACACACTCCACAAGAGTTTCCAATAATATGTAATTGCGCCTTAGGTTCTCGGTCTTCAAACTCATCCCCAGGCTCCCAGGTCCCTTGATTCAGCCAATTCCTCTGTGCTCTTTCTTCTATTAGATACAGTCCCAGAGGGAGGGGCTGGGGGATGGGACTGGAGGGATGCCGGCAGCACTGGCCTCAGCTGACTAAAGAGATCCGGGGCCTGCGCTATCACACATGTGCGAGGACCCTTAAGGCAGAATCGAGGGGGCCAGTTAGAGGCAGTCCTTGCTGCCTCAAGTGAGTATAGATCACCGTCGGGTGGGGAGCACGCTGACCCCTAAGAAGTACTGTAAGGAGGATGTGTTGCTCCCTCGGCTTCAAGGACGTGGGTGGGCTTCAGGGCTCCAGTTCCCCTCCAGGCCTCCAGGTCCGACTGCACCACAGCGGCCTTGCAGACCCGCCTTCCTGTCCCAGAACTTGCCAGGCTCCAGGAAGAATCCAGACAGCAGAGATGGTGCCTGAGGGCTCCAGCTTGAAAAGTGCTGTCCCTGGGGACCCAACAGTGGAGGGAGGAAGGGTGAAGGGAGTGGGGGGGTGTGGTCGGGAAGGGTGGCTGCCCTGGGAGACGTTGAGAGAGAAATATCGCCCCCCACACCCCCTGCCCCTGCAACTGACCCATTGATGCCATAGGATCTCAGGGCCTTTTAGTCAGAGATGCCTCTGCTTCTTTACTCCTGTGTTCAAAACTATGCAAAACCAACTCTTCATCCTCTTGCTGCCTTGCCAGGACTTTTAAAGCACTGTTCTTTTGAAGCACTCGTTCCCTAAACTGCAGTTTGGAGCTGTCCCAGCTATTTAAAAGTGTTCTCCTTAAACTGAGACTAAAGCCTACTCTTTTGGAAAAACGGCCTTCCCTTCACTGGAGATCGTTTTTTCTGCCCATTCCTTCCTTCTACTGCCCTCTTAAGAACCCCTGTGCTCAAAGAGCTTGGTGATTTATTTTTTGCTTGATGTCAAAAAGAAACCTTCCCCATGCACTCCAAAAAGCTTTCCTGGAACATAGGTGTTTCACAACCATGAGAGTGTTTTGCAGTTAGTATACACTGGGTAGAGTGCCTAGCAATCCCTCCAAGAGCCAGAGGTGAGCAGACCTTTACTTATTTGATTGGATGCCCTTCAAGTTTAGGAAGGTCCCATTCTTATGACCCAGCAGGTAAGACAGAGCCCTGGATGGCTGTGGCTGTGATTAGATAACTTCTGATGATTTTATTTCCCTTACTGAGCTGCTGCTTCTAGGTTAAATTCGTTTTATTACCTGTCCATTTTTAAAGAAAGGCTGACAAAGTCACTGTAATAGGTCAGGAGTCTGAACTCAGGGTTGGTCAAAGGTACTCACAGGGAGGAAGGTGGATAAAAATAGGTGGGTAAAATAGGAGGGTTGGCAAGTACAGCCAGGACACCCGTGTTCATCATGCATACTAATAAAGGCCAGAATCTCCTCATTTATCTCTGGTGGGAAGTTCTGATGGTTTCACAGGATCAAACTCAAATCATATTCAAACTAGGGGATTTCCCTGAGCATAAAAGGAAGTATCCGTCCCTAGCAGGAGTCGCTGCCGAGGAATAAAGACGTAGATGTAGAGAACGGACCTGAGGACACAGGGAGGGGGAAGGGTATGCTGGGATGAAGTGAGAGAGTGGCATGGACATATATACACTACCAAAGGTGAAATAGATAGCTATTGGGAAGCAGCTGCATATAGCACAGGGAGATCAGCTCAGTGCTTTGTGACCACCTAGAGGGGTGGGATAGGGAAGGTGGGAGGGAGACACAAGAGGGAGAGGATATGGGGATATATGTATACGAATAGTTGATTCACTTTGTTATACAGCAGAAGCTAACACAACAAGGTAAAGCAATTATACTCCAATAAAGATGTTAACAACAACAACAACAACAAAAAACCCAAAATCTAAGTCAATCAAGCCAACGGAGACAATGTATGTGTTTACAGTTCAAGAAATCCACAAGGGAATCCTTTATTCTGTAGGCAATGAATGGTCCATTCGAAAAGGAAAAAACTTTCTAAAATGTTGTCTTTCCATTTATTGTTCAGAACATCATTTTTATACCTCTGCATTTCTTACTATTCAAAGCCAAGTCACGTGAGTTACAGGGAAGCAGCTGATGGATTTAAAGTTGGGTCACTTGATTTAAAAACCAGTGGCAGTTGATTGATTTAAATCCCGGTCATATGACATGAGGAGGGGGTGCTAAAAACTGCTTTTTCATCTCTGGCTCAGAATATCATATTTACCTTGGTTTTTCTTATGATTTAGAAAACTTGAGCTGTCTCTCCTTGGAATCATCAGGAGAAAAATACAGTATTTCAGGTTCATTCTTGAAACCAACTTCTCACGGTTAAGGTGTATTGGCTAAAAGATCTTCCTTCTTCAAGAGATTCCAAACCTCTGTAAGACACTTCATTGTAATGGGAGAAAAAAGAAGAATGAATTCAGGCCAGCAGCTGCAGGAGGCCAAGGCAGCCCCCAGGACTAGGGAAGGAGGAGGAGGAAGGGCTGAGAGTTGCCATTAGAGCAGACAACCTCCAGAGGGCGCTGAAGCACCGGCAGAGCCCACCTGCCACTCCCAGTTTGGCACTCCAGGGTCAGATTTGGGTTTGGAGATGGGGTTGCTGTAACCCCAAGGAGGTGAGCAGAGAGGAGGAGTTGATTACCGGTCTCCTCTGACTCTCTGACCCAAATTGCCTGGCCTAACAGGGGGGACAGGGTTTTGCTTTCAGCAAACTGATGGGGCACTTCCATGCTGGTCGGGTTGCCCAGTGGCCCGACAGCCTGACAGGCTGACTGCGGTGTGACTGCCCTTTGTTTCTCCAGAATCTGTGCATCAGGAGGTGCATGGGTGCGGGAGCCCATCCACCGCCCCTCCCCCCAAGGGGGATGGCACCTTCCCTGGCTGTACCCTATGATCACCAGGTACTTGAAATGAATGCAAGTTTTTTGACTGCAAGGAAAAGCTCACATAACCGTTTCTTCCTCATAATGTGTGGGATTTACTATAATGGAAGGACATTAGAAAGAACAGGTAGAAAACTCACCTGTTGGTCTCCATGTAGGAGTTTATTTTGCATGAATCCCTCCTACGTGAGTAGATAGCAGAGGTTTATTTTTGTTCCCGTGTGTGTAGTTGTGGCAGAGGATGTAGGTATGGTGATTTGAAGCCCTCAAAGAAATATTCTCAGAACTCTCAAGATTTCTCTTGATCGGAACCGAAAGAGACCTGGAAAAGGAGGAAAAGAAAAGGAGGAGGGAGAACGAATGACTGTTTCTCAGTAAATTCACCTTCCTGGTTGATTGTTCTGTCTTCTCATTTCTTTTAACTTCTATGTATGTCTAATGGAATAATGTAGAAAGGCTGATTTTTATGCTTTAAAAGATTTTACATCACAAAGAAACTAGAAGTGGCTAACAGAACTTATTCAAATCAACTTTGCATAGAGACTTTGATATTAAATTTGGATACTAAAATGGGTTTATCCCAATTTTCTCTTTCTTTTTGAGTGAATATTTGTAACATATTTTTGTAGATAATAATTTATCCTAGATATACAAAATTGTGAGAATGGGTACCATTTTTTACCACTTAAATGATTTCTTTTAAATGAATAGATTGTACACTTTAAATGCCAATGTTGTGTCTTACGTGTTGTTTTTTAATTCCTTGATTTCCAAAACTTGTGTTTATTTAATTGATTTCTATCTAATAATCTGTGTCTCCCCTTTATTGTTTCTTACTTTATATTTTATTGATCTATAGTTAATTTACGTTATTATATTAGTTTCAGAGGTACAGCATAGTGATTCATAAATGTTTAGGTTCTTCTCCATTTATAGTTATTATAAAAGAGTGGCTATATTCCCCATGCTATACAGTACATCACTGTAGATTATTGATTTTATACATAGTGGATTGTACCTCAAAATCTCCTACCACTATTTTGCTCCTCCACCCTATCTCTCCCTGCTGGTAACCACTAGTCTGTTCTTTAATCTGTGAGTCTGTTTTTTTGTTGTTATGGTATTCAATTTTTTAGATGCCACGTGTAAGTGATAACATACCATGCTTGTTTTCTCATACCATACCATGCTTTTTTTCTCATAACATGCCATGCTTGTTTTCTCTGCGGTTTATTTTACTAAGCATAATACCCTCCAAATCCATCCATGTTCTTGCAAATGGCAAAATTTTATTTTTTGCTGAAGTCATCATAAAAAATATTTTTTATCCACGAAGCTATTGATGAACACTTAGTTTGACTCTATATCTTGGCTATGGCAAATAACACTGTTATGAACATTGGTGTGCAGTTATTTTTTTTTGAAATAGTGTTTTTGTTTTCTTCTGATATACCCAACAGTGAAATTGCTGGATATTATGGTAGTTCTATTTTTCGTTTTTTGTGGAACCTCCATTCTGCTTTCCACAGTAGCTGCACTACTTCACATTCACATCAAGAGTGTACAAGAGTTTCCCTTTCTCCACATCCTCACTAACCTTTGTTATTGTGATCTTTTGGATGACAGCCATTCTGACAAGACTGAGGTGATATATCTCATAGTTTTGATTTGCATTTTACTGCCGATTAGCTATGTTTAGCATCTTTGTGAGTTCTGGCTGTCTATATGTAGTTTTTCCTTGGAAAAAAATGTCTATTTAGGTCTTCTCATTTTTCTAAAAAAGATTTTGGGTGTTTTCTTGATATTGAGTTGTATCTGCTGTTTCTGTAGTTTAGGTATGAACCCTTGCTTGGTCATCTTTTTTGATGTTAACCTCTTATCATGTGCAAATATGGTCTCTCCCTCAGCAGGTTGTCTTTTCATTTTGTCTTTGGTTTCCTTTGCTGTGCAAAATCTTTTAAGTTTAGTGAAGTCCCATTTGTTTATTTTTGCTTTTGTTTCATTTGCCTTAGTAGACTGAAACTAAAACTGTTGCTATCATTTATGTTGAAGAATGTTCTATATTTTCCTCTAGGGGTTTTATGGTTTCTGGTCCTACATTTAGGTCTTTATTCAGTTTTGCATTTATTTTATATATGGTGTGCTAAAATAATCTAATTTTATTCTTTTCCATGTAGCTGACCAGTTTTCCCAGTACCACTTATTGAAGAGACAGTTTTTTCTCCATATTGCCTGCTTTGTCATAAATCAATTAAATATAAGTGTGTGGGCTTATTTCTGGGATCTCTATTCTATTCCAGTGATCTTTGTGTCTCTTTTTGCTCTGGTACCTTTCTCTTTGATTACTGTCGCTTTGCAGTATAGTCTGAAGTCAAGGTGCGTGATGCCTCCACCTGTGTTCTTTCTCAAGATTGTTTGGCTATTTGGGGTCTTTGTGTTTCTATACAAATTTTAAAATTACTTTTTCAAGTTCTGTGAAAATGCTTTGGTATTCTGATAGGGATTGCATTAAATCTGTAGATTGTCTTTGATAGTATGGTTATTTTAACAGTATTAATTCTTCCAGTCGATGCACATGCTATATTTTTCCATCTTTTTGTGTTGTCTTCAACTTCTTTCACCAATGGCTGATAGATTTCTGAGCACATGTCTTTTACCTGCTTAGGTGTGTTTATTCCTAGGTGTCTTATTCTTTTTGATGTCATTGCATATGGTATAGTTTTCTTAATTTTTCTTTCTGACAGCTTTGAGTTTTGTTTTTTCTTCTTTTTCTAATTCCTTCAGGTGTAATGTTAGGTTGTTTATTTGATATTTTTCTTGATTCCTAAGAATAAGCTTGTATCACTATAACTTCCCCCTGTGAACTGCGTTGGCTGTGTCCCATAGATTTTGGATCATTGTGTGTTCATTTTCATTTGTCTTGGGTATTTTTAGAATCCCTCTTTCATTTCTTCAGTGTTCCTTTCTTCCCCTTTTATTCCCTTCATCTGTGATGTGAGGACTATCTTTAATATTATGTTTGGATTTCTTTCAGTTTTGTTTGTGTGTGTGTGTGTGTGTGTGTGTGTGTGTGTGTGTGTGATTATTTAAGTTGCTGAGCTCTTAATTTCACATGGACACTAACAACCCTGCATTGTTACTCTGCTCCCCCACAGTTACTGAATTTGACCTTATATTTTACATCTACTTGTTTTGTGTGTCCCTTAACTTCTTATTGTGAATATAGATGATTTTATTACTATTTTTTTTTCATCCTTCCTATTAGCTGTGTCCATGGTTGATTTACTACCTTTGTTGAATATTTGCCTTAACCAATGAGGTTTTTCCTTTAGTAAGTTTCCTTTCCTAATTTTTATGTTTCAATCGTGACCTTTTCTTTTTCACTTAGAAGAGCCCCTTTAAGATTTCTCATAAGGCTGGTTTGGCGATGCTGAGCTCTTTTAGTTTTGCTTCTCTGTAAAACTTTAGATCTCACCATCAAAGCTGAGGGAGAGCCTTGCTGGGTAGAGTATTTTTGCTTATAGGCTTTTCCCTTTCATGACTTTAAATATACCATGCCACTCCCTTCTGGCATGCAGAGGTTATCCTGAAAAGTCAGCAGATAACTTTATGCAATTTCCCATGTTTGTAACTTGTTGCTTTTCCTTTGCTCCTTTTAATAGTGTCTTTTTATCTTTATTTTTTTTTCCATTTTAATTACAATGAGTCTTGGTGTGGTCCTCTTTGGGTTGATCCTGTTTTGGCCTTACTGTGTTTACTGGACTTGGATGTCTGTTTTCTTTCCCAGGTTAGGGAAGTTTTCAACTCTTATGTCTTCAGGTATGTTCTACACTGCTTTGTCTTTCCTTTTTGCTTCTGGGACCAGTATAATGCAAATATTAGTACACTTGATGTTGTTTCACAAGTCTGTTCAACTTTCCTCATTTCATTTTAATCTATTGTTTTACCGTTCATCTTCAGTGATTGCCAGTACTCTGTCCTTCAGTTTTCTGATTCATTCCTCTGTATCATTTAGTCTACAGTAGTTTCCTTTAATGTATTTTTCATTTCAGTTATTGTATTCCTCATCTCTGTTTTGTTGTTCTTTAAAGTCTAACTCTTTTTAAAAAAAATCTAACTTCTTGCTCTGGTCGTCCATTCTTCTCCTGAGTTCTTTGATCATCTTTACAGTCATTACCTTGAACCCTTTGTTGAGGAGATTGGCTGTCTCCACTTCACTTAGATCTTCTTCTGAATTCTTATCTTGGTCCTTCATTTGGATCGTGTTTCCGTGTCACCTCATTTTTCTTAACTTCCTGTTTTTATTGCTATGTGTGTAGTAGGTTCGTTACATTTCCTGACCTTGGGGAAGTGGCCTTTTGTAGGAGCTGTCCTATGGGTCCCAGCAGCCCCCTCTCCCCTGGTCACTAGAGCTATATATTCTAGGTGTATGTACCCCCTATGTGGGCTGCTTGGGCTCTTCTGCTGTGGTGGGCTGACTACTGTGGGTAGTCTGGTAGGCTTGGCTGCCCCCAGACTGCTTGTTTGCCAGGCTCTGCCTTGTATAGAGGCTGTCTGTGCTGCTTGGTGAGACTAAATCATAAGGCAGCTGGCTGCACAACTCTGGGGGACACCAAATCTGGTGCTGGTTCACTTACGGGTAGAATTGCAGTCCAGGTGATATCAGGGCTAGTGCCCAGTCACTGGTTCTGGGGCTATGCTGGCTACTGGGAGGAAGAGACAGGTTCTGCGTTCTGGCTGCAGGGCCCAGGAGCCACAGAGTTGGTGTTGGATCACTGTTCCTGACACAGCTCTCTGCAGGGCCGGGGGTATCCCTAATCTTGTGTTGGCATTCTGATGGGCAGGGTCAGGACCCAGCTGAGTCCATGGCTGCTTCTGGCCTGCAATTAAGTGGCCTGGTTACACAGGCTGCTGGGCTGTGGTATCCCTGGAGCTGGTGTGTGCCTGTCGGTGTATGAGGCTGATCCCACTGCTAAAGCAGGTTTGCTGTTGGGTAGGTCCAAGCTCCATCCAGTCCCTGTGCAGTTACCACCTGCCGATGGTGAGGCTGACTCCAAGGCCAGAGCAGGCTCACTTGTCAGAGGGGCCAGGGACTCTGGGGCTGGTGCCTCTCCACTGAGGTGTGGAGGCTGGTCCTGGGGCTTTTGGTGGCTGGACCCATGTCCAGGGGCAGCTGTGCACTGAGAGGATCTGAAGGCAGCCTGTTTGCTGGTGGATGGGGCTATGCCCCTGCTCAGTTAGTTGCTTGGCCTGCAGCATCCTAGTACTTGTGTCTGTAGTCTGGTGGAAATGGGTGGGGCTCGGTCCTGAGGCTGATAAGCTACAGGTTGGTGTTGGATTCTGAAATTATGCTTGCTGGTACCAGCGTCCACGAGGTAGAAGGAGCTCCCCCGAATGGCTGCTGCCAGTGTCTCTGTCCCTGAGGCTGTGCTGTAGTTGCCTCTTGCCTCTCTGGGAGACTCTCCAAGATCAGGAGGTAGGTGTGACCCGGGATCCTTTCAAATGACTGCTTCTGCTCTGATTCTCAGATCATGTGGGATTTTGTGAGCATCTTTTAAGAGTGGAATCTCTATTTCCCACAACCCTCTGGCTCTCTGGAAAATAAGCACTACTGGTCTTCAAAGCCCAACTTTCTAGGAACTCTTCTTTCCACAACAGGATCCCTGGGCTTGGGAGCCTGATGTTGGCTTCATACCCCTTGCTACCTGGGAGCACCTCTGAAATTGTAATTATTCTCCCATTTGTGGGCCACCCACTTGGTGGCAGGGGTCTTGACTCTATTGAGATTTTGCCCTTCTTTTCTGTCTTGTCGAGGTGCCTTCCTTATATCTTTAGCTGTAAAACATCTTTTATGGTAGGTCCCGGCCTTTTTCATCAATTGCTGTTCTGTAAACAGTTGTGACTTTGGTGTGCCCATGAGAGGCATCAAGCTCTGGGTCTTTGAATGCTACCATGTTGGACAATCTCTCTACTTCATTCTTAAATCATATTATTTAAGTTTTCTTAGTATCTTATTTGATTAGCGACAGTTTGAAATTTATTATCACTCATGTTTACTTCGCTTGTTTAAAAAAATTGAATAGTGCATTCATTCAGTTTGAAATGAAGGTAGTGACCTGTGAATTTCCATACCTCAAAAATCAAGGATAGGACAAAAGCCTTTTCTACTTGTGTTAACCTCAAACTCTGCACCCCACCCCAGCCTGGGGATTAACCTGTTGCACCCATGCTCACCTTCTGTTTTCGGACCGTTAACCATCATTGCATCTGTATGTGTGTTGACAAAGTGAACTCTAGTCTTTGCAGTTTTTGTGTTTTGTTTTTTGGTTTAGGGAACAGTCCTACTATGAATGTACATTTACTGCTCTACTGAAGTTCATATATAAACCTGTCAAGCACATTACCAGGATTGGAATTGCTTGTATATACACTTTGATAAATGTTAGAGACAATGGTAGAACAGAAGTAAATTGTATTTCAAATGCCACAATATTCTCACACCATGAAAACCCTTCCCTTTTTAATATATTTGTGTGTAGTTTATCTTTATGCCCATACTATATTTCCCAGAGATGGGTAAGTGTTATGTTTCTTGCTGGCACATTTACCGTATTGTTCAAAGTCAGGCGTTTAGTGGTTTTAGCATGATCCTATTTCCATGAACTCGCAAATACAAGATCTTCTCTCACACTGTCTTTTACTCCCTGCTGTTTTATATTGCCCTCCTAATTCTCAGTCCTGGTCTTTCTTTATGTTCTTCATCAACCTGGATAGGTTATGCTATTTTCTCCCTTATTCAAGACCAATAGAATAGAATAGAATACAACACCCAGAAATAAACCCTGATATATGGCCAAATGATTTTTGACAAGTTGCCAAGACTTTTCAAAGTAGAAAGGATAGTATTTTCAACACATGGTGCTGAGAAGTCTTGTGGTCAACATGCAAAAGAAGGAAAATGGACCCTTACCTAACATCATATGCAAAAATTAATGAAAACGTATCAAGAAACTAAATATAAGACCTAATAATATAAAAACTCTTAGAAGAAGATACAGGACAAGAGCTTCATGATATTGGATTTGGCAGTGTTTTCCTCCATATGAAACGAAGGAACAACAAAGGTACAGCTAACAAAAAAATAAACAATTTGCAGTACATAAGTTAAAAAAAATGTGTATCAAAGAAATGTAAACAGAATAAAATGGCAACCCACAAGATGGGAGAAAATATTTCAGAGCCATCTATCTGACAAGAGATTTCTATTCAGAATATACAGAGAACTCCTACAACTGAACAAAAAGCAAACACCCTGATTGAAAAATGGATAAAAGACTTCAATAGATGGTTCTTCCAAAAGATGTACAAATGACTAAGCACGTGAATAGATGCTCCATATCACTAAATGCATGTTTATATATTTGTGTGCCTGCATACACACACAAGCACACACACACATACACAAGCAGAAAACAACTATTGGTGAGGATGTGAGGGAGTTGGAACCATTGTGCTATGTCAGAGGGAATGCAGAATGATACAGCTGCTTTGCAAAAGAGTATGGCAATTTTTCAGATATTGAAAAATAGAATTACTACATGATCCAGGAATTTTACTATGAGGTATACCCAAAGGTATTGAAATCAGGGTCTTAAATAAATTTTTGTACTCCAGTGTTTAGAGCAGTAATAATCACAGTAGCTAAAATATGAAAGCAACCTAAGTGTTCATCCACTAGTTCCTGGATAAGCAAAGTGTGGTATACCCATATAATACAATATTATTCAGTGTTAAGAAGGAAAAGATCTAGGAATATGCTACAACATGGATGAATCTTGAGGAAATTTAGCTACCCAAAATGCCATTTTTGTGACTTTTAGTGAGTCATAGCAATACAACTACTTATTTCAATTTTATGGGGGAACTTAGGGTAGTCAAAACCATAGAAATTGGGAGGGTAATGACGCTTTTCAGGTGGTTATGGAACAAAAAGGAAAGTTATATTTAAAGGATATAGAGTTACAGTTTTAAAACGTAGAAAAGTATTAGAAAGATAAATGGTGATGTTGATCGCCCAATAATATGAATGCATTTAATATCACTGAACGGTGCACTTTATAATAACTTACATGTTGTATTTTATGTCATTTGATTTTACCAACATACAAAATTGGGAAAGAATGTAATATCAGGAAAGGGAGTGGACCTGGGATAGAGCAGAGAGCAATCAGATGGGTGAGACACTGCATATGTTGAAGAAGAAGAGCTGAGAGTCTTCATTGGCCAGAAGAGACTTTATAAAAGAGAAAAAAAAAATTACTCTGAGGGTGTATTAGATAGATATCTGTGGGTGTGCTGCTATCTCCCATGGGTTATCTTAAAGAGTCTTTAATAAAGTCCATAAGGCTTGCTGAGGCTTTTTTAAAAATTGGATTCCCTAGGAGATAATTAGTGGGTGGTACTTAAGTCTATGTCTAGGTTGACAGATTTTGCAGGGAAGAACGAACCTGAGAACAGTGGAGGTCTTAAGAGTGTAAGTACATGGAAATTAGAAAAAAAAAAATAATAAAGGGAATTAGGAAAACTTTGGACTTTGAAGGTCATGTATTATTACTGAGTCAGACCTGAGGTTTCTAAGGAGTTATATACACAGTTGCTATTTGGATTACTTGTTGATAAAGATAAGTGGAAAAACTAGAGTCGTTCCCAAGTGTAGGTAAGATATAATGAGAGGATGGAGGTGGAAAGTAGGGAGACCCAGAGAAAAGTGGGAAGGTCATATTGGGCCAAGATGGTGGTAATATCCAACAGAACAGACGGTAGGACAGACTATGGATTCATCTTTTTTATTTCGCCTCCCCCCCTCATCCTTAATAATTCTTTGGGAATATTTCACTGCTCTGTGATGCAGGTACAGAATTCGAGTGAGGAGGCTACACCTTCAGTGTCCAGCTGTCTGAGTCCTCAGTGTGCTTCAAATGATGGAGAACTATTGCTTCTTTATGAGAAGGGTTAGTACCTCGTAGCTAAGCTTAAGCTGGAGCTTATGCAATATTGATTCCATTTTATATATACTGTTGGCATGGAGGTTCCTCCTCCTCTTTTCTTGACCATTATGAAATGAATCTATATTTCTCAGTATTTGGGTATATCAGATAAATACGTTAAGTAAAGGAATCTTATATATTGCTCCCTGCATAGTTTGCTCTTTCTTGTTTCTCTTTTACCTTGACTAAATTAGCACAGGGAGAGACCTTGAAATGTTCTAATCAGGAGAGATTAGAACATCATATTTCTAGAGAGGTTGGTTGGACAGAGCAGGGGTCCCAGTGAGAATCCAAGCCTCTGCTGCTACTTGGAAGTGTACCTGTGTAGAATAGAGGGCTCCAGGAAATATCCTAGAATATTCCAATGTCCCTGTGGGAGATCATTAAGAGAGGCAGGATCTGGTACCAGATCAGTGTACTATGACATGTTTGTCAGTCATCTGATGTGAGATTCTCAGAGCCAATCCCATATGGTAGGGCTGAGTGCAGAGTGATGAAGAACCTGTGAAAGCCTTTGATTGCATGTTAAAGATGAAGCTCTGATTTCGGGGAGAATTTTCTTACCTGACTGAATGTCACCCTTCTGTGGGGATGAGATTCTGTGCTTTTCCTCTGTTGAAGACCACTGACTGCAAATCATTAGAGGATCATGTCTAGAAAGCATTCTTTATTTAATTTCTTAAAGAAGAAAGCATAGAAAACATTTTTATCCACTTTCAAATTGAGGATCAAGGGGAATGACATCAGTGAAAATGTCAGAGTAGGGAGCTCTGGCTTGTGTCCATCCCCAGAAACACTGACATACGTGGTAAAACCTGTCAAAATGACCTTATCAACACATGTAAGTTTTCTTTTCTTTTCACGCTGTAGATTTATCTTTCATGGAAACTTTACTTACTACAGGATGTGGAGAATAAACAGGGAAGTAGAAACTGTATTTCCTGATGAGAGAATCACTAAGTCACATTAGCTGTTCTGAACTCTGCCTTACTCACCGTGACTCTAATTAAAACAAACAAACAAACAAAACACTTTTTTTTTGGTAAGTCAGTTCTGACATTTCCTCGTTAAAGACAAGGTAACAGATACAGACTTAGATCTACCAGAATTGAGCAAACTTTTGATTGTACCTGTGTTGAACATATGAGCATGACCTGCTACAAATCTTCATTATACTTATTGCCACAACGGACAAATTCCCTTTTTCCACTCCTGATATGTTGCATGTAAGGAATGCATAGGTCACTAACCCCAGCTCGTCACAGGTAAACTCTGCCACATGGATTATTGCATGTTTTCCTGCTGGAAGACCACACATTCTCGAGGATCATGCCTGCAGAGTATCTGGGCTCTTCTTTTCTTCTGGATAAAGGTTAGATCATCACCTAATTTTATGAGAAATATATAAATTGTATTTGCATATTCTTCCGGTTTTTATTTATCCATTCTCTTTCAAGTCCTAAGTGCAAATATTAAAGTGATTTCCAAGAGGGTGGTAAATAAGACAGCTCCAAAATTAGCAATAAATCATAATACAATTGTGAATGCCTTAATGTGTGATTAATATGTAGATACTTATGTAAATGCAGGTTTAGTAATGCTTTGTGGAGAGCTTCAGAATCTAGGTATTAAAAATAAAAAGAAGAAGGAGTTCTTGAAACTCTCAGGGAATTATAGAGAAGTCTTTGTGTCTATAAATATCATTCTGAAATAATGCATATTCTCAGAAATAAACTAGGCATAACATTGTAGGAGAAAACTTCATGAAATGAAAGAGCATGTGAGATGGCCATACAAGAAAAAGAATATTCTCAGAGAATAATGAACAGTGTGGAGTTCAGCAGAAGGGTCATACACATTCAGAGATGAAAACTTTAGAGAGCCTAATTGTGAGTTCCTCATATTTCATCTTTGGAGACACGGTAGTCATTTGCAATATGATGTTATAAGATGACGTTAATAAAAAAAAAATAAGATGACGTTAACATACTTAAATACTTTCGTGTAGAAATGACCACTTAGAACCAGAGTAAATGAAAGAGAACACAAAATTATGTTTATGTTGATTTTTAAAGACCTCAGGTGAGTGCTGATTATTTAAAAATGCATGATGTCTTTCACTGCAAAGTAAAGGAGCTGTTACAGTGGAGGATTACTGGACTGAATGTCAATATTATGACATAGTATGAGTGTGTTTCGTATTTGGTAATTGCAATCATTGTTGCTTTTTTTGTGGTCATCCATTGACAGTGCTTGGTGTCAGTTGATTTATCTCTTGTAAAAATAAAATACAGTCTGTGTGTGTGTGTGAAAAAAAACATACATGATGTCTTGACTAAAGTTGTATGGAATTTGAGATCTGGAAAAAAGCATTTCTTTTTTGTAATGCTAGGATGATAATTGGACATTTTTGCAAGAAAGAGATTTCAGGATGCAAATCTTGTGTCTCTAAGGTGGGAAGTCAGTTCATGGTGGAACATTCTATTAAAATTGTGTGAGTGGAGAAATATTTCTTTGGAAGGAAGAGGTCACGAATCCCTTTTTAAGAGTTAATGGTTTATAGCATACCGAATGAGCAAAATGGCTATTTCTGAACTTTAGAAAAAAGTAATATAGTTTTTCTGCATTTATAACATGAGGCTGATGTAAAATATCAAAAATTCTTTATTTTGAAAAGCAATGTAATCAATTTGACATAATTCATATATATTGAACCTGTGGTACACACACACACAGTAAAACTTACATTCAGAAAATTGTTTGCACTTAAGAAATATTTTCAAGTGTAGTTGATTTACAATGTTGTGGGTTTTTTAAATACATGTTTATTGGAGTATACTTACTTTATAACACTGTATTAGTTTCTGCTTTACAACAAAGTGAATCAGCTATATGTATACATATATTCCCCATATCCCCCCCCCCTTGAGCCTCCCTCCCACACTCCCTATCCCACCCCTCTGGGGGACATAAAGCACCGAGCTGATCTCCCTGTGCTATGCGGCAGCTTACCACTAGCTATTTTACATTTGGTAGTGTATATATGTCAGTGCTACTCTCTCACTATGTCCCTGTCTCCCCTTGCCCCCTGTGTCCTTAAGTCCGTTCTCTACATCTGTGTCTTTATTCCTGCCCTGTCACTAGGTTCGTCAGTACCATTTTTCTAGATTCCATATATATGTGTTAGCGTACGGTATTTGTTTTTCTCTTTCTGACTTACTTCACTCTGTATGACAGAGTCTAGGTCCAACCACCTCACTGCAAATAACTCAATTTTGTTCCTTTTTATGGCTGAGTAATACTCCATTGTATAGATGTGCCACATCTTCTTTATATATTCATCTGTCGATGGACATTTAGGTTGCTTCTATGTCCTGGCTATTGTAAATAGTGCTACAGTGAACATTGGGGTACATGTATCTTTTTGAATTATGGTTTTCTCCGGGTATATGCCCAGTAGTGGGATTGCTGGGTCATATGGTAGTTCTATTTTTCAGCTTTTAAGGGATCTCCATACTGTTCTCCATAGTGGCTGTATCAGTTTACATTCCCACCAACAGTTCAGGAGCGTTCCCTTTTCTCCACACCCTCTGCAGCCTTTATACATTGTTGTATTAATTTCTGCTGTTCAGCAAAGTGATTCAGTTTTATATATATCTATCTATATATCTATCTATATCTATATATCTATATCTATATATCTATATATATTCTTTTCCATTATGGTTTATCACAGGATATTGAATATAGTTTCCTGTGCTATACAGTAGGTCTTGGTGGGTTGTCTATCCTATGTAGAAAAGTTTGCTTCTGCTATTCCAAAACTCCCAATCTTACCTTCACTCTCTCCTTGGCAACCACAACTCTCTTTTCTATATCTGTGTGTTTGTTTCTGTTTTGCTGACATGCTCATTTGTGTCCTGTTTTCGATTCCACATATAAGTGATATTATATGGTATTTGTCTTTCTGTCTCTGACTTACTTCACTTAGTATCATTATCTCTAGGTCCATCCATGTTGCTGCAAATGGCATTATTTCATTCTTTTTTATGTCTGAGTTATATCTTTTGTATACATATACCACACCTTCTTTATACACTCATTTTTCAATGAACATTTAGGTTGTTTCCATGTCTTGGCTGTTATAAATAGTGCTGCTATGAACATAGGGTTTCATGTATCTTTTTGAATTATAGTTTTGTCTAGATATATGTCCACAAGTGGGATTGCTAGATCATATGGCAACCCTATAGTTTATTTGAGGAACCTCCATACTGTTTTCCATAGTGGCTGCACCAACTTACATGGCCACCGACAGTGTAGAAGGGTTCCCTTTTCTCCATACCCACTCCAGCATTTGTTAATTGTAGATTTTTTTTAATGATGGCCATTCTGATCAGTGTGAAGTGATACCTCATTGTAATTTGGATTTGCATTTATCTAATAATTAGTGATGATGAGCATCTTTTCATGTGCCTATTGGCTCTCTGTATGTCTTCTTTGGAGAAATGTTTATTTAGGTCTTCTACCCATTTTTCCATTGAGTTATTTGTTATGTTGTTATTGAGTTGTATGAGCTGTTTGTATAGTTTGGAAATTAAGCCCTTGTCAGTCTCATCATTTGCTAATATTTTCTCCCAGTCCATAGGTTGTATTTTCATTTTGATTATGGTTTCCTTTGCTGTGCAAAAGCTTATAAGTTTGATTAGTTCCTGTTTCTTTTTTGCTTTTACAGTAAGTCCCCTACATATGAACAAGTTCTGTTCCAAGAGTGCGTTTGTAAGTTCAATTTGTTTGTAAGTCCAACAAAGTTGGCCTAGGTACCCAACTTACACAGTCGGCTATATGCTATTGTACCGTAATAGGTTTATAATACTTTTCACGCAAACAATACATAAAAAACAAGCACAAAAACAAAGAAAGCATTTTTAATCTTACAGTACAGTAACTTGAAAAGTACAGTAATACAGTACAACAGCTGGGATACTCGGGCTGGCATCGAGGGAACAGGCGAGCAGAGTTACTGATTGGAGGAGGGAGGGGAGGTGGGAGATGGTAGGGGTGAAGGATTATCCGCAGTAGGAGACAGAGAGCAAGCTGTAATTTCACTCATACCTGACGTTGATGGCAAAGGTTCTGGTTCCTTGCTGGATTTAATTCTATCTACCCTCTTGAAAGAATGATCCATTGATGTCTGGGTAGTAGCTCTTTTTTTCTCATCATAGATGACAAGGTAACACTGGATTGCAATCTGAATGGCTGCTGCCACCTTTGGGTCCCATTCTAGGTTCGGGTCCTGTGCCTCAAAAACTAACAGTGCTTCCTCAAATAACGAAGGTTCCCTTGCCATTTTCTGTGTCGTGAATCTCTTCAGTTCTTCAGTTACTTTTTCTTCCTCCTGTCCCTCTTCATCCTTTCTCTGGGCCTCCAATTCCATCAGTAAGCTCCTCATGTTGCACAGCAAGGAGGTCAGCGAAATCGTCCTCTTGCAGATCTAGCTCCAGCTTCTCGCTGAGGGTCACTACGTTGCTGAAGACCTCTTCGGACTTCTGATCTACCTTCTCAAATCCACAAAAATCATGAACAAACTGTGGGCAAAGGTTCTTCCAAACCCCATTCATCGTGACCGCCATCCCCTCACACCATGCAAAGTCAATGTTTTTTATGGTCTTGTAGATGTTATGGTCCTCCCAAAGTTGTCCCTAGGTTGTTCCTGATTTGTCACTTACCTTTACTGCCTGACAAAAAGTGTGACATAAATAATATTTCTTGAAAGTCGCTATAACGCCCTGGTCCATAGGTTGGATGAGCAACGTAGTATTTGGTGACAGATGCAGTACTTTGACGTTGGGATGAAAGTCATCCATGAATGGGGGGTGGCCCAGAGCATAGTCGAGCAGCAAAAGAATGTTTTGCTGGAACGTCCTTCTCCAAGCAATATTTCTCTACATCTGGGATAAAGTGGTGGCAAAACCAGTCCTGGAACGTGGCCTGTGTAATCCGGGATTTGGGGTTACGCTTCCACACAACAGGAAGAGAGCCCTTGGCTATGTTTTTAAGGGTTCTTGGGTTGTGTGAATGATAAACTAAGAGAGGTTTCAGCTTCAATTCACCGGAAGCATTGCCACCAAACAACAGTTAGCCTATCCTTTGCTGCTTTACAGCCCGGCATCAACTTTTCCTCCTTACTGACGTAACTTCGGTCTGGCATCCTCTTCCAGTTCAGTTGTGTCTCATCCACATTAAAAACCTGGTTGGGTAAATACACACCATCATCAATAATTTCTCAAAGTGTTTCGGGAAGTTCCTGGACAGCTACCCTATCTGCACTTGCTGTCTCTCCACTTACTTTTACATTGTGAAGGCTGGCTCTAGCCTTGAACCGATGAAAGCAGCCATGGCTGGCATTAAAAGATGTGCCCTCTGATTCTTTGCCGTGTTTCTTCTTCAAGTCTTCATAAAGGCTTTTAGCTTTCTCTTGAATCAGCGTTAAGTTGAGCAGGACTCAGCGCTGATGTTGATCCTGCATCCGCACACTGAGAAGTTTCTCCATCTCCTCCATCACTTTTCCATGCTTCTTGGATATTGTGTCAACATCGTCGGCACAGCAGACTTCACATGTTCCATGATCTTGTCCTTGTTCTTTAGATTCGTGCCAATGATTGAATGATTCATATTATAAGAATGAGCGATGTCTAACATCTTTTTGCCTCGCTCCACTCTCTCCATTACTTTCACTTTTGTTTCCGTCATTATCGCTTGGCGCTTCTTAACAGTACCAGCTACATCACATCTGCTTTTACGCTTGCTTCCAGACATCTTGGGTTTGAAATAAAGGTACTGTACTACTGTACTCTATACAGTACTGTAAAGTACACAAAAGCACAAGCACATATAGAGGAAGCACGCACGTGACAATGTATGTCAGACACGTGAACTAACTTACATGATTGGACACGCGAATGGACGTTTGCATCTTTGAAAGTTTGCAACTTGAAGGTTCATATGTAGGTGACTTACTGTATTTGTACTGCCTAGGGAGAACTACCTAGGAAAATTTTGGTATGACTTATGTCAGAGAATGTTTTGCTTATGTTCTCTTCTAGGAGTTATAAGGTGTCCTATCTTATATTTAAGCATATAAGCCGTTTTGAGTTTATTTTTGTGAATGGTGTGAGGGTATGTTCTGACTTCACTGATTTGCATACGGCTCTCCAACTTTCAAAACACCACTTGCTGAAGAGACTGTCTTTTCCCCATTGTATATTCTTGCCTCCTTTGTCAAAGGTTAATTGACCATAGGTGTGTGGGTTTATTTCTTAGCTCTCTATTCTAATCCATTGATCCATGTATCTCTTTCTGTGCCAATACAATGCGGCTTTGATTACTGTAACTTTGTAGTATTTTCTGAAGTTTAGGAGGGTTATGCCTCCTGCTTTGTTCTTTTTCCTGGGGATTGTGTTCACATTTCTGACTTTTTTATGGTTCCAGATACATTTTAGGATTATTTGTTCTAGTTCTGGGGAAAATGTCATGGGTAATTTGATAGGGATCACATTAAATCTGTAGATTGCTTTGGGTAGTATAGCCATTTTAACAGTATTAATTCCTCCCATCCAAGAGCGTGGGATGTCTTTCCATTTCTTTGAATCATCTTCAGCTTCCTTTACTAATGTTTTGTAGTTCTCAGTATATAAGTATTTCACCTCCTTGGTGAGGTTTAATCCTAAGCATTTTATTTTTTTGATGCCATTTAAAAAAGGATTGCTTGTTTACATTTCCTTTCTGATATTTCAGTGTTAGTGTAAAGAAATGCAACCAGGGACTTCCCTGGTGGCTCGGTGGTTGAGAATCCGCCTGCCAATACAGGGGACACGGGTTTGAGCCCTGATGCAGGAAGATCTCACATGCCGTGGAGCAACTAAACCTGTGTGCCACAACTACTTAGCCTGCACTCTAGAGCCAGTGAGCCACAAATACTGAGCCCATGTGCCACAACTACTTAAGCCTGCATGCCTAGAGCCCGTGCTCCACAACAAGAGAAGCCACTGTAATGAGAAGCCTGCGCACCACAAGAAAGTCTAGTCCCCACTGGCCACAACTAGAGAAAGCCCGTGCACAGCAATGAAGACCCAATGCAGCCAAAATAAATTTAAAAAAAAAAGAAAGAAAAACCAGGAAATGCAACCAATTTATATATGTTAATCTTGTATCCTGCTACTTTGCTGAATTTGTTTATCAGTTCTAGTAGTGTTTGTGTGGAATTTTTAGGGTTTCCTTTATATATATTATCATGTCATCTGCATATAATGGCAACTTTACCTCTTCCCTTCCAATTTGGTTAGATTTTATTTCTTTTTCTTGTCTGATTGTTGTGGCTAGGACTTCCAATACTATGTTGAAGAGAAGACGTGAGAGTGGGCATCCTTGTCTTGTTCCAGATTTTAGCGGGAAGGCTTTCAGCTTATGAACGTTGAGTATTATATTGGCTGTGGGTTTGTCATAAATAGCTTTTATTATGTTGAGATATGTTTCCTCTGTACCCACGTTGGTAAGTGTTTTTACCATGAATGGATGTTGAAGCTTTTCAAATGCTTTTTTGCCATCTATTTTGATGATCGTTTGTTTCTTGTTTTTCCTTTGTCGATGGGGTGTATCATGTTGATTGATTTGCATATGTTGAAACAGCTTTGTGAAACTGGGTGAATCAAATTTGGTCATGGTGTATGATCCTCTTATGTGTTGTCGGATTCGGTTTTCTAATATTCAGTTGAGAATTTTTGCATCTATATTTATCAACGATATTGGCCTGCAGTTTTCTTTTTCGGTAGTGTCTTTCTCTGTGTTTTTTTTAAAAGTCTTTATTGAATTTGTTCCAATACTGCTTCTGTTTTATGTTTTGGTTTCTTGTTTGTGAGGCATGTGGGATCTTAGCTCCAAAACCAGGGATCGAACCCGCACCCCCTGCACTGGAAGGCGAAATCTTAACTGCTGGACCACGAGAAAAGTCCCCATCTGTTTTATTTGGTTTTTTTTTTTTTAGTAAATTTCTTTCTTTATTTATTTTTGGATGCATTGGACATTCGTTGCTGTGCTCGGGCTCTCTCTAGTTGCGGTGAGCGGGGGCTACTCTTCGTTGTGGTGTGCAGGCTGTTCATTGTGGTGGCTTCTTTTGTTGCAGATCATGGGCTCTAGGTGCGTGGGCTTCAGCAGTTGTGGCTATCAGGCTCAGTAGTTTTGGCTCGTGGGCTGTAGAGCGCAGGCTCAGTAGTTGTGGCACACAGGCTTAGTTGCTCCATGGCATGTGGGATCTTTCCAGACCAGGTCTCGAACCTATGTCCCCTGCAGTGGCAGACAGATTCTTAACCACTGTGCCACCAGGGAAGTCCCCCCTCCCCATCTGTTTTTGATATCAGCATGATAGTGGCTCCATAGAATGTCTTTGGAAGTATTCCTTACTCTTCAATCTTTTCGAAGAGTTTGAGAAGAATCAGTGTAAGTTCTGCTTTTTATATTTGGTAGAATTTGCCTGTGAAACCATCTGACCCTGGACTTCTGTTGCTAGGGAGTTTTTTTAAATTACAGATTCTATTTTTTAAAAAAATTCTATTTATTTATTTATTTATTTTGGCTGTGTTGGGTCTTCGTTTCTGTGCGAGGGCTTTCTCTAGTTGCAGCGAGCGGGGGCCACTCTTCATCACGGTGCGTGGGCCTCTCACTATCGTGACCTCTCTTGTTGTGGAGCACGGGCTCCAGACGCTCAGGCTCCGTAGTTGTGGCTCACGGGCCCAGTAGCTCCGCGGCATGTGTGATCTTCCTAGACCAGGGCTCGAACCCGTGTCCCCTGCATTGGCAGGCAGATTCTCAACCACCGCGCCACCAGGGAAGCCCTCTATTTTGCTTTTAGTGATCAGTATGTTCAAGTTATCTATTTCTTCTTGATTCAGTTTTGTTCGGCTGTAAAAAAACAAAATATATTTTTAAGTTATGTTAGCAGCTAAATACTTACCATGTATTAGACCACAAAAGAGAGAAGAAAAAATATTAAAATATTTTTTCAAATACAACAAGTATTGAAATGTTTTAAAGAAATTGGTATAATAATACTAATTACAATAATGACAAATTGTTCTGAACTTAAAGACTACTTATATCTAAGATGCATATTATATGCTTATTGTTTTATTGTTTTTAAATACATGGAATGTTTTCTCCTTTCTAATGTAATTTTTTTATTTTACCTGTATATTGTGAAAAAAATTTAGTTCCACATAATATAAAAAATTACACTTTAATAGGAGATATTAATCCATTTACATTTACTATAGTACTGAAAATACTTAGGTTTAGCGTTCCATGTCATGGAGTGCTCTTTTTTATTTATTCATTTTTAAAAAAGATTTAATTTGGAGGGGGGGCCATAAATTATTCATTTATTTATTTATTTAATTTTAACATCTTTATTGGACTATAATTGCTTTACAATGGTGTGTTAGTCTCTGCTTTAGAACAAAGTGAATCAGCTATACGTATCCATATATCCCCATATCTCCTCCCTGTTGCATCTCCCTCCCGCCCTCCCTATCCCACCCCTCTAAGTGGTCATAAAGCACTGAGCTGATCTCCCTCTTCTATGCAGCTGTTTCCTACTAGCTAGCTATTTTACATTTGGTAGTATATATAAGTCCATGCCACTCTCTCACTTCGTCCCAGCTTACCCTTCCCCCTCCCCATGTCCTCAAGTCCATTCTCTATGTCTGCGTCTTTATTCCTGTCCTGTCCCTAGGTTCTTCCCAACCGTTTCTTTTCCTTTTCTTTTTAGAGTCCACATATATGTGTTAGCATACAGTATTTGTTTTTCTCTTTCTGACTTACTTCACTCTGTATGACAGACTCTAGGTCCATCCATCTCACTACAAATAACTCAATTTCATTTCTTTTTATGGCTGAGTAATATTCCATTTTATATTGAAGATGTGCAACATCTTTTTTACCCATTCATCAGTTGATGGACACTTAGGTTGCTTCCATGTCCTGGCTATTTCAAATAGAGCTGCAATGAACATTGTGGAACATGACTCTTTTTGAATTATGGTTTTCTCCAGGTATATGCCCCAGTAGTGGGATTGCTGTGTCATATGGTAGTTCTATTTTTAGTTTTTTAAGGAACCTTGATACCGTTCTCGATAGTGGCTGTATCAATTTACACTCCCACCAACGGTGCAAGAGGGTTCCCTTTTTTCCACACCTCTGCAGCATTTATTGTTTGTAGATTTTTTTGATGATGGCCATTCTTACCTGTGTGTGGTGATACCTCATTGTAATTTCGACTTGCATTTCTCTAATGATCAGTGATGTTGAGCATTCTTTCATGTGTTTGTTGGCAATCTGTATATCTTCTTTGGAGAAATGTCTATTTAGGTCTTCTGCCCATTTATGGATTGGGTTGTTTGTGTTTTTTTTTTTTGATATTGAGCTGCATGGGCTGCTTGTAAAGTTTGGAGATTAATCCTTTGTCAGCTGCTTCGTTGGCAAATATTTTCTCCCATTCTGAGGGTGGCCTTTTCGTCTTGTTTACGTTTTCCTTTGCTGTGCAAAAGCTTTTAAGTCTCCTTAGGTCTCATTTGTTTATGTTTCTTTTTAATTTCCGTTTTCTAGGAGGTGGGTCAAAAAGGATCTTGCTGTGATTGATGTCATAGAGTGTTCTGCCTATGTTTTCCTCTAAGAGTTTGATAGTGTCTGGCCTTACATTTAGGTCTTTAATCCATTTTGAGTTTATTTTTGTGTATGGTGTTAGGGAGTCTTCTAATATCATTCTTTTACTAGTAGCTGTCCAGTTTTCCCAGCACCACTTATTGAAGAGGCTGTGATTTCTCCATTGTATATTCTTGCCTCCTTTCTCAAAATTAAGGTGACCATATGTGTATGGGTTTATGTCTGGGCTTTCTCTTCTGTTCCATTGCTCTATATTTCTGTTTTTGTGCCAGTACCATACTGTCTTGACTACTGTAGCTTTGTAGTATTGTCTGAAGTCAGGGAGCCTGATTCCTCCAGCTCTGTTTTTCTTCTCAAGATTGCTTTGGCTGTTCGGGGTCTTTTGTGTTTCCATACAAATTGTGAAAATTTTTTGTTCTAGTTCTCTGAAAAATTGCATTGGTAGTTTGATAGGGATTGCATTGAATCTGTAGATTGCTTTGGGTAGTAGAGTCATTTTCACAATGTTGATTCTTCCAATCCAAGAACATGGTATATCTCTGTATCTGTTTGTGTCGTCTTTGATTTCTTTCATCAGTGTCTTATAGTTTGTTGAGTAAACGTCTTTTGTCTCCTTAGGTAGGTTTATTCCTAGGTATTTTATTCTTTGTGTTGCAGTGGTAAATGGGAGTGTTTCCCTAATTTGTCTTTCAGAATTTTCATCTTTAGTGTATAGGAATGAAAGAGATATCTGTACATTAATTTTGTATCCTGCAACCTTACCAGTTCATTGATTAACTCTAGTAGGTTTCTGGTAGCATCTTTAGGATTCTCTGTGTATAGTATCATGTCATCTGCAAACAGTGAGAGCTTAACTTCCTCTTTTCCGATTTGGATTCCTTTTATTTCTTTTTCTTCTCTGATTGCTGCAGCTAAAAATTCCAAAAGTGTGTGGAATAATAGTGGTGAGAGTGGGCAACCTTGTCTTGTTCCTGATCTTGGTGGAAATGGTTTCACTTTTTCACCATTGAGAATGATGCTGGCTGTGGGTTTGTCATATATGGCCTTTATTATGTTGAGGAAAGTTCCCTCTATGCCTACTTTCTGGAGGGTTTTTATGATAAATGGGTGTTTAATATTGTCGAAAGCATTTTCTGCATCTATTGAGATGACCATATTGTTTTTATCCTTCAGTTTTTTAATATGGTGTATCACATTGATTTGCATGTATTGAAGAATCCTTGCATCCCTGGGATAAACCCCACTTGATCATGGTGTATGATCCTTTTAAGGCGCTGTTGGATTCTGTTTGCTAGTATTGTGCAGTGGGTTTTTGCAGCTATGTTCATCAGTGATATTGACCTGTAGTTTTCTTTCTTTGTGACATCTTTGTCTGGTTTTGGTGTCAGGGAGATGGTGGTCTCATAGAATAAGTTTGGGAGAGTTCCTCCCTCTGCTATATTTTGGAAGAGTTTGAGAAGGATAGGTGTTAACTCTTCTCTAAATGTTTGATAGAATTTGCCTGTGAAGCCATCTGGTCCTGGGCTTTTGTTTGTTGGAAGATTTTTAATCACAGTCTCAAGTTCAGTGCTTGGGATTGGTTTGTTTGTAGTTTCTATTTCTTCCTGGTTCAGTCTTGGAAGGTTGTGCTTTTCTAAGAATTTGTCCATTTCTTCCAGGTTGTCCATTTTATTGGCATATAGTTGCTTGCAGTAATCTCTCATGATCCTTTGTATGTCTGCAGTGTCAGTTGTTACTTCTCCTTTTTCATTTGTAATTCTATTAATTTGAGTCGTCTCCCTTTTTTTCTTGATGAGTCTGGCTAATGGTTTATCAATTTTGTTTATCCTCTCAAGGAACCAGCTTTTACTTTTTTTGATCTTTGCTGTTGTTTCCTTCATTTCTTTTTCATTTATGTCTGGTCTGATCTTTATGATGTCTTTCCTCTGCTGACTTTGTTTTTTTTTTTTTTCTTTCTTTCTCTAATTGCTTTAGGTGTAAGGTTAACTTGTTTATTTGAGATATTTCTTGTTTCTTGAGGTAGGATTGTATTGCTATAAACTTCTCTCTTAGAACTGCTCTTGCTGCATCCCATAGGTTTTGGGTCTTCATGTTTTCATTGTCATTTGTTTCTAGGTATTTTTTAATTTCCTCTTTGATTTCTTCAGTGATGTCTTGGTTATTAAGTAGTGTATTGTTGAGCGTCCATGTGTTTTTATGTTTTACAGATTTTTTTCCTGTAATTGATATCTAGTCTGATAGCATTGTGGTCGGAAAAGATACTTGATACGATTTCAGTTTTCTTATATTTACCAAGGCTTGATTTGTGACCCAAGATATGATCTATATCCTGGAGAATGTTCCAGGAGCACTTGAGAAAAAGTGTATTCTGTTGTTTTTGGATGGAATGTCCTATAAATATCAATTAAGTCCATCTTGTTTAATGTATCATTTAAAGCTTGTGTTTCCTTATTTATTTTCATTGTGGATGATCTGTTCATTGGTGAAAGAGGGGTGCTAAAGTCCCCTACTATGATTGTGTTTCTGTCGATTTCCCCTTTTATGGCTGTTAGCATTTGCCTTATGTTTTGAGGTGCTCCTATGTTGGGTGCATAAAATTATACAATTGTTATATCTTCTTCTTGGATTGATCCCTTGATCATTATGTAGTGTCCTTCTTTGTCTCCTGTAATAGTCTTTATTTTAAAGTCTTTTTTGTCTGATATGAGAATTGCTACTCTAGCTTTCTTTTGATTTCCATTTGCATGGAATATCTTATTCCATCCCCTCACTTTCCATCTGTATGTGTCCCTATGTCTGAAGTGGGTCTCTTGTAGACCACATACATACCGGTCGTGTTTTCGGATCCATTCAGCCAGTCTATGTCTTTTGGTTGGAGCATTTAATCCATTTACAGTTAAGGTAATTATTGATATGTATGTTCTTATTACCATTTTCTTAATTGTTTTGGGTTTCTTATTGTAGGTCTTTTCCTTCTCTTGTGTTTCCTGCCTAGAGAAGTTCCTTTAGCATTTGTTGTAAAGCGGGTTTGGTGGTGCTGAATTCTCTTAGTTTTGCTTGTCTGTAAAGGTTTTAATTTCTCTGTCGAATCTGAACGAGATCCTTGGTGGGTCGAGTAATCTTGGTTGTAGCTTTTCCCCTTTCATTACTTTAAATATGTCCTGCCAGTCCCTTCTGGCTTGCAGAGTTTCTGCTGAAAGTTCAGCTGTTAACCTTACGAGGATTCCCTTGTATGTTATTTGTTGTTTTTCCCTTGCTGCTTTTAATATTTTTTCTTTGTATTTAATTTTTGATAGTTTGATTAATATATGTTTTGGCATGTTTCTCCTTGGGTTTATCTTGTATGGGACTCCCTGCGCTTCCTGGACTTGATTAACGATTTCCTTTCCCATATTAGGGAAGTTTTCAACTATAATCTCTTTAAATATTTTCTCAGTGTCTTTCTTTTTCTCTTCTACTTCTGGGAACCCTATATTCGAATGTTGGTGCGTTTAATGTTTTCCCAGAGATGTCTCAGATTGTCCTCAATTCTTTTCATTCTTTTTTCTTTATTTTGCTTTGCAGTAGTTATTTCCACTATTTTATCTTCCAGGTCATTTATCCGTTCTTCTGCCTCAGTTATTCTGCTATTGTTTCCTTCTAGAGAATTTTTAATTCCATTTATTGTGTTGTTCATCATTGTTTGTTTGCTCTTTAGTTCTTCTAGGTCCTTGTTAAACGTTTCTTGTCTATTCTCCATTCCAGTACCAAGATTTGGGGTCATCTTTACTATCATTACTCTGAATTCATTTTCAGGTAGACTGCCTATTTCCTCCACATTTGTTTGGTCTGGTGGGTTTTTACCTTGCTCCTTCATCTGCTGTGTGTTTCTTTGTCTTCTCATTTGGCTTTGGGGACTGTGTTTGGGGTCTCCTTTTCAGAGGCTGCAGATTCGTAGTTCCCGTTGTATTTGGTGTCTGCCCCCAGTGGCTAAGGTTGGTTCAGTGGGTTGTGTAGGCTTTCTGATGGAGGGGACTGGTGCCTGTGTTCTGGTGGGTGTGTCTGGATCTTGTCTTTCTGGTGGACAGATCCGCATCTGGTGGTGTGTTTTGGGGTGTCTGTGACCTTATTGTGATTTTCGGCAGCCTCTCTGCTAATGGGTGGGCCTGCATTCCTGTCTTGCGAGTTGTTTGGCATGGGATGTCCAGCACTGGATCTTGCTGGTCTCTGAGCGGAGCTGGGTCTTAGCGTTGAGACGGATATCTCTGGGAGAGCTTTCGCCATTTGATATTACAAGGTGCCAGAGGTCTCTGGTAGACCAATGTCCTGAACTCGGCTCTCCCACCTCAGAGGCACAGGCTTGACACCCGGCTGGAGCACCAAGACCCTGTCAGCCACACAGCTGGGGGTGAGAGCAAGAGGTAGCTTTGGTACATCTCAAAGACCACCAATGGGGTTCACTGACCATTTTCTCTCCAGAAGTGAAGAAAACAAAATTCAGACTTTGGCGAGTCAGCCACTTTGGTAGCCAGCCTCCAAGATGGACCTAATTATCCCCTAATTATCTCCCAGTCTCCATGTACCAGTGTGGCTCCTCGCACTTGAAAAGGGTTGACTGTTTAACTAATAAGAAATTGCAGAAATGACAAAGTGCAGCTTCCAAAGTTATAAAAGACATTGCAGCTTCTGCTTTGGTTTCTGCTAGATCACTCATCCTGGGGTAAGCCAGCTGCCATGTCATGAGGACACTCAAGCAGCCCTAAGGAGAGATCCATGTGGCAAGGAACTGAGGCCTCTTACCTACAGCCACGTGAGTGAGTCATCTCAGAAGTCAAAAGATTTAATTGTTTAAATTTTTGGTTGTGTTAGGTCTTCGTTGCTGCACAGGGTTTCTCCAGTTGTTACTAGAGAAGCAGGGGTCACTCATCGTTGTGGTGCACGGGCTTCTCCTTGCGGTGGTTTCTCTTGTTGTGGAGTATGGGCTCTAGGTGCATGGGCTTCAGTAGTTGTGTCATGCAGGCTCAATAGTTGTTGCTTGCAGGCTCTAGAGCACAGGCTCAGTACTTGTGGCACACGGGCTTAGTTGCTCTGCGGCATGTGGGATCTTCCCAGACCAGGGATGGAACCCCTGTTCCCTGCATTGGCAGGCAAATTCTTACCCACTGTGCCACCAGGGAAGTCCAGTGTGCTCTTTTTTAAACCTAGTCTGTTTTCATTATTTTGTATCTTAACGATTCTGTATTAAAGAAAAAAAAATAATACTCCTTTCTACCCCTCCTCTTTGAGGATTATATATGAAGAAGTATGTCTTGTCAATTAACCTCAAATTTTCACCTTACTTTTAAGAAGTAATCACAATGTCAAGTATTTAATACTTTTCACTTCCACCTTGAAAAGCATGGATATTAAAGTGCTAATACAATTACCTTCCCTGGTCTATCTTTTTTAGTTTTTGTTATGTATAAAAAACAACGAAAAACATGCATGGTTTGTAAGGAAATGACAAATTTCAGAAAATTCAGCATCTGAATACACTCTAAACATAGCTTCTAGATAAAGACACAGAAAATTGCCAGATACTCAGAGGCCCCCTGGTCCCATTCTAGTGACTCCCCTTAAGGTTTAATATTGTTCTGGTATCTAACAAAAAGATAACTTTACCTGTATTTTGTATTTTATATAAATGTTATGGCACAGTAAAATCACTTTTGGATTGGGCTTTTTTATTTTATGTTGTTTGTGAATATGCCTATATGGTTGCCTGTTGTTGTGATCATGCATTGCCACTGTTGCAAAGGATTCCATAATGTAAATATTTAACTATTAATTAATTTATTCCAATGTGTATTACAATATGAGTGATTTTCAGTTTGTGTCTATTGAGAACAGCACTGGTATATAAATTCTAGAACTTGAGCTTTGGTGGTGTGTGTATAAATTATTGTTCAGTATACACGTAGTAGTAAAATTTTCGAGTCATAGCTTTCTTGTGTTTATCTTTTTAGATATTTCTAAATATTTTCAAAACATTTGTATGATTTTTCATCTTCAGCAGCAGTGAATGAGATTCAAGGATTATACACATTCTTGTCAAACTTGATAATACCTGTCATTTTCATTTGAACTTTCTGGTTGGTGAGTGATAATTCCAGGTATCACGCTTTTGCATTTAATTGACTACTAAGAAGCCAAGCATCTTTTGATATGTTTACTTAACATTCTGTACTCTCTTTTTTGAAATATCTTTTGGTATATTTCCCCCATTTTGCTATTCCATTATCTTCTTATTGAAGACTTCCTTTTTTTTTGTTAACATCTGAAGACTTCTTATTTAGGAGTTTTTAATACATGCTTGAGATGAGTTCTTCTCTCTTTCTGTCTCTCCTTCTCTTTCTTTAGATGAGTGTCAGTTTTTAATGTTAATAACATCTAATTTGTTATTTTCCTCTTTATTTATTTAGTCTTATTTCTATTTATTTATGTAGTCTTCTTACCTGTAGCAGAACACATTATTTATTCTAAACCACAAATATGTTTTCATTTCTTCAATAAATGTAATTATTAAGCTTTAAATTTAAGTTAACTTTCTAAACTAAATATGTTGTATCATAGTGAGTATTATGACAGCTGAAAGGTTACATTTATTCAGAAAATGTTGTATCAGCTTTCTTTTCATTTGCTCCTACTTCTCATTGATTCACAGTGGTAAACATCACTTCATCCATGGATCTGACTTTTCTCTGATTTCTCATGGTCATTCTCACTAATTCGTCTTGCCTCCTGAAATCTTTAGCAATCCCCTTATTCCACAGAAGCAAAAACCTTCCTTGGGCCTTTTTCCTCAGAAGATTGATTATTGCCACATTTTAAATGGGAGATTGCAATAAGTTAGGAGAAAATGCCACAAGGGTCTCTCATTTTTTTTTCACATCCTGTATCAGCCTCTGCTTGCACTCTCTGTTCAAAGATATTTGTGCAACACATTGATGGAAGATGCCACTTGTTTCTCTCCTTGGGGAAAAGACAGATTAATTACCTAACAAATAAAATAAAGAGAGTGTCTTGCTCTTTTCAAATGTTGGACAGGATTGCTTGCATCCTAATTTAAATGTTTCAGGTGACTGAAGCTTAAGATTCCTAAGCTTTAATCCATACTTGCACCATGCACAGCACCCAACAGGAGAGCTTTACATAACCCCATGAGACACTTGTGTGCAAGTGGAACAGATAAAAATATAAAACTATTGCCGTCTTTTTGTGTCATAAAAATGATTTTTTGTCTCATTTAAAATATTTTTTTCTAAAATCCAAAAACGTGTCAGGTTAAAATATTGTTATTTCAAATATGGTAACATCGAAGACCCTTCAAATTTCTTTCCAGTTTTGTTGATGATGGGATGCCGTCAGAGATATGACTTCATTAATAAACACAATAGGTAAGATTCCTTCATAGGCCTGAT
Source organism: Balaenoptera physalus (assembly GCF_965194825.1). Taxonomy (NCBI): domain Eukaryota; kingdom Metazoa; phylum Chordata; class Mammalia; order Artiodactyla; family Balaenopteridae; genus Balaenoptera; species Balaenoptera physalus. The sequence goes on along the minus strand of NW_028126358.1, from coordinate 856,360 downwards.
TGGGGAATATGAAAATAAACCCCAGAAAAATCTGGACATTTTCTAGTTCTCAAATATTGGTTAAGATGGTAGAAAGGGCCCTTCATTGTCCTATATGTTAATGCAGATCAATTGTGAGAGGTGGGGATAAAACAAGCAGCTTAAATATCCTTTATGTTTGTTGTACTACTAGTAGAAAGAGGAAGGGTCAACATGTCACCATGGTTGATATAGCAAATAAGCTGCTTGAAACTACACAGAAATGTACCTGCTTGTATTTTCTGTGCAGTTACCCTCTCTTTTGGTGTGCCCTGATACCTCCCTCAACTTATGTACCAACTCCAGCAGCATTAAGCAGAAATCCAAAGAAACCTATTCTTTGGAATTACGAGGAAGGGAAGAGTCAAACATTTTATAACATGCTGTATACAAGGATACACATCACCATCCTTATCTATGTCGTGCCATACATGGAGGGTCAGTAGGTTCAGGGGATTCTGGAAGCACCAAGTTCTGTGGGGTTAATCACAGTTCCATTCATGGGCAGTAAAAGAGAAGGGCCTTATCTTGGTCACTTTCTCAATGCTAGTAGCTACAAAAAGAAGAGGATAGCAGACATCTTAGGGAGAAGAACCAACATTAAATGAAATGTCCTAATTACTCTAGGCAACCTCTCATGGTGGCCTCCCATAGCTCCTCAAATCCCTACATACTTGCACAAGGGATAGTGTAATATTACTTCAGTGTCTGACTGCAGATTAACATTATTTTTGTTGAAAAAAATAAAAATAGGTTCAAGTGATAGGGTTTGAAAAGGGTTCACAGTGTGAAGGAAACTATTGTAACAATGTGGACAGAACCCTTTGGATGGATTTATCATGTTTTTTTTTTTTTTTTTTTTGCTGCTTCAGAATCTGTAGTAGCGATTGGTGTGTTCCATGATACATCCCCGCTTCTTATAAGTTTTAGATGGAATACCCCATTAGGAAGAAGTGCACGTAAGGAAGATTAGTGAGTCAAACACCTCTGCCCTCTGTCAGCAGTGGGTGCAAAGGGATTTAGACCAAGTGCTTTCATCCTTTGATTTGCAAAGTTTTCACTATATGAATGATGTTTTGTTTGTTTGCAGGTCAGGAGCCTTGGTCTCAATATCCCTGTTTAAAAAGTGTTATCACGTGTCTGCCAGAAAGAATTGCTGATGATACTGGGAAAAATTGAGAGTTTTCCTTAACAATTAAGGGTTTTGTAGCAACATGGATGGACCTAGAGATTGTTATACTGAGTGAAGCAAGTCAGACACAGAAAGACAGATATCATATGATATTGCTTATATGAGGAATCTATAAAAGAAAAAAAAAGGTACAAATGAATTTATTTACACAACAGAAATAGAATCATGGATATAGAAAACAAACTTATGGTTACCAGGGAATAAGTGGGGAAGGGATAAATTGGGAGATTGGGACTGACTTATACGCAGTACTATATATAAAATAGATAAAGACCTGCTTTATAGCACAGGGAACTCTACTCAGTGGTCTGTACTGGCGTATACGGAAAAGGAATCTTATAAAAAAAAAACAAGGGTTTTGGGATTATATAATAAATATAAATGTGCAAACCTTTAACATGAAAGGAAAAATCAGTTAACTCTGTGGTCCCTGTTATGGTGTAAATATTTTGTACCTCTAATTTTAAAATTTTGAAACCCAGCTCCCATCTTGATGGTATTAGGAGGTGGGGCTTTTGGGAGGTGATTAAGTTATGAGGCCACAGACCTCAAACATGGGATTAGTGACCTAATAAATGTAGCACACAGAAGATCTTATGCCCATTCCATGATTTCATTGCCGAGCGAGAAGACCCACATTATGAACCAGAAATTGGTCCCTCGCCAGACACTAAGTCAGCTGGCAACTTGTTCTTTTTTTAAAAAAAATAATTAGATAATTAATTAATTAATTTTTTGGCTGTGTTGGGTCTTTGGTGCAGTGTGCGGGCTTCTCATTGAGTGGCTTCTCTTGTTGCGGAGCACCGGCTCTAGGCGTGTGGGTTTCAGTGGTTGTGGCTCACGGGCTCAGTAGTTGTGGCCTGTGGACTCTAGAGCACAGGCTCAGTATTTGTGGTGCACGGGCTTAGTTGTTCCATGGTAAGTGGGATCTTCCTGGACCAGGGCTCGAACCCTTGTCCCCTTTATTGGTAGGCAGATTCTTAACCACTGCACCTCCAGGGAAGCCCCTGGTTACTTGTTCTTGAACTTTTCAGCCTCAGCAATTATGAGAAAACAAAAATATTCTGTTGTTTATAAAATACCAAGTCTCTCGTATTTTGTTTTAGCAGTCAAAGAGCTGGCTGAGGAGAAATATCTGTGAGCTTGAAGACATATCAGGAGAAACCTTTAAATCTCAAAAGAAAAGAGAAAATGGGCAGGAAAGGAATCAACAGAACAGAGTAATCAATAATTGTGGAACAAAGAAAAATGCTGTGACCTATACATAATGGGTATAGCAGGAGGAGAATAAAGATAATAAAGAACAGAAAATATTTTTTTAAAAATGACTGAGAATCTCCCCAAATGAATGTCTGACACTAAATCCACAACATCCAAACTTAGAAGAACATATGAATAGTAAAGAAAACTGACCAATATCTCTCAGGAACATCAATGCAAAAATCCTCAACAAAATATTACCAAATCGAATCCAACAATATTTTGAGAGAATTTTATATCATGAATGAGAGGAAATAATCCCAGGTATGAAAGGCTGGTTCCACATTCTAGAATCAAATAATTATATCCATCATATCAACACCTTAAAGACAATCATTAGCATATCAATAGATTCAGAAGAACTTTGAAAAAATCTAACACCCGTTCTTCATAAAAACTCTCAGTTAAAGAAATAGACTGGAGCTTTCTCAAGTTGATAACAAAGATTTACAGGAAACTTTTATCTTACATCATGATTAATGGTCAAAACCATGAAGCTTTTCCACTAAGTTCAGGTAAAAGCAAGGATGTCCCCTTTCATGACTCCTTTTCCATATTTTACTCCAAGTCCTTGCTAATGCAATAAGGCACGAAAATAAATAAAACAAATACAGATTGGGTAGAAAAAAATGAAAGCAACCTAAATAAAATGTGGACCAATATACTTTATGGACACCTCACCAAAGAAAATAGACACTATGCATATAAGTATACAGAAGAATAATCCAGATTACATGCTGCCATGAAAAAGCAAATTAAAAATACAATTCCATACCACTATGTAACACTTAGAATGGCTAAAATGTGAACAATGACAAGAACAAATTCTGTAGGAGATGTGGAACAATAGGAAATGTCATTTGTCATTGGTGGAAATGAAAAATAATACAGCTACTTTGGTAGTCTGATTGACACTTGCTAGAATATTGAGCATTCCCTTACTGTACAATCCGTCAAGTGTTCTCATGGATATTTACTGAAAGTAGTTTAAAACATACTTCCAGAGGAAAACCTGCATATGGATATTTATGGCACCTAATTCAATATTGCCAAAATGTGAATGAAACTAAGGTGTCCTCCAATAGGTGAATGAAATGATATAGTATTAATATATTCTGGGAATGGGATAATATTGAGCACTAAAAAAGTAAGCTATCAAGCCATATAAAGAGATGGGAATTCTTTTTTTTTTCTTTTGAAATATAGGTGATTTTCTTTATTTTGAAATTTAAATGTTATTGGAGTATAGTTGATTTACAATGTTGTGTTCATTTCAGCTGCACAGCAAGAGATTCAGTTACACATATGCATATATTCATTCTTTATCAGATTCTTTTCTGATAACGGTATTCCCAGAATACTGAGTAGAGCTCCCTGTGCTATACAGTAGGTCCTTGTTGCTTATCTGTTATATATAGTAGTATTCGTATGTTTACCCCAAGCTCCTGATTTATCCCTACCCCCCACCTCTCCCCTTTGGTAACCATAAGTTTGTTTTCCAAGTCTGTGAGTCTGCCTCTGTTTTGTAAGTTAGTTCATTTGTATCAATTTTTAGCTTCCACCTAGAAGTGATATCATCCAATATTTGTCTTACTCTGTCTGACTTACTTCACTTAGTACAATCATCTCTAGGTCCATCCATGTTACTGCAACTGGCATTATTTTCTTCTATTTTATGGCTGAGTCATATTCCATTATATATATGTATCACATATTCTTTACCTATATTCATATGTTGATGGACATTTTGGTTGCTTCCATGTCTTCGCTATTGTAAAGAGTGTTGCAGTGAACATTGGGGAAGATGTGTCTTTTCGATTTATGCTTTCCTCCAGATATGCACACAGGAGTGAACTTGCTGGATCATCTGGTAGCTCTATTTTATTTTATTTTACTTCATTTCATTTCAATTTCAATTTTTTTGGAATAGAGTTGATTTACAATGTTGTGTTACTTTCTGCTGCACAGCACAGTGAAGCAGTTATACATATATCCAATCCTTTTTGGATTCCTTTCCCATACAGGTCATTACAGAGTATTGAGTAGAGTTCCCTGTGCTATACAGTAAGCCCTTATTTGTTATCTCTTTTATATAGAGTGGTGTGTATATGTCAATCCCAACTTCCAATTTATCCCTCCCACCTCCCCTTACTCTGGTAACCTCCATTCTGTGCTCCATAGTGGCTGTTACCAATTGGCATTGCCACCGATAGCATAGAATTGGTGGTGCAGTGGTTAAGAATCTGCCTGCCAGTTCAGGGGACACAGGTTGGAGCCCTGGCCCGGGAAGATCTCACATGCCACAGAACAAGTAAGCCCGTGCACCACAACTACTCAGTCTGCGCTCTAGAGCCCACGAGCCACAACTACTGAAGCCTGTGTGCCTACAGCTTGTGCTCCACAACAAGAGAAGCCACCACAAAGAGAAGGCTTCGTACCACAATGATGAGTAGCCCCGGCTTGCTGCAACTATAGAAAAGCCGCGCGCAGCAACGAAGACCCAATGCAGATTAAAAAAAAAAATAAGTAGTAGGTTTCTCTTTTTTCCACACCCTCTGAAGCATTTCTTGTTTGTAGACATTGTGATGGTGGCTATTCTGAGTGGTTCCATGTGATACTTCTTTGTACATCTGATTTGCATTTGTCTAACATAAAGCAATGGTGAGTATCTTCTTATGTGCTTTTTTTTTTGAACAGTGTCAGTAAGATTTACCCCTTGAAAAAGGGTTATTGAAAGGTTGCCTTGTTTTGAAGTCTACTTCGATTACCTACCCCAAGACATTTTTTGAGGGCTGTTGTCATTTACAGCTCCCCAGGCATTGTGAATATGAAGTGCGTATAAGGTCCAGTTTTAGAATTGTTGTTGTGGGAAACAGAAGGCGGCAGGGTTTCTACTGTCCCTCTCGGGTTACTGACACAACCTTAGGTGTAGGGCAAGTCCTGTTCTTGGGTATTAAATTAGAGTGGAATGTGCCTGTCCAAACATGTAAGGGCTTCTGTCCCATTCCTTCTTCCCCCTTACCCTTCATCCCCCGAACAAGTATAAACCCCTGCAAAATCACCTGTTGAGGGTGCTGTCTTGTAGAGTGGGATGACCCTTACGAAGGAGTCGGGAGGTCGGAACCCAAACACCAGGATATGTTGAGAGCAGGTGATTTTCCAAATGTCATCCAGCCCAGAGAGTCCACCATCCTTTGGGTGTCAGAGGGCTGGTTTAGTAGTGTGAGGGCACACTTAGATCTGGAGATAGTGATCCCATGCAGAGGGGACCAGGTTGCACATGTTCAAGGGGGGCGAATTAGCTGGCATATCCTCCCGAGGTCCTCAGGCGTACAACAGTCCAGCCTTGGGACCAAATTGTGTCTGTGTCCAGGGATGTGACACTAGTACGTTCACTGCGACTAAACAAATTTAGTGATCATTTTTCTTTTCTTTAACTTAATTTTAAATTTATAATGGAGTATATAGTTGATTTATCATGTTGTGTTCATTTTTGACATACACCAACATGATTCATTTATACAGAGATAACTATATATTCTTTTTAGAATTATTTTCCCATTGAGGTTACCAAAGGGTGTTGAGTAGAGTTCCAAGTGCTCTACAGCAGGTCCATGTTGATTACAAGTTTTCTCTCTGTAAATATGTATATACTAACTCCAACCTCATGATTTATGCCTCCAACACACCTTTCCAGTTTGGTAACCATAAGTTTTTGTTCTAAGTCTGGGACTCTGTTTCTGTGTTGTAAGATAGTACCTTTCTATCAATTTTTAGATTCCACCGATAAGTAATATCATATGATATTTTTCATTGACTGATTTATGACACTTAATATGAATGTATGTAGGTCCTTCTGAGTGGCCCTAAATGGCCTTATTTCATTCACTTCATGGCTGAGTAATATTCCATTGTACATATCTACCATAATTTCTTTATCCATTCTTCCCTCCAAGGACTTTTAGGTAGCTTCCAAGTAGAGGCTCTTGTAAACAGGGCTGCATAAATTTTAGAGTGCCTGGGTCCTGTCAATTTACGTTTTTTCCAAGATACAGGCCCAGGAGTGGAAGCGCCATATGCTCTGAAGCTCTGGTTTTTAGATTTTTAAGGAATCACCACCCACTTCTCCAGAGTGGCTGTTAGCAATTTACATTCCCACCATCAGCTTGTCAGGGTTCCCTTTTCTCCACGCCCTGTCCTGCATTTCAGGTTTTACAGTTTGTGAGGTTGGCCATTCTGACTGGTGCGAAGTGATATCTCTTTGTAGTATTAATTTACATTGCCCGCCTGTTTTGTTGGCCAAAAATGGAGTGAGGGTTTTTCCTGAATATATTAAGGAATAACGCATACGGCCTTTTTGGCAAACTGCATCATTGGCGATGTTCAGCAGCTTTGCATGTGCTTTGATGACGAGTGCAAACTACCCCTTGAAATCCCTTTCCTGCAATTCTGCCTTGCTTACAAGGCCTTTACGAATACTTGGCTCAAGAAATGACTCCATTAGAGGTGTCAACTACAACCCTGCATGTTTGTGAATTGCAGTGCCCCTGAGCACCGGTTTTCAACTTGTTTAGGGAAGCAGACACAAAGGGGCAGGTTTTCTACAGACCCATTCCAGTTACTGGGGCACCTGAAGGATAGGGAAATTCTTCTTCCAGGTAGGAAACTAGAGTGGCATATGCCTGTCCAAACATCTAAGGCTTGTGTCTCATTCCATCCCGCCATTCCCCTTCTTCACCGGAAAATTCCAAGCCGTGCAAAACCGGCTGTTGAGTGTGCTGCCTTCCCAAAGTGGGGAGACTCTAAGGAAAGGAGCTGGGGAACCCGAATACCAGGAGACGTGGAGATGAAGTGACTTTTCCAAACTCTTCCCGATCAGACGGTGTACCATCCTCTGGATGTGCCATGCATGTTTTAGCTGTAGGAAGGGTCCCCTGCACCTGGAGATATGGAACCCATGGAATGGGGGCCAGGCAGTATTACTGTAAAAGTGCTGCATTTGCTGTCCCATCCTCACGAAGCCTCTCAGACCAACGAGTGTAGAGCCTTAGGTCCCATCCAGCTCTGTGTCTAGATATGGTCAGTCGAGGTTGCATCACAGCCCTTGAACAAATTTTGTAAGAATTTCTCTCTCTCTCACTGTCTTTATTTTGTTCTTGTTATTTAATTTTATAATGGGGTATAGCTGATTTTCAATACTGTGTTTCTTCCTGCTCTACATCTATCCACTTGATTCACTTAAAGAGAGACATCAATAAGTTCTTTTACAGATTCTTACCAGTCTTATATATCCTTTCCTGGTGACAACAGTGTGCTGAGTCCAGCTCTTTGAGCTATAGAGTAGGTCCTGTCGAATACCTATTTTGTTTATGGAACCGTATCTGTGTTAATTTCAACCTCCTGGTTTATGCATCACCCCGCCCCACCTTTCTCCTTTAGCAGCCATAAGTGTGTTTTCTAAATGTGTGACTCCGTTTCTGTTTTGTAATTGCGTTCATGTGAAGGCATTTTTAGATACTATCTATAAGTGATACCTTATGATAAGTCTCTTTTTATGTCTGACTTATGTCACTTAGAATGATCGTACCTCAGTCTGCACGAGTTGCTGCCACTGGCCTTATTTCATTGATTTAATTGCTGAGTAATATTCCATTGTACATAAGTACCACATCTTCTTTCTCCATTTTTTCCTTCCAAAGACATGTAAGTTGTACCCAAATCGAGGTATTTCTAAACAGAGCAGCCCTAAACTTTGGGGTGCCTGTGTCTTGTCGATTTTTTGGTTTTCCCAAGATATACGCCCATGAGGGGAAGTGCTGTATGTTCTGTAGCTCTGTTTTTTAGAAGTTTTAAGATACAGCATACACTTCTCAAGAGTAGCCGGTGGCAATTTACATCCCGCCGATCAGCATAACAAGGCTCCGTTTTCTCCATGGCCTGTCCTGCATTTCTGGGTTTTACACTTTTTCAGCATGGGCCTTTTGACCAATGCGAAGTGAGACATTTTTGTAATGCTGATTTGCATTGCCCGCTTGTTTAGTTGGCCAAAAGAGCATCTGCGTTTTTTCCAAAATTTATTCAGGAAAGAACGCAGACGCCCTTTTTGGCCAACTGCATCATTGTCGAAGTTCTGCGGAATTTCATGTGCTTTAAAGGCGAGTCCAATCTACCTGTGAAAAACTGTTTCCTGCAATTCTGTCTTGCTTTGAAATCCTCTTCGTTGCCTTACCTCAATACATTTTTAGACGAGAGTTATCATTTATAACTCTGCAGATTTGTGAATTGCCGTGCTCCTGAGCTCCATTTTCCAAATCGCTTTTTTGGGAGCTGGCCGCAAACCCGCAGGATTGCATCAGGCCCTATTCTGGTTCCGGGGCGCAGGCTGAGCCTGTGGTTAATTCTTCTTCCTGAATGGAAATAAGGGTTACCTCTGCCTGTCCCAACAGTTACAGCTAGCCTCTCATGGGTTCCCCCTCTTCCCATTCATCCTCAGGAAAAATTACAACCTGTACGGAACAGGAGGTTAAAGGTGCTGATTCTCCAAGTGGGGAGATTGTTAGTAAAGCGGCTGGAATGGCGAACCCGAGCACCAGGAGATGAGGAATGAGGTGCGTTTCAGAAACCTTTCTCGATCACACTGTATACCATCCACCGGGTTTCCCAAGCATTTTTTCTCTATTGGAAGATTCCACTGAACCTGGAGATTTGGGATCCATAGAATGGGTACCACGCAGTATTACTTTAAAGGATCTGCGTTTGCTCACCCAACCTCACCAAAACTCTCAGCCCCAAGAGTGTCCACCCTTATGTCTCTATCAGCTGTGGGTCTACATATGGTCAATCCAGGTGGCATCACAGCCCCTGAACGAATTTTGTAAGAATTTCTCTCTCTTTCACTGTCTTTGTTTCACGGGTTTTTAAAAGTAATTGATTTTTATAATGGGGTTTAGCTGCTTTTCACTGCTGTGTTTCTGCCGCTTTACACCCACTTGACTCACTTACAGAGAGATATCAATACATAGGTTTTAAGATTCTTACTAGTCAGATATATTCTTGGGCGGTGAATAGGGGGTGTTGAGTCCAGTTCACTGAGCAAGGCGTACTTCTTGTCTATTACATATTGGGTATACGGAACGGTATCTGAGGTAATTTTAAACCCTTGTTTTATGCATCACGCCACCTCACCTTTCCAGTTAAGCAGCCATAGTGCGTTTTCTCAACGTGTGACTCTGTTCTGTTTTGTAATTCAGTTCAAGTGTAGCGGTTTTTCCATTCCCTGTATAAGTGATATCTTATGATAAGTGTCTTTTTCTGTGTGACTTATTTCACTTAGAATCGTCGTACCTAAATCCACTCATCATGCTGCTACTAGCCTTATGACGTTGATTTCATGGCTGAGTGATATTCCATTGTACATAAGGACCACAGCTTCTTTATCCATTTTTCTCTTTCCGGGGATATTTAATGTGTAAGGAAGTGGAGGTTCTTGTCAACAGAGCAGCCCTAAACTTTGGAGTGCATGTGTCTTGCTGATTTTTAGTTTTCCCAATATATACGCCCATGAGTAGAAGTGCCCTATGCTCTCTAAGCTGTGTTTTGTAGATATTTCAGGACACACCGTGCACTTCGCCAGAGTGGCTCTTCGCAATTTACATCCTGCCCATCAGCGTAGAAAGGCTCCCATTTCTCCATGGCCTTTCCTGCATTTCTGGTATTGACCCTTTATTCAGCATGGCCCTTTTGAGCGATGGGAAGCGAGACTTCTTTGTAGCGCTGATTTGCCTTTCCAGGTTTCTTGGTTGACCAAAAAGGGCGTATGCGTTTTTTCCTGAATATATTCAGGAAAAAACGCATACGCCCTTTTTGGCCAAGGGCATCATTGTCGAGGTTTTGCCGCTTTCCATGAGCTTTAAAGGCGATTCGAATCTTCCTCCTGAAATCTGTTTCCTGCAATTCTGCTTTGCTTTCAAATCCTCTTCGTTGCCTTCCCTCAATATATTTGTGGACGAGAGTTATCATTTATAACTCTGCAGGTTTGTGAATTGCAGTGCCCCTGATCTCCATTTTTCAACTCGCTCTTTTGGGAGTTGGCCGAAAAACCGCAGGATGGCTTCAGGCCCAATCTGGTTCCGTGGGACAGGCTGAGCCTGTGGTTAATTCTTCTTCCTGATGGAAATTAGAGTGACCTGTGCCTGTCCCAACACCTAGAATTACCCTCTCATGGGTTCCCCCTCTTCCCATTCATCCTCAGGACAAATTGCAACCTGTACGAAACAGAAGGTTAAAGGTGCTGATTCTCCAAGTGGGGAGATTGATAGTAACGCGGCTGGAATGGCAAACCCGAGCAGCAGGAGATGAGGAATGAGGTGCGTTTCAGAAACCTTTCCCGGTCACACTGTATATCATCCACTGGGTTTCCCATTCATTTTTTTGCTCTAAGAAGATTCCCTTGAACCTGGAGATTTGGGACCCATAGAATGGGTACCATGCACTATTACTTTAAAGGGTAGGCGTTTGCTCACCCAACCTCACCAATCCTCTCAGCCCCAAGAGTGTCCAGCCTTATATATAATCCAGCTGTGGGTCTAGATATGGTCGATCCAGGTTGCTTCACTGCCCCTGAACGAAATTTTTACGAATTTCTCTCTCTTTCACTGTATTTTTTGGGTTTTTTTTTGTAATCTATTTTTATAATGGGGTTTAGCTGATTTTCACTGCTGTGTTTATGCCGCTTTACACCCACTTGATTCATTTACAGAGAGATATCAATACATAGGTTTTAAGATTCTTACTTGTCAGATATACTCTTGTGCGGTGAATACGGGGCGTTGAGTCCAGTTCACTGAGCAAGGTGTAGGTGTTGTCTGTTACATATTTGGTTTATGGAACGGTATGTGTGCTAATTTCAAACCCTTGTTTTATGCCTCACCGCACCTCACCTTTCCAGTTAAGCAGCCATCCAGTGTTTTCTAAATGTGTGACTCTGTTCTGTTTTGTAATCAGGTCATGGGTAGCGATTTTTACTTTCCCTCTATAATTGATATCTTATGATAAGTTTCTTTTTCTGTGTGACTTATTTCACTTAGAAACATCGTACCTAAATCCACTCATCATGCTGCTAGTAGCCGTATGACACTGATTTCATGGCTGAGTGATATGCCATTGTACATAAGTACCTCACTTCTTTATCCATTTTTCGCTATCCTGGCATATTTCACGTGTACTGAAGTGGAGGTCCTTGTAAACAGAGCAGTCCTAAGCTTTGGGGTGCCTGTGTCTTGTTGATTTTTCGTTTTCCCATTTTATACGCCCACGAGTGGAAGGGCCCTAGGCTCTCTAGCTGTGTTTTTTAGATGTTTTAGGAAACACCATGCACTTCTCCAGAGTGGCCGTTGGCAATTTACATCCCGCCCATCAGCTTAACAAGGCTCCCTTTTCTACCTGGCCTGTCCTGCACTTCTGGTTTTTACACTTTTTTGGATGGCTTTTGGACGGATGGGAAGCGAGACTTATTTGTAGTGCTGATTTGCCTTTCTGGCTTGCTTGGTTGGCCAAAAAGGGCCTATGCGTTTTTTCCTGAATATATTCAGGAAAAAACGCATAGGCCCTTTTTGGCCAAGTGCATCATTGTTGACGTTTTGCCGCTTTTCATGTGCTCTAACGTCGATTCCTATCTACCTTCTGAAATCTGCGGGCTTGTCCCCGCACATTCTTCTCTAATATACAACCTCGGAACACTATCTCCAGGAAGACTCTGTTGCCCTAGTAACAAGGGTTGAGAACGTAATAATGCTGCCGCCTTGTGGCTGTTTCTCACAACAGCAGCTTTAAACCCAGTGCTAATGGTTGCTTAATAGTCACAAGGACTGCAGGGCTGTAAATGACACCTCCCCTCAAAAAATGCCCTGGAGTAGGGAATAGGCAAGAAAATTCAACACATCACAAATTTTTCAAGAAGTCAGTATGAAGAGAGGAGTTGTACTCACTCTTTAAAAAAAAAAGAGGAAAAGAAGAAAAGGACAAGCCTAAAGCTCAGTATAAGGAATTATTAGCCACATGCAAATCCAACCTCCAAAAAGGTTTCAGCTCACACCAGTCAAATGACCATCAGCAAAACGTCTACAAACTATAAATGCTGAAGGGGTTTTAGAGAACTTTGTACCTTCTAGCAGCTGGTGGCATGTAAAGTGGTAACAGCACTATCGAAAACTGAATGGAGCTGCTTTAAAAGGTAAAAATTGAGCTACCAGATGATGTAGCAGGGCACCTTTTGGTCCTATAATCTAAGACCACCAGAATCGGAAAGACAGAGGCAGGCAAATGTGCACTGCAGCAATATTGGAATAGCCAAGACATGGAAGCAAAAAAAAGGTCCATAAACAGATGAATTGACAAAGAAGAAGGGGTATATGTACAGAATGGAATAGTAGCCTCGGGAAAAAAATGAAGACTGCCATTTTCAATACTACAAATGAGCCTAGAAATAATCATATTAGGTAAAGTAAGTCAAAAGGGAATGACAAATATCCTATGATATCATTTATACAAGTTATCCTAAGATTGCTACCAATGAACATACCTCCACAGAAAAAGACACTCACAGACTTATAAAACAAACTAATGGTTAACCAAAATGAAAGGTGGAAGGATGGAAAAATTAGGATTATGGGGCTAACCTAAATAGGCTAATGTATGTTAAATGTATATAAACACTTAACATATAAACTATATAAATTTCTTGCAATTCTGCCTTGCTTTCAAATCCTCTTCGTTGCCTTCCTTCAATATATTTGTGGACGAGAGTCATCATTTATAAGTCCGCAGGTTTGTGAATTGCAGTGCCCCTGAGCTCCATTTTTCAACTCGCTTTCTTGGGCGCTGGCCGCAAAACCGCAGGATTGCTTAAGGCCCTATTCTGGTTCCGTGGGGCAGGCTGAGCCTGTGGTTAATTCTTCTTCCTGATGGGAAATTAGAGTGGCCTGTGCCTGTCCCAACACCTAGCGCTAGTTTCTCATTGTTTCCCCCTCTTCCCGATCATCCTCAGGACAAACTGCAACCTGTACGGAAAAGGAGCTTAAAGGTGCTGATTCTCCAAGAGGGAGATTGCTAGCTAGTAAAGCGGCTGGAATGGTGAACCCGAGCACAAGGAGATGAGAAATGAGGTGCGTTTTGGAAACCTTTCCCGATCACACGGTGTACCATCTTCTGGGTTTCTCATGAATGTTTTCGATGTAGGAAGATGCCCTTGAACCTGGAGATTTGGGATGCATGGGATGGGTACCACGCAGTATTACTTTATAGGGTCTGCGTTTGCTCACCCAACCTCACCAAACATCTCAGCCCCAAGAGTGTCCACCCTTATGTCTCAATCAGCTGTGGGTCTAGATATGGTCAATCCAGGTGGCATCAAAGCCCCTGAACGAATTTTGTAAGAATTTCTCTCTCTTTCACTGTCTTTGTTTCACGGGTTTTTAAAAGTAATTGATTTTTATAATGGGGTTTACCTGCTTTTCACTGCTGTGATTTTGCCGCTTTACACCCACTTGACTCACTTACAGAGAGATATCAATGCATAGGTTTCAAGATTCTTACTAGTCAGATATATTCTTGGGCGGTGAATTGGGGGTGTTGAGTCCAATTCATTGAGGAAGGAGTAGGGCTTGTCTATTACATATTGGGTTTATGGAACGGTATCTGAGATAATTTGAAACCCTTGTTGTATGCATCACCCCACCTCACCTTTCCCGTTAAGCAGCCATAGTGTGTTTTCTAAACGTGTGACTCTATTCTGTTTTGTAATTCAGTTCAAGGGTAGCGGTTTTTACAGTCCCTCTATAAGTCATATCTTATGATAAGTGTCTTTTTCTGTGTGACTTATTTCACTTAGAATCGTCGTACCTAAATCCACTCATCATGCTGCTACTAGCCTTATGACGTTGATTTCATGGCTGAGTGATATTCCATTGTACATAAGGACCACAACTTCTTTATCCATTTTTCTCTTTCCTGGGATATTTAAGGTGTAACGAAGTGGAGATTCTTGTCAACAGAGCAGCCCTAAACTTTGGGGTGCCTGTGTCTTGCTGATTTTTAGTTTTCCCAATTTATACGCCCATGAGTGGATGTGCCCTAGGCTCCCTAACCTCAGTTTTTTAGATGTTTCAGGACACACCGTGCACTTCTCCAGAGTGGCTGTTGGCAATTTACATCCCGCCCATCAGCGTAGCCAGGCTCCCGTTTCTCCATGGCCTGTCCTGCATTTCTGGTTTTGACACTTTATTCAGCATGGCTCTTTTGACCGATGGGAAGCGAGACTTCTTTGTAGCGCTGAGTTGCCTTTCCAGGTTGCTTGGTTGGCCAAAAAGGGCGTATGCGTTTTTTCCTGAATATATTCAGGAAAAAACGCATACGCCCTTTTTGGCCAAGGGCATCATTGTCGAGGTTTTGCCGCTTTTCCTGTGCTTTAAAGGCGATTCGAATCTCCCTCCTGAAATCTGTTTCCTGCAATTCTGCCTTGCTTTTAAATCCTCTTCGTTGCCTTCCCTCAATATATTTGTGGGCGAGAGTCATCATTTATAAGTCTGCAGGTTTGTGAATTGCAGTGCCCCTGAGCTCCATTTTTCAACTCGCTTTCTTGGGGCTGGCCGCAAAAGCGCAGGATTGCTTCAGGCCCTATTCTGGTCCCGGGCGGCAGGCTGAGCCTGTGGTTAATTCTTCTTCCTGATGGGAAAATAGAGTGTCCTTTGCCTGTCCCAACACCTAGAGCTAGTCTCTCATGGGTTCCCCCTCTTCCCGTTCATCCTCAGGACAAATTGCAACCTGTACGGAACAGGAGGTTAAAGGTGCTGATTCTCCAAGGAGGGAGATTGCTAGTAAAGCGGCTGGAATGGCGAACCCGAGCACAAGGAGATTAGAAATGAGGTGCGTTTTGGAAACCTTTCCTGATCACACGGTGTACCATCTTCTGGGTTTCTCATGCATGTTTTCGATGTAGGAAGATGCCCTTGAACCTGGAGATTTGGGACCCATGGGATGGGTACCACGCAGTATTACTTTAAAGGGTCTGCGTTTGCTCACCCAACCTCACCAAACATCTCAGCCCCAAGAGTGTCCACCCTTATGCCTCAATCAGCTGTGGGTCTAGATATGGTCAATCCAGGTGGCATCACAGCCCCTGAACGAATTTTGTAAGAATTTATCTCTCTTTCACTGTCTTTGTTTCACGGGTTTTTAAAAGTAATTGATTTTTATAATGGGGTTTACCTGCTTTTCACTGCTGTGTTTTTGCCGCTTTACACCCACTTGACTCACTTACAGAGAGATATCAATGCATAGGTTTTAAGATTCTTACTAATCAGATATATTCTTGGGCGGTGAATAGGGGCTGTTGAGTCCAATTCACTGAGCAAGGAGTAGGTCTTGTCTATTACCTATTGGGTTTATGGAACGGTATCTGAGCTAATTTGAAACCCTTGTTTTATGCATCACCCCACCACACCTTTCCCGTTAAGCAGCCATAGTGTGTTTTCTAAACGTGTGACTCTGTTGTGTTTTGTAATTTAGTTCAAGGGTAGCGGTTTTTACATTCCCTCTATAAGTGATATCTTTTTTTTTTTTTCGATTTAACAACTTTATTGAGATATAATTGGCATACAATAAACTTGTGGATACTTTAAATATATTATTTGATAAATGTTGACATATATATACACCTCAGTGGCATTTCTTAATCTGAGTGACTGCAGCAAAAGTAAACAGATTGACCATAATTGCCCCGTGGTATGAGCTAATCCATCGCTTCCTTTATCAGGGCAAAACCACCCTTTTGCTATGCCTTTGGTAGTAAAAATCAAGACCTACGCAAGTGAGCAGTTCTGAGTAGTTTTGGTTTAGAGATGGTGTAGAAAGCCCGGGTTAGGGAAGACAGAAGGGAATAGGGAGGTACCTGCTCGTTGTGTAGCCAAGAGCTGTCAGCTTTCCAGCCCAGGATTCGAGGCAGAGAAGTTTCCATCTGGCGATGGAGGCCCACCTTAGCTACTGAGTGCACCCTGGAACCTCCCGAGACCTGCAGGCAGGGTGGGCTGGGAGATGACCTAGTGGATAGCTCACTCAGGGGCCTCCTAATCCTGAGATATCCCCAGGGTGTTATCAGAGACCTCTGGAGGTTAAAAACAAGCCTTTCCACTTATTTACATGCAGTGCCCTTTTAGCCAAATCCTAAACCTTGCCGGACAGTGTGTGCTTATTAGGAGGAGGAGGGCCCAGGTGGATCAGGTCAGAGCCTCACACACTGAGCGTGCGGGCTTTGGCCTGTGGTGGATCCTTCTCTCCACTCGCCTCTGTAAGAATGACATCACGAAAGCACCAGCTCATGGGGATTTGTGAGGATTAAGTGAGGCAGTACTTCTAAATTACTGAGTGCTGAGCCCAAGGCCTGTCCAGTGTCCCCTCCGTGGGTTATCAGCTCAGGTTCCCTCCTGGCAAGGAGAGGGACTGGCCTTGGCCTTGACTCCATGGGCACGTCTACTATGCGTGAGGGGGCTACGTCCCTTCTATAAGTGATATCTTATGACAAGTGTCTTATTCTGTGTGACTTATTTCACTTAGAATCGTCGTACCTAAATCCACTCATCATGCTGCTACTAGCCTTATGACGTTGATTTCATGGCTGAGTGATATTCCTTTGTACATAAGGACCACAACTTCTTTATCCATTTTTCTCTTTCCTGGGATATTTAAGGTGTAACGAAGTGGAGGTTCTTGTCAACAGAGCAGCCCTAAACTTTGGGGTGCCTGTGTCTTGCTGATTTTTAGTTTTCCCAATTTATACGCCCATGAGTGGATGTGCCCTATGCTCCCTAACCTCAGTTTTTTAGATGTTTCAGGACACACCGTGCACTTCTCCAGAGTGGCTGTTGGCAATTTACATCCCGCCCATCAGCGTAGCCAGGCTCCCGTTTCTCCATGGCCTGTCCTGCATTTCTGGTTTTGACACTTTATTCAGCATGGCCCTTTTGACCGATGGGAAGCGAGACTTCTTTGTAGCGCTGATTTGCCTTTCCAGGTTGCTTGGTTGGCCAAAAAGGGCGTATGCGTTTTTTCCTGAATATATTCAGGAAAAAACGCATACGCCCTTTTTGGCCAAGGGCATCATTGTCGAGGTTTTGCCGCCTTTCCTGTGCTTTAAAGGCGATTCGAATCTCCCTCCTGAAATCTGTTTCCTGCAATTCTGCCTTGCTTTTAAATCCTCTTCGTTGCCTTCCCTCAATATATTTGTGGGCGAGAGTCATCATTTATAAGTCTGCAGGTTTGTGAATTGCAGTGCCCCTGAGCTCCATGTTTCAACTCGCTTTCTTGGGGCTGGCCGCAAAAGCGCAGGATTGCTTCAGGCCCTATTCTGGTCCCGGGCGGCAGGCTGAGCCTGTGGTTAATTCTTCTTCCTGATGGGAAAATAGAGTGTCCTTTGCCTGTCCCAACACCTAGAGCTAGTCTCTCATGGGTTCCCCCTCTTCCCGTTCATCCTCAGGACAAATTGCAACCTGTACGGAACAGGAGGTTAAAGGTGCTGATTCTCCAAGGAGGGAGATTGCTAGTAAAGCGGCTGGAATGGCGAACCCGAGCACAAGGAGATTAGAAATGAGGTGCGTTTTGGAAACCTTTCCTGATCACACGGTGTACCATCTTCTGGGTTTCTCATGCATGTTTTCGATGTAGGAAGATGCCCTTGAACCTGGAGATTTGGGACCCATGGGATGGGTACCACGCAGTATTACTTTAAAGGGTCTGCGTTTGCTCACCCAACCTCACCAAACATCTCAGCCCCAAGAGTGTCCACCCTTATGCCTCAATCAGCTGTGGGTCTAGATATGGTCAATCCAGGTGGCATCACAGCCCCTGAACGAATTTTGTAAGAATTTATCTCTCTTTCACTGTCTTTGTTTCACGGGTTTTTAAAAGTAATTGATTTTTATAATGGGGTTTACCTGCTTTTCACTGCTGTGTTTTTGCCGCTTTACACCCACTTGACTCATTTACAGAGAGATATCAATGCATAGGTTTTAAGATTCTTACTAATCAGATATATTCTTGGGCGGTGAATAGGGGGTGTTGAGTCCAATTCACTGAGCAAGGAGTAGGTCTTGTCTATTACCTATTGGGTTTATGGAACGGTATCTGAGCTAATTTGAAACCCTTGTTTTATGCATCACCCCACCTCACCTTTCCCGTTAAGCAGCCATAGTGTGTTTTCTAAACGTGTGACTCTGTTGTGTTTTGTAATTTAGTTCAAGGGTAGCGGTTTTTACATTCCCTCTATAAGTGATATCTTTTTTTTTTTTTTTCGATTTAACAACTTTATTGAGATATAATTGGCATACAATAAACTTGTGGATACTTTAAATATATTATTTGATAAATGTTGACATATATATACACCTCAGTGTCATTTCTTAATCTGTGTGACTGCAGCAAAAGTAAACAGATTGACCATAATTGCCCCGTGGTATGAGCTAATCCATCGCTTCCTTTATCAGGGCAAAACCACCCTTTTGCTATGCCTTTGGTAGTAAAAATCAAGACCTACGCAAGTGAGCAGTTCTGAGTAGTTTTGGTTTAGAGCTGGTGTAGAAAGCCCGGGTTAGGGAAGACAGAAGGGAATAGGGAGGTACCTGCTCGTTGTGTAGCCAAGAGCTGTCAGCTTTCCAGCCCAGGATTCGAGGCAGAGAAGTTTCCATCTGGCGATGGAGGCCCACCTTAGCTACTGAGTGCACCCTGGAACCTCCCGAGACCTGCAGGCAGGGTGGGCTGGGAGATGACCTAGTGGATAGCTCACTCAGGGGCCTCCTAATCCTGAGATATCTCCAGGGTGTTATCAGAGACCTCTGGAGGTTAAAAACAAGCCTTTCCACTTATTTACATGCAGTGCCCTTTTAGCCAAATCCTAAACCTTGCCGGACAGTGTGTGCTTATTAGGAGGAGGAGGGCCCAGGTGGATCAGGTCAGAGCCTCACACACTGAGCGTGCGGGCTTTGGCCTGTGGTGGATCCTTCTCTCCACTCGCCTCTGTAAGAAGGACATCACGAAAGCACCAGCTCATGGGGATTTGTGAGGATTAAGTGAGGCAGTACTTCTAAATTACTGAGTGCTGAGCCCAAGGCCTGTCCAGTGTCCCCTCCGTGGGTTATCAGCTCAGGTTCCCTCCTGGCAAGGAGAGGGACTGGCCTTGGCCTTGACTCCATGGGCACGTCTACTATGCGTGAGGGGGGTACGTCCCTTCTATAAGTGATATCTTATGACAAGTGTCTTATTCTGTGTGACTTATTTCACTTAGAATCGTCGTACCTAAGTCCACTCATCATGCTGCTACTAGCCTTATGACGTTGATTTCATGGCTGAGTGATATTCCATTGTACATAAGGACCACAACTTCTTTATCCATTTTTCTCTTTCCTGGGATATTTAAGGTGTAACGAAGTGGAGGTTCTTGTCAACAGAGCAGCCCTAAACTTTGGGGTGCCTGTGTCTTGCTGATTTTTAGTTTTCCCAATTTATACGCCCATGAGTGGATGTGCCCTATGCTCCCTAAGCTGAGTTTTGTAGATGTTTCAGGACACACCGTGCACTTCTCCAGAGTGGCTGTTGGCAATTTACATCCCGCCCATCAGCGTAGCCAGGCTCCCGTTTCTCCATGGCCTGTCCTGCATTTCTGGTTTTGACACTTTATTCAGCATGGCCCTTTTGACCGATGGGAAGCGAGACTTCTTTGTAGCGCTGATTTGCCTTTCCAGGTTGCTTGGTTGGCCAAAAAGGGCGTATGCGTTTTTTCCTGAATATATTCAGGAAAAAACGCATACGCCCTTTTTGGCCAAGGGCATCATTGTCGAGGTTTTGCCGCTTTTTCTGTGCTTTAAAGGCGATTCGAATCTCCCTCCTGAAATCTGTTTCCTGCAATTCTGCCTTGCTTTCAAATCCTCTTCGTTGCCATCCCTCAATATATTTGTGGACGAGAGTCATCATTTATAAGTCTGCAGGTTTGTGAATTGCAGTGCCCCTGAGCTCCATTTTTCAACTCGCTTTCTTGGGAGCTGGCCGCAAAAGCGCAGGATTGCTTCAGGCCCTATTCTCGTCCCAGGCGGCAGGCTGGGAAGTGGTTAATTCTTCTTCCTGATGGGAAAATAGAGTGACCTGTGCCTGTCCCAACACCTAGAGCTAGTCTCTCATTGGTTCCCCCTCTTCCCGTTCATCCTCAGGACAAATTGCAACCTGTACGGAACAGGAGGTTAAAGGTGCTGATTCTCCAAGGAGGGAGATTGCTAGTAAAGCGGCTGGAATGGCGAACCCGAGCACAAGGAGATGAGAAATGAGGTGCGTTTTAGAAACCTTTCCCGATCACACGGTGTACCATCTTCTAGGTTTCTCATGCATGTTTTCGATGTAGGAAGATGCCCTTGAACCTGGAGATTTGGGACCCATGGGATGGGTACCACGCAGTATTACTTTAAAGGGTCTGCGTTTGCTCACCCAACCTCACCAAACCTCTCAGCCCCAAGAGTGTCCACCCTTATGTCTCAATCAGCTGTGAGTCTAGATATGGTCAATCCAGGTGGCATCACAGCCCCTGAACGAATTTTGTAAGAATTTCTCTCTCTTTCACTGTCTTTGTTTCACGGGTTTTTAAAAGTAATTGATTTTTATAATGGGGTTTAGCAGCTTTTCACTGCTGTGTTTCTGCCGCTTTACACCCACTTGTCTCACTTACAGAGTTATCAATACATAGGTTTTAAGATTCTTACTAGTCAGATATATTCTTGGGCGGTGAATAGGGGGTGTTGAGTCCAATTCATTGAGCAAGGAGTAGGTCTTGTCTATTACATATTGGGTTTATGGAACGGTATCTGAGCTAATTTGAATCCCTTGTTTTAGCATCACCCCACCTCACCTTTCCCGTTAAGCAGCCATAGTGTGTTTTCTAAACGTGTGACTCTGTTGTGTTTTGTAATTCAGTTCAAGGGTAGCGGTTTTTACATTCCCTCTATAAGTGATATCTTATGACAAGTGTCTTATTCTGTGTGACTTATTTCACTTAGAATCGTCGTACCTAAATCCACTCATCATGCTGCTACTAGCCTTATGACGTTGATTTCATGGCTGAGTGATATTCCATTGTACATAAGGACCACAACTTCTTTATCCATTTTTCTCTTTCCTGGGATATTTAAGGTGTAACGAAGTGGAGGTTCTTGTCAACAGAGCAGCCCTAAACTTTGGGGTGCCTGTGTCTTGCTGATTTTTAGTTTTCCCAATTTATACGCCCATGAGTGGATGTGCCCTATGCTCCCTAAGCTGAGTTTTGTAGATGTTTCAGGACACACCGTGCACTTCTCCAGAGTGGCTGTTGGCAATTTTCATCCCGCCCATCAGCGTAGCCAGGCTCCCGTTTCTCCATGGCCTGTCCTGCATTTCTGGTTTTGACACTTTATTCAGCATGGCCCTTTTGACCGATGGGAAGCGAGACTTCTTTGTAGCGCTGATTTGCCTTTCCAGGTTGCTTGGTTGGCCAAAAAGGGCGTATGCGTTTTTTCCTGAATATATTCAGGAAAAAACGCATACGCCCTTTTTGGCCAAGGGCATCATTGTCGAGGTTTTGCCGCTTTTTCTGTGCTTTAAAGGCGATTCGAATCTCCCTCCTGAAATCTGTTTCCTGCAATTCTGCCTTGCTTTCAAATCCTCTTCGTTGCCATCCCTCAATATATTTGTGGACGAGAGTCATCATTTATAAGTCTGCAGGTTTGTGAATTGCAGTGCCCCTGAGCGCCATTTTTCAACTCGCTTTCTTGGGAGCTGGCCGCAAAAGCGCAGGATTGCTTCAGGCCCTATTCTCGTCCCAGGCGGCAGGCTGGGAAGTGGTTAATTCTTCTTCCTGATGGGAAAATAGAGTGACCTGTGCCTGTCCCAACACCTAGAGCTAGTCTCTCATTGGTTCCCCCTCTTCCCGTTCATCTTCAGGACAAATTGCAACCTGTACGGAACAGGAGGTTAAAGGTGCTGATTCTCCAAGGAGGGAGATTGCTAGTAAAGCGGCTGGAATGGCGAACCCGAGCACAAGGAGATGAGAAATGAGGTGCGTTTTAGAAACCTTTCCCGATCACACGGTGTACCATCTTCTAGGTTTCTCATGCATGTTTTCGATGTAGGAAGATGCCCTTGAACCTGGAGATTTGGGACCCATGGGATGGGTACCACGCAGTATTACTTTAAAGGGTCTGCGTTTGCTCACCCAACCTCACCAAACCTCTCAGCCCCAAGAGTGTCCACCCTTATGTCTCAATCAGCTGTGGGTCTAGATATGGTCAATCCAGGTGGCATCACAGCCCCTGAACGAATTTTGTAAGAATTTCTCTCTCTTTCACTGTCTTTGTTTCACGGGTTTTTAAAAGTAATTGATTTTTATAATGGGGTTTAGCAGCTTTTCACTGCTGTGTTTCTGCCGCTTTACACCCACTTGACTCACTTACAGAGTTATCAATACATAGGTTTTAAGATTCTTACTAGTCAGATATATTCTTGGGCGGTGAATAGGGGGTGTTGACTCCAATTCATTGAGCAAGGAGTAGGTCTTGTCTATTACATATTGGGTTTATGGAACGGTATCTGAGCTAATTTGAATCCCTTGTTTTAGCATCACCCCACCTCACCTTTCCCGTTAAGCAGCCATAGTGTGTTTTCTAAACATGTGACACTGCTCTGATTTGTAAATCAGTTCAAGGGTAGCCGTTTTTATATTCCCTCTATAAGTGATATCTTATGATAAGTATCTTTTTCTGTGTGACTTATTTCACTTAGAATCGTCGTACCTAAATCCACTCATCATGCTGCTACTAGCCTTATGACGTTGATTTCATGGCTGTGTGATATTCCATTGTACATAAGGACCACAACTTCTTTTCCATTTTTCTCTTTCCTGGGATATTTAAGGTGTAACCAAGTGGAGGTTCTTGTCAACAGAGCAGCCCTAAACTTTGGGGTGCCTGTGTCTTGCTGATTTTTAGTTTTCCCAATTTATACGCCCATGAGTGGAAGTGCCCTATGCTCCCTAAGGTGAGTTTTTTAGATGTTTCAGGACACACCGTGCACTTCTCCAGAGTGGCTGTTGGCAATTTACATCCCTCCCATCAGCATAGCCAGGCTCCCGTTTCTCCATGGCCTGTCCTCCATTTCTGGTTTTGACACTTTATTCAGCATGGCCCTTTTGACCGATGGGAAGCGAGACTTCCTTGTAGCGCTGATTTGCCTTTCCAGGTTGCTTGGTTGGCCAAAAAGGGCGTATGCTTTTTTTCCAGAATATATTCAGGAAAAAACGCATACGCCCTTTTTGGCCAAGGGCATCATTGTCGAGGTTTTGCCGCTTTTCCTGTGCTTTAAAGGCGATTCGAATCTCCCTCCTGAAATCTGTTTCCTGCAATTCTGCCTTGCTTTTAAATCCTCTTCGTTGCCTTCCCTCAATATATTTGTGGGCGAGAGTCATCATTTATAAGTCTGCAGGTTTGTGAATTGCAGTGCCCCTGAGCTCCATTTTTCAACTCGCTTTCTTGGGGCTGGCCGCAAAAGCGCAGGATTGCTTCAGGCCCTATTCTGGTCCCGGGCGGCAGGCTGAGCCTGTGGTTAATTCTTCTTCGTGATGGGAAAATAGAGTGTCCTTTGCCTGTCCCAACACCTAGAGCTACTCTCTCATGGGTTCCCCCTCTTCCCGTTCATCCTCAGGACAAATTGCAACCTGTACGGAACAGGAGGTTAAAGGTGCTGATTCTCCAAGGAGGGAGATTGCTAGTAAAGCGGCTGGAATGGCGAACCCGAGCACAAGGAGATTAGAAATGAGGTGCGTTTTGGAAACCTTTCCTGATCACACGGTGTACCATCTTCTGGGTTTCTCATGCATGTTTTCGATGTAGGAAGATGCCCTTGAACCTGGAGATTTGGGACCCATGGGATGGGTACCACGCAGTATTACTTTAAAGGGTCTGCGTTTGCTCACCCAACCTCACCAAACATCTCAGCCCCAAGAGTGTCCACCCTTATGCCTCAATCAGCTGTGGGTCTAGATATGGTCAATCCAGGTGGCATCAAAGCCCCTGAACGAATTTTGTAAGAATTTATCTCTCTTTCACTGTCTTTGTTTCACGGGTTTTTAAAAGTAATTGATTTTTATAATGGGGTTTACCTGCTTTTCACTGCTGTGTTTTTGCCGCTTTACACCCACTTGACTCATTTACAGAGAGATATCAATGCATAGGTTTTAAGATTCTTACTAATCAGATATATTCTTGGGCGGTGAATAGGGGGTGTTGAGTCCAATTCACTGAGCAAGGAGTAGGTATTGTCTATTACCTATTGGGTTTATGGAACGGTATCTGAGCTAATTTGAAACCCTTGTTTTATGCATCACCCCACCTCACCTTTCCCGTTAAGCAGCCATAGTGTGTTTTCTAAACGTGTGACTCTGTTGTGTTTTGTAATTTAGTTCAAGGGTAGCGGTTTTTACATTCCCTCTATAAGTGATATCTTTTTTTTTTTTTTTCGATTTAACAACTTTATTGAGATATAATTGGCATACAATAAACTTGTGGATACTTTAAATATATTATTTGATAAATGTTGACATATATATACACCTCAGTGTCATTTCTTAATCTGTGTGACTGCAGCAAAAGTAAACAGATTGACCATAATTGCCCCGTGGTATGAGCTAATCCATCGCTTCCTTTATCAGGGCAAAACCACCCTTTTGCTATGCCTTTTGTAGTAAAAATCAAGACCTACGCAAGTGAGCAGTTCTGAGTAGTTTTGGTTTAGAGCTGGTGTAGAAAGCCCGGGTTAGGGAAGACAGAAGGGAATAGGGAGGTACCTGCTCGTTGTGTAGCCAAGAGCTGTCAGCTTTCCAGCCCAGGATTCGAGGCAGAGAAGTTTCCATCTGGCGATGGAGGCCCACCTTAGCTACTGAGTGCACCCTGGAACCTCCCGAGACCTGCAGGCAGGGTGGGCTGGGAGATGACCTAGTGGATAGCTCACTCAGGGGCCTCCTAATCCTGAGATATCTCCAGGGTGTTATCAGAGACCTCTGGAGGTTAAAAACAAGCCTTTCCACTTATTTACATGCAGTGCCCTTTTAGCCAAATCCTAAACCTTGCCGGACAGTGTGTGCTTATTAGGAGGAGGAGGGCCCAGGTGGATCAGGTCAGAGCCTCACACACTGAGCGTGCGGGCTTTGGCCTGTGGTGGATCCTTCTCTCCACTCGCCTCTGTAAGAAGGACATCACGAAAGCACCAGCTCATGGGGATTTGTGAGGATTAAGTGAGGCAGTACTTCTAAATTACTGAGTGCTGAGCCCAAGGCCTGTCCAGTGTCCCCTCCGTGGGTTATCAGCTCAGGTTCCCTCCTGGCAAGGAGAGGGACTGGCCTTGGCCTTGACTCCATGGGCACGTCTACTATGCGTGAGGGGGCTACGTCCCTTCTATAAGTGATATCTTATGACAAGTGTCTTATTCTGTGTGACTTATTTCACTTAGAATCGTCGTACCTAAATCCACTCATCATGCTGCTACTAGCCTTATGACGTTGATTTCATGGCTGAGTGATATTCCATTGTACATAAGGACCACAACTTCTTTATCCATTTTTCTCTTTCCTGGGATATTTAAGGTGAAACGAAGTGGAGGTTCTTGTCAACACAGCAGCCCTAAACTTTGGGGTGCCTGTGTCTTGCTGATTTTTAGTTTTCCCAATTTATACGCCCATGAGTGGATGTGCCCTATGCTCCCTAAGCTGAGTTTTGTAGATGTTTCAGGACACACCGTGCACTTCTCCAGAGTGGCTGTTGGCAATTTACATCCCGCCCATCAGCGTAGCCAGGCTCCCGTTTCTCCATGGCCTGTCCTGCATTTCTGGTTTTGACACTTTATTCAGCATGGCCCTTTTGACCGATGGGAAGCGAGACTTCTTTGTAGCGCTGATTTGCCTTTCCAGGTTGCTTGGTTGGCCAAAAAGGGCGTATGCGTTTTTTCCTGAATATATTCAGGAAAAAACGCATACGCCCTTTTTGGCCAAGGGCATCATTGTCGAGGTTTTGCCGCATTTTCTGTGCTTTAAAGGCGATTCGAATCTCCCTCCTGAAATCTGTTTCCTGCAATTCTGCCTTGCTTTCAAATCCTCTTCGTTGCCTTGCCTCAATATATTTGTGGACGAGAGTCATCATTTATAAGTCTGCAGGTTTGTGAATTGCAGTGCCCCTGAGCTCCATTTTTCAACTCGCTTTCTTGGGAGCTGGCCGCAAAAGCGCAGGATTGCTTCAGGCCCTATTCTCGTCCCAGGCGGCAGGCTGGGCCTGTGGTTAATTCTTCTTCCTGATGGGAAAATAGAGTGACCTGTGCCTGTCCCAACACCTAGAGCTAGTCTCTCATTGGTTCCCCCTCTTCCCGTTCATCCTCAGGAAAAATTGCAACCTGTACGGAACAGGAGGTTAAAGGTGCTGATTCTCCAAGGAGGGAGATTGCTAGTAAAGCGGCTGGAATGGCGAACCCGAGCACAAGGAGATGAGAAATGAGGTGCGTTTTAGAAACCTTTCCCGATCACACGGTGTACCATCTTCTGGGTTTCTCATGCATGTTTTCCATGTAGGAAGATGCCCTTGAACCTGGAGATTTGGGACCCATGGGATGGGTACCACGCAGTATTACTTTAAAGGGTCTGCGTTTGCTCACCCAACCTCACCAAACCTCTCAGCCCCAAGAGTGTCCACCCTTATGTCTCAATCAGCTGTGGGTCTAGATATGGTCAATCCAGGTGGCATTACAGCCGCTGAACGAATTTTGTAAGAATTTCTCTCTCTTTCACTGTCTTTGTTTCACGGGTTTTTAAAAGTAATTGATTTTTATAATGGGGTTTACCTGCTTTTCACTGCTGTGATTTTGCCGCTTTACACCCACTTGACTCACTTACATAGAGATATCAATGCATAGGTTTCAAGATTCTTACTAGTCAGATATATTCTTGGGCGGTGATTTGGGGGTGTTGAGTCCAATTCATTGAGGAAGGAGTAGGGCTTGTCTATTACATATTGGGTTTATGGAACGGTATCTGAGATAATTTGAAACCCTTGTTGTATGCATCACCCCACCTCGCCTTTCCCGTTAAGCAGCCATAGTGTGTTTTCTAAACGTGTGACTCTATTCTGTTTTGTAATTCCGTTCAAGGGTAGCGGTTTTTACATTCCCTCTATAAGTCATATCTTATGATAAGTGTCTTTTTCTGTGTGACTTATTTCACTTAGAATCGTCGTACCTAAATCCAATCATCAGGCTGCTACTAGCCTTATGACGTTGATTTCATGGCTGAGTGATATTCCATTGTACATAAGGACCACAACTTCTTTATCCATTTTTCTCTTTCCTGGGATATTTAAGGTGTAACGAAGTGGAGATTCTTGTCAACAGAGCAGCCCTAAACTTTGGGGTGCCTGTGTCCTGCTGATTTTTAGTTTTCCCAATTTATACGCCTATGAGTGGATGTGCCCTATGCTCCCTAAGCTCAGTTTTTTAGATGTTTCAGGACACACCGTGCACTTCTCCAGAGTGGCTGTTGGCAATTTACATCCCGCCCATCAGCGTAGCCAGGCTCCCGTTTCTCCATGGCCTGTCCTGCATTTCTGGTTTTGACACTTTATTCAGCATGGCCCTTTTGACCGATTGGAAGCGAGACTTCTTTGTAGCGCTGATTTGCCTTTCCAGGTTGCTTGGTTGGCCAAAAAGGGCGTATGCGTTTTTTCCTGAATATATTCAGGAAAAAACGCATACGCCCTTTTTGGCCAAGGGCATCATTGTCGAGGTTTTGCCGCTTTTCCTGTGCTTTAAAGGCGATTCGAATCTCCCTCCTGAAATCTGTTTCCTGCAATTCTGCCTTGCTTTCAAATCCTCTTCGTTGCCTTCCCTCAATATATTTGTGGACGAGAGTCATCATTTATAAGTCTGCAGGTTTGTGAATTGCAGTGCCCCTGAGCTCCATTTTTCAACTCGCTTTCTTGGGAGCTGGCCGCAAAAGCGCAGGATTGCTTCAGGCCCTATTCTGGTCCCGGGCGGCAGGCTGAGCCTGTGGTTAATTCTTCTTCCTGATGGGAAAATAGACCTGTGCCTGTCCCAACACCTAGAGCTAGTCTCTCATTGGTTCCCCCTCTTCCCGTTCATCCTCAGGACAAATTGCAACCTGTACGGAACAGGAGGTTAAAGGTGCTGATTCTCCAAGGAGGGAGATTGCTAGTAAAGCGGCTGGAATGGCGAACCCGAGCACAAGGAGATGAGAAATTAGGTCCGTTTTATAAACCTTTCCCGATCACACGGTGTACCATCTTCTGGGTTTCTCATGCATGTTTTCGATGTAGGAAGATGCCCTTGAACCTGGAGATTTGGGACCCATGGGATGGGTACCACGCAGTATTACTTTATAGGGTCTGCGTTTGCTCACCCAACCTCACCAAACCTCTCAGCCCCAAGAGTGTCCACCCTTATGTCTCAATCAGCTGTGGGTCTAGATATTGTCAATGCAGGTGGCATCACATCCCCTGAACGACTTTTTAAGAATTTCTCTCTCTTTCACTGTCTTTGTTTCACGGGTTTTTAAAAGTAATTGATTTTTATAATGGGGTTTACCTGCTTTTCACTGCTGTGTTTTTGCCGCTTTACACCCACTTGACTCACTTACAGAGAGATATCAATGCATAGGTTTTAAGATTCTTACTAGTCAGATATATTCTTGGGCGGTGAATAGGGGGTGTTGAGTCCAATTCATTGAGGAAGGAGTAGGGCTTGTCTATTACATATTGGGTTTATGGAACGGTATCTGAGCTAATGTGAAACCCTTGTTGTATGCATCACCCCACCTCACCTTTCCCGTTAAGCAGCCATAGTGTGTTTTCTAAACGTGTGACTCTATTCTGTTTTGTAATTCAGTTCAAGGGTAGCGGTTTTTACATTCCCTATATAAGTGATATCTTATGATAAGTGTCTTTTTCTGTGTGACTTATTTCACTTAGAATCGTCGTACCTAAATCCAATCATCATGCTGCTACTAGCCTTATGACGTTGATTTCATGGCTGAGTGATATTCCATTGTACATAAGGACCACAACTTCTTTATCCATTTTTCTCTTTCCTGGGATATTTAAGGTGTAACCAAGTGGAGATTCTTGTCAACAGAGCAGCCCTAAACTTTGGGGTGCCTGTGTCTTTCTGATTTTTAGTTTTCCCAATTTATACGCCCATGAGTGGATGTGCCCTATGCTCCCTAAGCTCAGTTTTTTAGATGTTTCAGGACACACCGTGCACTTCTCCAGAGTGGATGTTGGCAATTTACATCCCGCCCATCAGCGTAGCCAGGCTCCCGTTTCTCCATGGCTTGTCCTGCATTTCTGGTTTTGACCCTTTATTCAGGATGGCCCTTTTGACCGATGGGAAGCGAGACTGCTTTGTAGCGCTGATTTGCCTTTCCAGGTTGCTTGGTTGGCCAAAAAGGGCGTATGCGTTTTTTCCTGAATATATTCAGGAAAAAACGCATACGCCCTTTTTGGCCAAGGGCATCATTGTCGAGGTTTTGCCGCTTTTCCTGTGCTTTAAAGGCGATTCGAATCTCCCTCCTGAAATCTGTTTCCTGCAATTCTGCCTTGCTTTCAAATCCTCTTCGTTGCCTTCCCTCAATATATTCGTGGACGAGAGTCATCATTTATAAGTCTGCAGGTTTGTGAATTGCAGTGCCCCTGAGCTCCAGTTTTCAACTCGCTTTCTTGGGCGCTGGCCGCAAAAGCGCAGGATTGCTTCAGGCCCTATTCTGGTCCCAGGCGGCAGGCTGAGCCTGTGGTTAATTCTTCTTCCTGATGGGAAAATAGAGTGACCTGTGCCTGTCCCAACACCTAGAGCTAGTCTCTCATTGGTTCCCCCTCTTCCCGTTCATTCTCAGGACAAATTGCAACCTGTACGGAACAGGAGGTTAAAGGTGCTGATTCTCCAAGGAGGGAGATTGCTAGTAAAGCGGCTGGAATGGCGAACCCGAGCACAAGGAGATGAGAAATGAGGTGCGTTTTAGAAACCTTTCCCGATCACACGGTGTACCATCTTCTGGGTTTCTCATGCATGTTTTTGATGTATGAAGATGCCCTTGAACCTGGAGATTTGGGACCCATGGGATGGGTACCACGCAGTATTACTTTAAAGGGTCTGCGTTTGCTCACCCAACCTCACCAAAACTCTCAGCCCCAAGAGTGTCCACCCTTATGTCTCAATCAGCTGTGGGTCTAGATATGGTCAATCCAGGTGGCATCACAGCCCCTGAACGACTTTTGTAAGAATTTCTCTCTCTTTCACTGTCTTTGTTTCACGGGTTTTTAAAAGTAATTGATTTTTATAATGGGGTTTACCTGCTTTTCACTGCTGTGTTTTTGCTGCTTTACACCCACATGACTCACTTACAGAGAGATATCAATGCATAGGTTTTAAGATTCTTACTAGTCAGATATATTCTTGGGCGGTGAATAGGGGGTGCTGAGTCAAATTCATTGAGCAAGGAGTAGGTCTTGTCTATTACATAGTGTGTTTATGGAACGGTATCTGAGATAATTTGAAACCCTTGTTTTATGCATCACCCCACCTCACCTTTCCCGTTAAGCAGCCATAGTGTGTTTTCTAAACGTTGTGACTCTATTCTGTTTTGTAATTCAGTTCAAGGGTAGCGGTTTTTACATTCCCTCTATAAGTGATATCTTATGATAAGTGTCTTTTCCTGTCTGACTTATCTCACTTAGAATCGTCGTACCTAAATCCACTCATCATGCTGCTACTAGCCTTATGACGTTGATTTCATGGCTGAGTGATATTCCATTGTACATAAGGACCAAAACTTCTTTATCCATTTTTCTCTTTCCTGGGATATTTAAGGTGTAATGAAGTGGAGGTTCTTGTCTACAGAGCAGCCCTAAAATTTGGGTGCCTGTGTCTTGCTGATTTTTAGTTTTCCCAATTTATACGCCCATGAGTGGAAGTGCCCTATGCTCCCTAAGCTGAGTTTTTTAAATGTTTCAGGACACACCGTGCACTTCTCCAGAGTGGCTGTTGGCAATTTACATCCCGCCCATCAGCGTAGCCAGGCTCCCGTTTCTCCATGGCCTGTCCTGCATTTCTGGTTTTGACACTTTATTCAGCATGGCCCTTTTGACCGATGGGAAGCGAGACTTCTTTGTAGTGCTGCTTTGCCTTTCCAGGTTGTTTTGTTGGCCAAAAAGTGCGTATGCGTTTTTTCCTGAATATATTTAGGAAAAAACGCATACGCCCTTTTTGGCCAAGGGCATCATTGTCGAGGTTTTGCCGCTTTTCCTGTGCTTTAAAGGCGATTCGAATCTCCCTCCTGAAATCTGTTTCCTGCAATTCTGCCTTGCTTTCAATTCCTCTTCGTTGCCTTCCCTCAATATATTTGTGGACGAGAGTCATCATTTATAAGTCTGCAGGTTTTTGAATTGCAGTGCCCCTGAGCTCCATTTTTCAACTCGCTTTCTTGGGGCTGGCCGCAAAAGCGCAGGATTGCTTCAGGCCCTATTCTGGTCCCGGGCGGCAGGCTGAGCCTGTGGTTAATTCTTCTTCCTGATGGGAAAATAGAGTGTCCTTTGCCTGTCCCAACACCTAGAGCTACTCTCTCATGGGTTCCCCCTCTTCCCGTTCATCCTCAGGACAAATTGCAACCTGTACGGAACAGGAGGTTAAAGGTGCTGATTCTCCAAGGAGGGAGATTGCTAGTAAAGCGGCTGGAATGGCGAACCCGAGCACAAGGAGATTAGAAATGAGGTGCGTTTTGGAAACCTTTCCTGATCACACGGTGTACCATCTTCTGGGTTTCTCATGCATGTTTTCGATGTAGGAAGATGCCCTTGAACCTGGAGATTTGGGACCCATGGGATGGGTACCACGCAGTATTACTTTAAAGGGTCTGCGTTTGCTCACCCAACCTCACCAAACATCTCAGCCCCAAGAGTGTCCACCCTTATGCCTCAATCAGCTGTGGGTCTAGATATGGTCAATCCAGGTGGCATCACAGCCCCTGAACGAATTTTGTAAGGATTTATCTCTCTTTCACTGTCTTTGTTTCACGGGTTTTTAAAAGTAATTGATTTTTATAATGGGGTTTACCTGCTTTTCACTGCTGTGTTTTTGCCGCTTTACACCCACTTGACTCATTTACAGAGAGATATCAATGCATAGGTTTTAAGATTCTTACTAATCAGATATATTCTTGGGCGGTGAATAGGGGGTGTTGAGTCCAATTCACTGAGCAAGGAGTAGGTCTTGTCTATTACCTATTGGGTTTATGGAACGGTATCTGAGCTAATTTGAAACCCTTGTTTTATGCATCACCCCACCTCACCTTTCCCGTTAAGCAGCCATAGTGTGTTTTCTAAACGTGTGACTCTGTTGTGTTTTGTAATTTAGTTCAAGGGTAGCGGTTTTTACATTCCCTCTATAAGTGATATCTTTTTTTTTTTTTTTCGATTTAACAACTTTATTGAGATATAATTGGCATACAATAAACTTGTGGATACTTTAAATATATTATTTGATAAATGTTGACATATATATACACCTCAGTGTCATTTCTTAATCTGTGTGACTGCAGCAAAAGTAAACAGATTGACCATAATTGCCCCGTGGTATGAGCTAATCCATCGCTTCCTTTATCAGGGCAAAACCACCCTTTTGCTATGCCTTTGGTAGTAAAAATCAAGACCTACGCAAGTGAGCAGTTCTGAGTAGTTTTGGTTTAGAGCTGGTGTAGAAAGCCCGGGTTAGGGAAGACAGAAGGGAATAGGGAGGTACCTGCTCGTTGTGTAGCCAAGAGCTGTCAGCTTTCCAGCCCAGGATTCGAGGCAGAGAAGTTTCCATCTGGCGATGGAGGCCCACCTTAGCTACTGAGTGCACCCTGGAACCTCCCGAGACCTGCAGGCAGGGTGGGCTGGGAGATGACCTAGTGGATAGCTCACTCAGGGGCCTCCTAATCCTGAGATATCTCCAGGGTGTTATCAGAGACCTCTGGAGGTTAAAAACAAGCCTTTCCACTTATTTACATGCAATGCCCTTTTAGCCAAATCCTAAACCTTGCCGGACAGTGTGTGCTTATTAGGAGGAGGAGGGCCCAGGTGGATCAGGTCAGAGCCTCACACACTGAGCGTGCGGGCTTTGGCCTGTGGTGGATCCTTCTCTCCACTCGCCTCTGTAAGAAGGACATCACGAAAGCACCAGCTCATGGGGATTTGTGAGGATTAAGTGAGGCAGTACTTCTAAATTACTGAGTGCTGAGCCCAAGGCCTGTCCAGTGTCCCCTCCGTGGGTTATCAGCTCAGGTTCCCTCCTGGCAAGGAGAGGGACTGGCCTTGGCCTTGACTCCATGGGCACGTCTACTATGCGTGAGGGGGCTACGTCCCTTCTATAAGTGATATCTTATGACAAGTGTCTTATTCTGTGTGACTTATTTCACTTAGAATCGTCGTACCTAAATCCACTCATCATGCTGCTACTAGCCTTATGACGTTGATTTCATGGCTGAGTGATATTCCATTGTACATAAGGACCACAACTTCTTTATCCATTTTTCTCTTTCCTGGGATATTTAAGGTGTAACGAAGTGGAGGTTCTTGTCAACAGAGCAGCCCTAAACTTTGGGGTGCCTGTGTCTTGCTGATTTTTAGTTTTCCCAATTTATACGCCCATGAGTGGATGTGCCCTATGCTCCCTAAGCTGAGTTTTGTAGATGTTTCAGGACACACCGTGCACTTCTCCAGAGTGGCTGTTGGCAATTTACATCCCGCCCATCAGCGTAGCCAGGCTCCCGTTTCTCCATGGCCTGTCCTGCATTTTTGGTTTTGACACTTTATTCAGCATGGCCCTTTTGACCGATGGGAAGCGAGACTTCTTTGTAGCGCTGATTTGCCTTTCCAGGTTGCTTGGTTGGCCAAAAAGGGCGTATGCGTTTTTTCCTGAATATATTCAGGAAAAAACGCATACACCCTTTTTGGCCAAGGGCATCATTGTCGAGGTTTTGCCGCTTTTCCTGTGCTTTAAAGGCGATTCGAATCTCCCTCCTGAAATCTGTTTCCTGCAATTCTGCCTTGCTTTCAAATCCTCTTCGTTGCCTTGCCTCAATATATTTGTGGACGAGAGTCATCATTTATAAGTCTTCAGGTTTGTGAATTGCAGTGCCCCTGAGCTCCATTTTTCAACTCGCTTTCTTGGGAGCTGGCCGCAAAAGCGCAGGATTGCTTCAGGCCCTATTCTCGTCCCAGGCGGCAGGCTGGGCCTGTGGTTAATTCTTCTTCCTGATGGGAAAATAGAGTGACCTGTGCCTGTCCCAACACCTAGAGCTAGTCTCTCATTGGTTCCCCCTCTTCCCGTTCATCCTCAGGAAAAATTGCAACCTGTACGGAACAGGAGGTTAAAGGTGCTGATTCTCCAAGGAGGGAGATTGCTAGTAAAGCGGCTGGAATGGCGAACCCGAGCACAAGGAGATGAGAAATGAGGTGCGTTTTAGAAACCTTTCCCGATCACACGGTGTACCATCTTCTGGGTTTCTCATGCATGTTTTCGATGTAGGAAGATGCCCTTGAACCTGGAGATTTGGGACCCATGGGATGGGTACCACGCAGTATTACTTTAAAGGGTCTGCGTTTGCTCACCCAACCTCACCAAACCTCTCAGCCCCAAGAGTGTCCACCCTTATGTCTCAATCAGCTGTGGGTCTAGATATGGTCAATCCAGGTGGCATTACAGCCGCTGAACGAATTTTGTAAGAATTTCTCTCTCTTTCACTGTCTTTGTTTCACGGGTTTTTAAAAGTAATTGATTTTTATAATGGGGTTTACCTGCTTTTCACTGCTGTGATTTTGCCGCTTTACACCCACTTGACTCACTTACATAGAGATATCAATGCATAGGTTTCAAGATTCTTACTAGTCAGATATATTCTTGGGCGGTGATTTGGGGGTGTTGAGTCCAATTCATTGAGGAAGGAGTAGGGCTTGTCTATTACATATTGGGTTTATGGAACGGTATCTGAGATAATTTGAAACCCTTGTTGTATGCATCACCCCACCTCGCCTTTCCCGTTAAGCAGCCATAGTGTGTTTTCTAAACGTGTGACTCTATTCTGTTTTGTAATTCCGTTCAAGGGTAGCGGTTTTTACATTCCCTCTATAAGTCATATCTTATGATAAGTGTCTTTTTCTGTGTGACTTATTTCACTTAGAATCGTCGTACCTAAATCCAATCATCAGGCTGCTACTAGCCTTATGACGTTGATTTCATGGCTGAGTGATATTCCATTGTACATAAGGACCACAACTTCTTTATCCATTTTTCTCTTTCCTGGGATATTTAAGGTGTAACGAAGTGGAGATTCTTGTCAACAGAGCAGCCCTAAACTTTGGGGTGCCTGTGTCCTGCTGATTTTTAGTTTTCCCAATTTATACGCCTATGAGTGGATGTGCCCTATGCTCCCTAAGCTCAGTTTTTTAGATGTTTCAGGACACACCGTGCACTTCTCCAGAGTGGCTGTTGGCAATTTACATCCCGCCCATCAGCGTAGCCAGGCTCCCGTTTCTCCATGGCCTGTCCTGCATTTCTGGTTTTGACACTTTATTCAGCATGGCCCTTTTGACCGATTGGAAGCGAGACTTCTTTGTAGCGATGATTTGCCTTTCCAGGTTGCTTGGTTGGCCAAAAAGGGCGTATGCGTTTTTTCCTGAATATATTCAGGAAAAAACGCATACGCCCTTTTTGGCCAAGGGCATCATTGTCGAGGTTTTGCCGCTTTTCCTGTGCTTTAAAGGCGATTCGAATCTCCCTCCTGAAATCTGTTTCCTGCAATTCTGCCTTGCTTTCAAATCCTCTTCGTTTCCTTCCCTCAATATATTTGTGGACGAGAGTCATCATTTATAAGTCTGCAGGTTTGTGAATTGCAGTGCCCCTGAGCTCCATTTTTCAACTCGCTTTCTTGGGAGCTGGCCGCAAAAGCGCAAGATTGCTTCAGGCCCTATTCTGGTCCCAGGCGGCAGGCTGAGCCTGTGGTTAATTCTTCTTCTTGAGGGGAAAATAGAGTGACCTGTGCCTGTCCCAACACCTAGAGCTAGTCTCTCATTGGTTCCCCCTCTTCCCGTTCATCCTCAGGACAAATTGCAACCTGTACGGAACAGGAGGTTAAAGGTGCTGATTCTCCAAGGAGGGAGATTGCTAGTAAAGCGGCTGGAATGGCGAACCCAAGCACAAGGAGATGAGAAATGAGGTGCGTTTTAGAAACCTTTCCCGATCACACGGTGTACCATCTTCTGGGTTTCTCATGAATGTTTTCGATGTAGGAAGATGCCCTTGAACCTGGAGATTTGGGACCCATGGGATGGGTACCACGCAGTATTACTTTATAGGGTCTGCGTTTGCTCACCCAACCTCACCAAACCTCTCAGCCCCAAGAGTGTCCACCCTTATGTCTCAATCAGCTGTGGGTCTAGATATGGTCAATCCAGGTGGCATCAAAGCCCCTGAACGAATTTTGTAAGAATTTCTCTCTCTTTCACTGTCTTTGTTTCACGGGTTTTTAAAAGTAATTGATTTTTATAATGGGGTTTACCTGCTTTTCACTGCTGTGATTTTGCCGCTTTACACCCACTTGACTCACTTACTGAGAGATATCAATGCATAGGTTTCAAGATTCTTACTAGTCAGATATATTCTTGGGCGGTGAATAGGGGGTGTGGAGTCCAGTTCATTGAGGAAGGAGTAGGGCTTGTCTATTACATATTGGCTTTATGGAACGGTATCTGAGCTAATTTGAAACCCTTGTTGTTTGCATCACCCCACCTCACCTTTCCCATTAAGCAGCCATAGTGTGTTTTCTAAACGTGTGACTCTATTCTGTTTTGTAATTCAGTTCAAGGGTAGCGGTTTTTACATTCCCTCTATAAGTCATATCTTATGATAAGTGTCTTTTTCTGTGTGACTTATTTCACTTAGAATCTTCGTACCTAAATCCACTCATCATGCTGTTACTAGCCTTATGACGTTGATTTCATGGCTGAGTGATATTCCATTGTACATAAGGACCACAACTTCTTTATCCATTTTTCTCTTTCCTGGGATATTTAAGGTGTAAC
This sequence comes from Balaenoptera physalus, assembly GCF_965194825.1. Taxonomy (NCBI): domain Eukaryota; kingdom Metazoa; phylum Chordata; class Mammalia; order Artiodactyla; family Balaenopteridae; genus Balaenoptera; species Balaenoptera physalus. The sequence continues at coordinate 818,671 of NW_028126358.1, read as the reverse complement.
CAAGTGGAGATTCTTGTCAACAGAGCAGCCCTAAACTTTGGGGTGCCTGTGTCTTGCTGATTTTTAGTTTTCCCAATTTATACGCCCATGAGTGGATGTGCCCTATGCTCCCTAAGCTCAGTTTTTTAGATGTTTCAGGACACACCGTGCACTTCTCCAGAGTGGCTGTTGGCAATTTACATCCCGCCCTTCAGCGTAGCCACGCCCCCATTTCTCCATGGCCTGTCCTGCATTTCTGGTTTTGACACTTTATTCAGCATGGCCCTTTTGACCGATGGGAAGCGAGACTTCTTTGTAGCGCTGATTTGCCTTTCCAGGTTGCTTGGTTGGCCAAAAAGGGCGTATGCGTTTTTTCCTGAATATATTCAGGAAAAAACGCATACGCCCTTTTTGGCCAAGGGCATCATTGTCGAGGTTTTGCCGCTTTTCCTGTGCTTTAAAGGCGATTCGAATCTCCCTCCTGAAATCTGTTTCCTGCAATTCTGCCTTGCTTTCAAATCCTCTTCGTTGCCTTCCCTCAATATATTTGTGGACGAGAGTCATCATTTATAAGTCTGCAGGTTTGTGAATTGCAGTGCCCCTGAGCTCCATTTTTCAACTCGCTTTCTTGGGAGCTGGCCGCAAAAGCGCAGGATTGCTTCAGGCCCTATTCTGGTCCCGGGCGGCAGGCTGAGCCTGTGGTTAATTCTTCTTCCTGATGGGAAAATAGACCTGTGCCTGTCCCAACACCTAGAGCTAGTCTCTCATTGGTTCCCCCTCTTCCCGTTCATCCTCAGGACAAATTGCAAGCTGTACGGAACAGGAGGTTAAAGGTGCTGATTCTCCAAGGAGGGAGATTGCTAGTAAAGCGGCTGGAATGGCGAACCCGAGCACAAGGAGATGAGAAATGAGGTGCGTTTTAGAAACCTTTCCCGATCACACGGTGTACCATCTTCTGGGTTTCTCATGCATGTTTTCGATGTAGGAAGATGCCCTTGAACCTGGAGATTTGGGACCCATGGGATGGGTACCACGCAGTATTACTTTAAAGGGTCTGCGTTTGCTCACCCAACCTCACCAAACCTCTCAGCCCCAAGAGTGTCCACCCTTATGTCTCAATCAGCTGTGGGTCTAGATATGGTCAATCCAGGTGGCATTACAGCCGCTGAACGAATTTTGTAAGAATTTCTCTCTCTTTCACTGTCTTTGTTTCACGGGTTTTTAAAAGTAATTGATTTTTATAATGGGGTTTACCTGCTTTTCACTGCTGTGATTTTGCCGCTTTACACCCACTTGACTCACTTACATAGAGATATCAATGCATAGGTTTCAAGATTCTTACTAGTCAGATATATTCTTGGGCGGTGATTTGGGGGTGTTGAGTCCAATTCATTGAGGAAGGAGTAGGGCTTGTCTATTACATATTGGGTTTATGGAACGGTATCTGAGATAATTTGAAACCCTTGTTGTATGCATCACCCCACCTCGCCTTTCCCGTTAAGCAGCCATAGTGTGTTTTCTAAACGTGTGACTCTATTCTGTTTTGTAATTCCGTTCAAGGGTAGCGGTTTTTACATTCCCTCTATAAGTCATATCTTATGATAAGTGTCTTTTTCTGTGTGACTTATTTCACTTAGAATCGTCGTACCTAAATCCAATCATCAGGCTGCTACTAGCCTTATGACGTTGATTTCATGGCTGAGTGATATTCCATTGTACATAAGGACCACAACTTCTTTATCCATTTTTCTCTTTCCTGGGATATTTAAGGTGTAACGAAGTGGAGATTCTTGTCAACAGAGCAGCCCTAAACTTTGGGGTGCCTGTGTCCTGCTGATTTTTAGTTTTCCCAATTTATACGCCTATGAGTGGATGTGCCCTATGCTCCCTAAGCTCAGTTTTTTAGATGTTTCAGGACACACCGTGCACTTCTCCAGAGTGGCTGTTGGCAATTTACATCCCGCCCATCAGCGTAGCCAGGCTCCCGTTTCTCCATGGCCTGTCCTGCATTTCTGGTTTTGACACTTTATTCAGCATGGCCCTTTTGACCGATTGGAAGCGAGACTTCTTTGTAGCGCTGATTTGCCTTTCCAGGTTGCTTGGTTGGCCAAAAAGGGCGTATGCGTTTTTTCCTGAATATATTCAGGAAAAAACGCATACGCCCTTTTTGGCCAAGGGCATCATTGTCGAGGTTTTGCCGCTTTTCCTGTGCTTTAAAGGCGATTCGAATCTCCCTCCTGAAATCTGTTTCCTGCAATTCTGCCTTGCTTTCAAATCCTCTTCGTTTCCTTCCCTCAATATATTTGTGGACGAGAGTCATCATTTATAAGTCTGCAGGTTTGTGAATTGCAGTGCCCCTGAGCTCCATTTTTCAACTCGCTTTCTTGGGAGCTGGCCGCAAAAGCGCAGGATTGCTTCAGGCCCTATTCTGGTCCCAGGCGGCAGGCTGAGCCTGTGGTTAATTCTTCTTCTTGAGGGGAAAATAGAGTGACCTGTGCCTGTCCCAACACCTAGAGCTAGTCTCTCATTGGTTCCCCCTCTTCCCGTTCATCCTCAGGACAAATTGCAACCTGTACGGAACAGGAGGTTAAAGGTGCTGATTCTCCAAGGAGGGAGATTGCTAGTAAAGCGGCTGGAATGGCGAACCCAAGCACAAGGAGATGAGAAATGAGGTGCGTTTTAGAAACCTTTCCCGATCACACGGTGTACCATCTTCTGGGTTTCTCATGAATGTTTTCGATGTAGGAAGATGCCCTTGAACCTGGAGATTTGGGACCCATGGGATGGGTACCACGCAGTATTACTTTATAGGGTCTGCGTTTGCTCACCCAACCTCACCAAACCTCTCAGCCCCAAGAGTGTCCACCCTTATGTCTCAATCAGCTGTGGGTCTAGATATGGTCAATCCAGGTGGCATCAAAGCCCCTGAACGAATTTTGTAAGAATTTCTCTCTCTTTCACTGTCTTTGTTTCACGGGTTTTTAAAAGTAATTGATTTTTATAATGGGGTTTACCTGCTTTTCACTGCTGTGATTTTGCCGCTTTACACCCACTTGACTCACTTACTGAGAGATATCAATGCATAGGTTTCAAGATTCTTACTAGTCAGATATATTCTTGGGCGGTGAATAGGGGGTGTGGAGTCCAGTTCATTGAGGAAGGAGTAGGGGTTGTCTATTACATATTGGCTTTATGGAACGGTATCTGAGCTAATTTGAAACCCTTGTTGTTTGCATCACCCCACCTCACCTTTCCCATTAAGCAGCCATAGTGTGTTTTCTAAACGTGTGACTCTATTCTGTTTTGTAATTCAGTTCAAGGGTAGCGGTTTTTACATTCCCTCTATAAGTCATATCTTATGATAAGTGTCTTTTTCTGTGTGACTTATTTCACTTAGAATCTTCGTACCTAAATCCACTCATCATGCTGTTACTAGCCTTATGACGTTGATTTCATGGCTGAGTGATATTCCATTGTACATAAGGACCACAACTTCTTTATCCATTTTTCTCTTTCCTGGGATATTTAAGGTGTAACCAAGTGGAGATTCTTGTCAACAGAGCAGCCCTAAACTTTGGGGTGCCTGTGTCTTGCTGATTTTTAGTTTTCCCAATTTATACGCCCATGAGTGGATGTGCCCTATGCTCCCTAAGCTCAGTTTTTTAGATGTTTCAGGACACACCGTGCACTTCTCCAGAGTGGCTGTTGGCAATTTACATCCCGCCCTTCAGCGTAGCCACGCCCCCATTTCTCCATGGCCTGTCCTGCATTTCTGGTTTTGACACTTTATTCAGCATGGCCCTTTTGACCGATGGGAAGCGAGACTTCTTTGTAGCGCTGATTTGCCTTTCCAGGTTGCTTGGTTGGCCAAAAAGGGCGTATGCGTTTTTTCCTGAATATATTCAGGAAAAAACGCATACGCCCTTTTTGGCCAAGGGCATCATTGTCGAGGTTTTGCCGCTTTTCCTGTGCTTTAAAGGCGATTCGAATCTCCCTCCTGAAATCTGTTTCCTGCAATTCTGCCTTGCTTTCAAATCCTCTTCGTTGCCTTCCCTCAATATATTTGTGGACGAGAGTCATCATTTATAAGTCTGCAGGTTTGTGAATTGCAGTGCCCCTGAGCTCCATTTTTCAACTCGCTTTCTTGGGAGCTGGCCGCAAAAGCGCAGGATTGCTTCAGGCCCTATTCTGGTCCCGGGCGGCAGGCTGAGCCTGTGGTTAATTCTTCTTCCTGATGGGAAAATAGACCTGTGCCTGTCCCAACACCTAGAGCTAGTCTCTCATTGGTTCCCCCTCTTCCCGTTCATCCTCAGGACAAATTGCAACCTGTACGGAACAGGAGGTTAAAGGTGCTGATTCTCCAAGGAGGGAGATTGCTAGTAAAGCGGCTGGAATGGCGAACCCGAGCACAAGGAGATGAGAAATTAGGTCCGTTTTATAAACCTTTCCCGATCACACGGTGTACCATCTTCTGGGTTTCTCATGCATGTTTTCGATGTAGGAAGATGCCCTTGAACCTGGAGATTTGGGACCCATGGGATGGGTACCACGCAGTATTACTTTATAGGGTCTGCGTTTGCTCACCCAACCTCACCAAACCTCTCAGCCCCAAGAGTGTCCACCCTTATGTCTCAATCAGCTGTGGGTCTAGATATTGTCAATGCAGGTGGCATCACAGCCCCTGAACGACTTTTTAAGAATTTCTCTCTCTTTCACTGTCTTTGTTTCACGGGTTTTTAAAAGTAATTGATTTTTATAATGGGGTTTACCTGCTTTTCACTGCTGTGTTTTTGCCGCTTTACACCCACTTGACTCACTTACAGAGAGATATCAATGCATAGGTTTTAAGATTCTTACTAGTCAGATATATTCTTGGGCGGTGAATAGGGGGTGTTGAGTCCAATTCATTGAGGAAGGAGTAGGGCTTGTCTATTACATATTGGGTTTATGGAACGGTATCTGAGCTAATGTGAAACCCTTGTTGTATGCATCACCCCACCTCACCTTTCCCGTTAAGCAGCCATAGTGTGTTTTCTAAACGTGTGACTCTATTCTGTTTTGTAATTCAGTTCAAGGGTAGCGGTTTTTACATTCCCTATATAAGTGATATCTTATGATAAGTGTCTTTTTCTGTGTGACTTATTTCACTTAGAATCGTCGTACCTAAATCCAATCATCATGCTGCTACTAGCCTTATGACGTTGATTTCATGGCTGAGTGATATTCCATTGTACATAAGGACCACAACTTCTTTATCCATTTTTCTCTTTCCTGGGATATTTAAGGTGTAACCAAGTGGAGATTCTTGTCAACAGAGCAGCCCTAAACTTTGGGGTGCCTGTGTCTTTCTGATTTTTAGTTTTCCCAATTTATACGCCCATGAGTGGATGTGCCCTATGCTCCCTAAGCTCAGTTTTTTAGATGTTTCAGGACACACCGTGCACTTCTCCAGAGTGGATGTTGGCAATTTACATCCCGCCCATCAGCGTAGCCAGGATCCCGTTTCTCCATGGCTTGTCCTGCATTTCTGGTTTTGACCCTTTATTCAGGATGGCCCTTTTGACCGATGGGAAGCGAGACATCTTTGTAGCGCTGATTTGCCTTTCCAGGTTGCTTGGTTGGCCAAAAAGGGCGTATGCGTTTTTTCCTGAATATATTCAGGAAAAAACGCATACGCCCTTTTTGGCCAAGGGCATCATTGTCGAGGTTTTGCCGCTTTTCCTGTGCTTTAAAGGCGATTCGAATCTCCCTCCTGAAATCTGTTTCCTGCAATTCTGCCTTGCTTTCAAATCCTCTTCGTTGCCTTCCCTCAATATATTCGTGGACGAGAGTCATCATTTATAAGTCTGCAGGTTTGTGAATTGCAGTGCCCCTGAGCTCCAGTTTTCAACTCGCTTTCTTGGGCGCTGGCCGCAAAAGCGCAGGATTGCTTCAGGCCCTATTCTGGTCCCAGGCGGCAGGCTGAGCCTGTGGTTAATTCTTCTTCCTGATGGGAAAATAGAGTGACCTGTGCCTGTCCCAACACCTAGAGCTAGTCTCTCATTGGTTCCCCCTCTTCCCGTTCATCCTCAGGACAAATTGCAACCTGTACGGAACAGGAGGTTAAAGGTGCTGATTCTCCAAGGAGGGAGATTGCTAGTAAAGCGGCTGGAATGGCGAACCCGAGCACAAGGAGATGAGAAATGAGGTGCGTTTTAGAAACCTTTCCCGATCACACGGTGTACCATCTTCTGGGTTTCTCATGCATGTTTTTGATGTATGAAGATGCCCTTGAACCTGGAGATTTGGGACCCATGGGATGGGTACCACGCAGTATTACTTTAAAGGGTCTGCGTTTGCTCACCCAACCTCACCAAAACTCTCAGCCCCAAGAGTGTCCACCCTTATGTCTCAATCAGCTGTGGGTCTAGATATGGTCAATCCAGGTGGCATCACAGCCCCTGAACGACTTTTGTAAGAATTTCTCTCTCTTTCACTGTCTTTGTTTCACGGGTTTTTAAAAGTAATTGATTTTTATAATGGGGTTTACCTGCTTTTCACTGCTGTGTTTTTGCTGCTTTACACCCACATGACTCACTTACAGAGAGATATCAATGCATAGGTTTTAAGATTCTTACTAGTCAGATATATTCTTGGGCGGTGAATAGGGGGTGCTGAGTCAAATTCATTGAGCAAGGAGTAGGTCTTGTCTATTACATAGTGTGTTTATGGAACGGTATCTGAGATAATTTGAAACCCTTGTTTTATGCATCACCCCACCTCACCTTTCCCGTTAAGCAGCCATAGTGTGTTTTCTAAACGTTGTGACTCTATTCTGTTTTGTAATTCAGTTCAAGGGTAGCGGTTTTTACATTCCCTCTATAAGTGATATCTTATGATAAGTGTCTTTTCCTGTCTGACTTATCTCACTTAGAATCGTCGTACCTAAATCCACTCATCATGCTGCTACTAGCCTTATGACGTTGATTTCATGGCTGAGTGATATTCCATTGTACATAAGGACCAAAACTTCTTTATCCATTTTTCTCTTTCCTGGGATATTTAAGGTGTAATGAAGTGGAGGTTCTTGTCTACAGAGCAGCCCTAAAATTTGGGGTGCCTGTGTCTTGCTGATTTTTAGTTTTCCCAATTTATACGCCCATGAGTGGAAGTGCCCTATGCTCCCTAAGCTGAGTTTTTTAAATGTTTCAGGACACACCGTGCACTTCTCCAGAGTGGCTGTTGGCAATTTACATCCCGCCCATCAGCGTAGCCAGGCTCCCGTTTCTCCATGGCCTGTCCTGCATTTCTGGTTTTGACACTTTATTCAGCATGGCCCTTTTGACCGATGGGAAGCGAGACTTCTTTGTAGTGCTGCTTTGCCTTTCCAGGTTGTTTTGTTGGCCAAAAAGTGCGTATGCGTTTTTTCCTGAATATATTTAGGAAAAAACGCATACGCCCTTTTTGGCCAAGGGCATCATTGTCGAGGTTTTGCCGCTTTTCCTGTGCTTTAAAGGCGATTCGAATCTCCCTCCTGAAATCTGTTTCCTGCAATTCTGCCTTGCTTTCAATTCCTCTTCGTTGCCTTCCCTCAATATATTTGTGGACGAGAGTCATCATTTATAAGTCTGCAGGTTTTTGAATTGCAGTGCCCCTGAGCTCCATTTTTCAACTCGCTTTCTTGGGGCTGGCCGCAAAAGCGCAGGATTGCTTCAGGCCCTATTCTGGTCCCGGGCGGCAGGCTGAGCCTGTGGTTAATTCTTCTTCCTGATGGGAAAATAGAGTGTCCTTTGCCTGTCCCAACACCTAGAGCTACTCTCTCATGGGTTCCCCCTCTTCCCGTTCATCCTCAGGACAAATTGCAACCTGTACGGAACAGGAGGTTAAAGGTGCTGATTCTCCAAGGAGGGAGATTGCTAGTAAAGCGGCTGGAATGGCGAACCCGAGCACAAGGAGATTAGAAATGAGGTGCGTTTTGGAAACCTTTCCTGATCACACGGTGTACCATCTTCTGGGTTTCTCATGCATGTTTTCGATGTAGGAAGATGCCCTTGAACCTGGAGATTTGGGACCCATGGGATGGGTACCACGCAGTATTACTTTAAAGGGTCTGCGTTTGCTCACCCAACCTCACCAAACATCTCAGCCCCAAGAGTGTCCACCCTTATGCCTCAATCAGCTGTGGGTCTAGATATGGTCAATCCAGGTGGCATCACAGCCCCTGAACGAATTTTGTAAGAATTTATCTCTCTTTCACTGTCTTTGTTTCACGGGTTTTTAAAAGTAATTGATTTTTATAATGGGGTTTACCTGCTTTTCACTGCTGTGTTTTTGCCGCTTTACACCCACTTGACTCATTTACAGAGAGATATCAATGCATAGGTTTTAAGATTCTTACTAATCAGATATATTCTTGGGCGGTGAATAGGGGGTGTTGAGTCCAATTCACTGAGCAAGGAGTAGGTCTTGTCTATTACCTATTGGGTTTATGGAACGGTATCTGAGCTAATTTGAAACCCTTGTTTTATGCATCACCCCACCTCACCTTTCCCGTTAAGCAGCCATAGTGTGTTTTCTAAACGTGTGACTCTGTTGTGTTTTGTAATTTAGTTCAAGGGTAGCGGTTTTTACATTCCCTCTATAAGTGATATCTTTTTTTTTTTTTTCGATTTAACAACTTTATTGAGATATAATTGGCATACAATAAACTTGTGGATACTTTAAATATATTATTTGATAAATGTTGACATATATATACACCTCAGTGTCATTTCTTAATCTGTGTGACTGCAGCAAAAGTAAACAGATTGACCATAATTGCCCCGTGGTATGAGCTAATCCATCGCTTCCTTTATCAGGGCAAAACCACCCTTTTGCTATGCCTTTGGTAGTAAAAATCAAGACCTACGCAAGTGAGCAGTTCTGAGTAGTTTTGGTTTAGAGCTGGTGTAGAAAGCCCGGGTTAGGGAAGACAGAAGGGAATAGGGAGGTACCTGCTCGTTGTGTAGCCAAGAGCTGTCAGCTTTCCAGCCCAGGATTCGAGGCAGAGAAGTTTCCATCTGGCGATGGAGGCCCACCTTAGCTACTGAGTGCACCCTGGAACCTCCCGAGACCTGCAGGCAGGGTGGGCTGGGAGATGACCTAGTGGATAGCTCACTCAGGGGCCTCCTAATCCTGAGATATCTCCAGGGTGTTATCAGAGACCTCTGGAGGTTAAAAACAAGCCTTTCCACTTATTTACATGCAGTGCCCTTTTAGCCAAATCCTAAACCTTGCCGGACAGTGTGTGCTTATTAGGAGGAGGAGGGCCCAGGTGGATCAGGTCAGAGCCTCACACACTGAGCGTGCGGGCTTTGGCCTGTGGTGGATCCTTCTCTCCACTCGCCTCTGTAAGAAGGACATCACGAAAGCACCAGCTCATGGGGATTTGTGAGGATTAAGTGAGGCAGTACTTCTAAATTACTGAGTGCTGAGCCCAAGGCCTGTCCAGTGTCCCCTCCGTGGGTTATCAGCTCAGGTTCCCTCCTGGCAAGGAGAGGGACTGGCCTTGGCCTTGACTCCATGGGCACGTCTACTATGCGTGAGGGGGCTACGTCCCTTCTATAAGTGATATCTTATGACAAGTGTCTTATTCTGTGTGACTTATTTCACTTAGAATCGTCGTACCTAAATCCACTCATCATGCTGCTACTAGCCTTATGACGTTGATTTCATGGCTGAGTGATATTCCATTGTACATAAGGACCACAACTTCTTTATCCATTTTTCTCTTTCCTGGGATATTTAAGGTGTAACGAAGTGGAGGTTCTTGTCAACAGAGCAGCCCTAAACTTTGGGGTGCCTGTGTCTTGCTGATTTTTAGTTTTCCCAATTTATACGCCCATGAGTGGATGTGCCCTATGCTCCCTAAGCTGAGTTTTGTAGATGTTTCAGGACACACCGTGCACTTCTCCAGAGTGGCTGTTGGCAATTTACATCCCGCCCATCAGCGTAGCCAGGCTCCCGTTTCTCCATGGCCTGTCCTGCATTTCTGGTTTTGACACTTTATTCAGCATGGCCCTTTTGACCGATGGGAAGCGAGACTTCTTTGTAGCGCTGATTTGCCTTTCCAGGTTGCTTGGTTGGCCAAAAAGGGCGTATGCGTTTTTTCCTGAATATATTCAGGAAAAAACGCATACGCCCTTTTTGGCCAAGGGCATCATTGTCGAGGTTTTGCCGCATTTTCTGTGCTTTAAAGGCGATTCGAATCTCCCTCCTGAAATCTGTTTCCTGCAATTCTGCCTTGCTTTCAAATCCTCTTCGTTGCCTTGCCTCAATATATTTGTGGACGAGAGTCATCATTTATAAGTCTGCAGGTTTGTGAATTGCAGTGCCCCTGAGCTCCATTTTTCAACTCGCTTTCTTGGGAGCTGGCCGCAAAAGCGCAGGATTGCTTCAGGCCCTATTCTCGTCCCAGGCGGCAGGCTGGGCCTGTGGTTAATTCTTCTTCCTGATGGGAAAATAGAGTGACCTGTGCCTGTCCCAACACCTAGAGCTAGTCTCTCATTGGTTCCCCCTCTTCCCGTTCATCCTCAGGAAAAATTGCAACCTGTACGGAACAGGAGGTTAAAGGTGCTGATTCTCCAAGGAGGGAGATTGCTAGTAAAGCGGCTGGAATGGCGAACCCGAGCACAAGGAGATGAGAAATGAGGTGCGTTTTAGAAACCTTTCCCGATCACACGGTGTACCATCTTCTGGGTTTCTCATGCATGTTTTCGATGTAGGAAGATGCCCTTGAACCTGGAGATTTGGGACCCATGGGATGGGTACCACGCAGTATTACTTTAAAGGGTCTGTGTTTGCTCACCCAACCTCACCAAACCTCTCAGCCCCAAGAGTGTCCACCCTTATGTCTCAATCAGCTGTGGGTCTAGATATGGTCAATCCAGGTGGCATTACAGCCGCTGAACGAATTTTGTAAGAATTTCTCTCTCTTTCACTGTCTTTGTTTCACGCGTTTTTAAAAGTAATTGATTTTTATAATGGGGTTTACCTGCTTTTCACTGCTGTGATTTTGCCGCTTTACACCCACTTGACTCACTTACATAGAGATATCAATGCATAGGTTTCAAGATTCTTACTAGTCAGATATATTCTTGGGCGGTGATTTGGGGGTGTTGAGTCCAATTCATTGAGGAAGGAGTAGGGCTTGTCTATTACATATTGGGTTTATGGAACGGTATCTGAGATAATTTGAAACCCTTGTTGTATGCATCACCCCACCTCACCTTTCCCGTTAAGCAGCCATAGTGTGTTTTCTAAACGTGTGACTCTATTCTGTTTTGTAATTCCGTTCAAGGGTAGCGGTTTTTACATTCCCTCTATAAGTCATATCTTATGATAAGTGTCTTTTTCTGTGTGACTTATTTCACTTAGAATCGTCGTACCTAAATCCAATCATCAGGCTGCTACTAGCCTTATGACGTTGATTTCATGGCTGAGTGATATTCCATTGTACATAAGGACCACAACTTCTTTATCCATTTTTCTCTTTCCTGGGATATTTAAGGTGTAACGAAGTGGAGATTCTTGTCAACAGAGCAGCCCTAAACTTTGGGGTGCCTGTGTCCTGCTGATTTTTAGTTTTCCCAATTTATACGCCTATGAGTGGATGTGCCCTATGCTCCCTAAGCTCAGTTTTTTAGATGTTTCAGGACACACCGTGCACTTCTCCAGAGTGGCTGTTGGCAATTTACATCCCGCCCATCAGCGTAGCCAGGCTCCCGTTTCTCCATGGCCTGTCCTGCATTTCTGGTTTTGACACTTTATTCAGCATGGCCCTTTTGACCGATGGGAAGCGAGACTTCTTTGTAGCGCTGATTTGCCTTTCCAGGTTGCTTGGTTGGCCAAAAAGGGCGTATGCGTTTTTTCCTGAATATATTCAGGAAAAAACGCATACGCCCTTTTTGGCCAAGGGCATCATTGTCGAGGTTTTGCCGCTTTTCCTGTGCTTTAAAGGCGATTCGAATCTCCCTCCTGAAATCTGTTTCCTGCAATTCTGCCTTGCTTTCAAATCCTCTTCGTTTCCTTCCATCAATATATTTGTGGACGAGAGTCATCATTTATAAGTCTGCAGGTTTGTGAATTGCAGTGCCCCTGAGCTCCATTTTTCAACTCGCTTTCTTGGGAGCTGGCCGCAAAAGCGCAGGATTGCTTCAGGCCCTATTCTGGTCCCAGGCGGCAGGCTGAGCCTGTGGTTAATTCTTCTTCTTGAGGGGAAAATAGAGTGACCTGTGCCTGTCCCAACACCTAGAGCTAGTCTCTCATTGGTTCCCCCTCTTCCCGTTCATCCTCAGGACAAATTGCAACCTGTACGGAACAGGAGGTTAAAGGTGCTGATTCTCCAAGGAGGGAGATTGCTAGTAAAGCGGCTGGAATGGCGAACCCAAGCACAAGGAGATGAGAAATGAGGTGCGTTTTAGAAACCTTTCCCGATCACACGGTGTACCATCTTCTGGGTTTCTCATGAATGTTTTCGATGTAGGAAGATGCCCTTGAACCTGGAGATTTGGGACCCATGGGATGGGTACCACGCAGTATTACTTTATAGGGTCTGCGTTTGCTCACCCAACCTCACCAAACCTCTCAGCCCCAAGAGTGTCCACCCTTATGTCTCAATCAGCTGTGGGTCTAGATATGGTCAATCCAGGTGGCATCAAAGCCCCTGAACGAATTTTGTAAGAATTTCTCTCTCTTTCACTGTCTTTGTTTCACGGGTTTTTAAAAGTAATTGATTTTTATAATGGGGTTTACCTGCTTTTCACTGCTGTGATTTTGCCGCTTTACACCCACTTGACTCACTTACTGAGAGATATCAATGCATAGGTTTCAAGATTCTTACTAGTCAGATATATTCTTGGGCTGTGAATAGGGGGTGTGGAGTCCAGTTCATTGAGGAAGGAGTAGGGCTTGTCTATTACATATTGGCTTTATGGAACGGTATCTGAGCTAATTTGAAACCCTTGTTGTATGCATCACCCCACCTCACCTTTCCCATTAAGCAGCCATAGTGTGTTTTCTAAACGTGTGACTCTATTCTGTTTTGTAATTCAGTTCAAGGGTAGCGGTTTTTACATTCCCTCTATAAGTCATATCTTATGATAAGTGTCTTTTTCTGTGTGACTTATTTCACTTAGAATCTTCGTACCTAAATCCACTCATCATGCTGTTACTAGCCTTATGACGTTGATTTCATGGCTGAGTGATATTCCATTGTACATAAGGACCACAACTTCTTTATCCATTTTTCTCTTTCCTGGGATATTTAAGGTGTAACCAAGTGGAGATTCTTGTCAACAGAGCAGCCCTAAATTTTGGGGTGCCTGTGTCTTGCTGATTTTTAGTTTTCCCAATTTATACGCCCATGAGTGGATGTGCCCTATGCTCCCTAAGCTCAGTTTTTTAGATGTTTCAGGACACACCGTGCACTTCTCCAGAGTGGCTGTTGGCAATTTACATCCCGCCCTTCAGCGTAGCCACTACCCCATTTCTCCATGGCCTGTCCTGCATTTCTGGTTTTGACACTTTATTCAGCATGGCCCTTTTGACCGATGGGAAGCGAGACTTCTTTGTAGCGCTGATTTGCCTTTCCAGGTTGCTTGGTTGGCCAAAAAGGGCGTATGCGTTTTTTCCTGAATATATTCAGGAAAAAACGCATACGCCCTTTTTGGCCAAGGGCATCATTGTCGAGGTTTTGCCGCTTTTCCTGTGCTTTAAAGGCGATTCGAATCTCCCTCCTGAAATCTGTTTCCTGCAATTCTGCCTTGCTTTCAAATCCTCTTCGTTGCCTTCCCTCAATATATTTGTGGACGAGAGTCATCATTTATAAGTCTGCAGGTTTGTGAATTGCAGTGCCCCTGAGCTCCATTTTTCAACTCGCTTTCTTGGGAGCTGGCCGCAAAAGCGCAGGATTGCTTCAGGCCCTATTCTGGTCCCGGGCGGCAGGCTGAGCCTGTGGTTAATTCTTCTTCCTGATGGGAAAATAGACCTGTGCCTGTCCCAACACCTAGAGCTAGTCTCTCATTGGTTCCCCCTCTTCCCGTTCATCCTCAGGACAAATTGCAACCTGTACGGAACAGGAGGTTAAAGGTGCTGATTCTCCAAGGAGGGAGATTGCTAGTAAAGCGGCTGGAATGGCGAACCCGAGCACAAGGAGATGAGAAATTAGGTCCGTTTTATAAACCTTTCCCGATCACACGGTGTACCATCTTCTGGGTTTCTCATGCATGTTTTCGATGTAGGAAGATGCCCTTGAACCTGGAGATTTGGGACCCATGGGATGGGTACCACGCAGTATTACTTTATAGGGTCTGCGTTTGCTCACCCAACCTCACCAAACCTCTCAGCCCCAAGAGTGTCCACCCTTATGTCTCAATCAGCTGTGGGTCTAGATATGGTCAATGCAGGTGGCATCACAGCCCCTGAACGACTTTTTAAGAATTGCTCTCTCTTTCACTGTCTTTGTTTCACGGGTTTTTAAAAGTAATTGATTTTTATAATGGGGTTTACCTGCTTTTCACTGCTGTGTTTTTGCCGCTTTACACCCACTTGACTCACTTACAGAGAGATATCAATGCATAGGTTTTAAGATTCTTACTAGTCAGATATATTCTTGGGCGGTGAATAGGGGGTGTTGAGTCCAATTCATTGAGGAAGGAGTAGGGCTTGTCTATTACATATTGGGTTTATGGAACGGTATCTGAGCTAATGTGAAACCCTTGTTGTATGCATCACCCCACCTCACCTTTCCCGTTAAGCAGCCATAGTGTGTTTTCTAAACGTGTGACTCTATTCTGTTTTGTAATTCAGTTCAAGGGTAGCGGTTTTTACATTCCCTATATAAGTGATATCTTATGATAAGTGTCTTTTTCTGTGTGACTTATTTCACTTAGAATCGTCGTACCTAAATCCAATCATCATGCTGCTACTAGCCTTATGACGTTGATTTCATGGCTGAGTGATATTCCATTGTACATAAGGACCACAACTTCTTTATCCATTTTTCTCTTTCCTGGGATATTTAAGGTGTAACCAAGTGGAGATTCTTGTCAACAGAGCAGCCCTAAACTTTGGGGTGCCTGTGTCTTTCTGATTTTTAGTTTTCCCAATTTATACGCCCATGAGTGGATGTGCCCTATGCTCCCTAAGCTCAGTTTTTTAGATGTTTCAGGACACACCGTGCACTTCTCCAGAGTGGATGTTGGCAATTTACATCCCGCCCATCAGCGTAGCCAGGCTCCCGTTTCTCCATGGCTTGTCCTGCATTTCTGGTTTTGACCCTTTATTCAGGATGGCCCTTTTGACCGATGGGAAGCGAGACTGCTTTGTAGCGCTGATTTGCCTTTCCAGGTTGCTTGGTTGGCCAAAAAGGGCGTATGCGTTTTTTCCTGAATATATTCAGGAAAAAACGCATACGCCCTTTTTGGCCAAGGGCATCATTGTCGAGGTTTTGCCGCTTTTCCTGTGCTTTAAAGGCGATTCGAATCTCCCTCCTGAAATCTGTTTCCTGCAATTCTGCCTTGCTTTCAAATCCTCTTCGTTGCCTTCCCTCAATATATTCGTGGACGAGAGTCATCATTTATAAGTCTGCAGGTTTGTGAATTGCAGTGCCCCTGAGCTCCAGTTTTCAACTCGCTTTCTTGGGCGCTGGCCGCAAAAGCGCAGGATTGCTTCAGGCCCTATTCTGGTCCCAGGCGGCAGGCTGAGCCTGTGGTTAATTCTTCTTCCTGATGGGAAAATAGAGTGACCTGTGCCTGTCCCAACACCTAGAGCTAGTCTCTCATTGGTTCCCCCTCTTCCCGTTCATCCTCAGGACAAATTGCAACCTGTACGGAACAGGAGGTTAAAGGTGCTGATTCTCCAAGGAGGGAGATTGCTAGTAAAGCGGCTGGAATGGCGAACCCGAGCACAAGGAGATGAGAAATGAGGTGCGTTTTAGAAACCTTTCCCGATCACACGGTGTACCATCTTCTGGGTTTCTCATGCATGTTTTCGATGTATGAAGATGCCCTTGAACCTGGAGATTTGGGACCCATGGGATGGGTACCACGCAGTATTACTTTAAAGGGTCTGCGTTTGCTCACCCAACCTCACCAAAACTCTCAGCCCCAAGAGTGTCCACCCTTATGTCTCAATCAGCTGTGGGTCTAGATATGGTCAATCCAGGTGGCATCACAGCCCCTGAACGACTTTTGTAAGAATTTCTCTCTCTTTCACTGTCTTTGTTTCACGGGTTTTTAAAAGTAATTGATTTTTATAATGGGGTTTACCTGCTTTTCACTGCTGTGTTTTTGCTGCTTTACACCCACATGACTCACTTACAGAGAGATATCAATGCATAGGTTTTAAGATTCTTACTAGTCAGATATATTCTTGGGCGGTGAATAGGGGGTGCTGAGTCAAATTCATTGAGCAAGGAGTAGGTCTTGTCTATTACATAGTGTGTTTATGGAACGGTATCTGAGATAATTTGAAACCCTTGTTTTATGCATCACCCCACCTCACCTTTCCCGTTAAGCAGCCATAGTGTGTTTTCTAAACGTTGTGACTCTATTCTGTTTTGTAATTCAGTTCAAGGGTAGCGGTTTTTACATTCCCTCTATAAGTGATATCTTATGATAAGTGTCTTTTCCTTTCTGACTTATCTCACTTAGAATCGTCGTACCTAAATCCACTCATCATGCTGCTACTAGCCTTATGACGTTGATTTCATGGCTGAGTGATATTCCATTGTACATAAGGACCAAAACTTCTTTATCCATTTTTCTCTTTCCTGGGATATTTAAGGTGTAACCAAGTGGAGATTCTTGTCAACAGAGCAGCCCTAAAATTTGGGGTGCCTGTGTCTTGCTGATTTTTGGTTTTCCCAATTTATACGCCCATGAGTGGAAGTGCCCTATGCTCCCTAAGCTGAGTTTTTTAAATGTTTCAGGACACACCGTGCACTTCTCCAGAGTGGCTGTTGGCAATTTACATCCCGCCCATCAGCGTAGCCAGGCTCCCGTTTCTCCATGGCCTGTCCTGCATTTCTGGTTTTGACACTTTATTCAGCATGGCCCTTTTGACCGATGGGAAGCGAGACTTCTTTGTAGTGCTGCTTTGCCTTTCCAGGTTGTTTTGTTGGCCAAAAAGTGCGTATGCGTTTTTTTCTGAATATATTTAGGAAAAAACGCATACGCCCTTTTTGGCCAAGGGCATCATTGTCGAGGTTTTGCCGCTTTTCCTGTGCTTTAAAGGCGATTCGAATCTCCCTCCTGAAATCTGTTTCCTGCAATTCTGCCTTGCTTTCAATTCCTCTTCGTTGCCTTCCCTCAATATATTTGTGGACGAGAGTCATCATTTATATGTCTGCAGGTTTTTGAATTGCAGTGCCCCTGAGCTCCATTTTTCAACTCGCTTTCCTGGGGCTGGCCGCAAAAGCGCAGGATTGCTTCAGGCTCTATTCTGGTTCCAGGCGGCAGGCTGAGCCTGTGGCTAATTCTTCTTCCTGATGGGAAAATAGAGTGACCTGTGCCTGTCCCAACACCTAGAGCTAGTCTCTCATTGGTTCCCCCTCTTCCCGTTAATCCTCAGGACAAATTGCAACCTGTACGGAACAGGAGGTTATAGGTGCTGATTCTCCAAGGAGGGAGATTGCTAGTAAAGCGGCTGGAATGGCGAACCCGAGCACAAGGAGATGAGAAATGAGGTGCGTTTTAGAAACCTTTCCCGGTCACACAGTGTACAATCTTCTGGGTTTCTCATGCATGTTTTCGATGTAGGAAGATGCCCTTGAACCTGGAGACTTGGGACCCATGGGATGGGTACCACGCAGTATTACTTTAAAGGGTCTGCGTTTGCTCACCCAACCTCAACAAACCTCTCAGCCCCAAGAGTGTCCACCCTTATGTCTCAATCAGCTGTGGGTCTAGATATGGTCAATCTAGGTGGCATCACAGCCCCTGAACGAATTTTGTAAGAATTTCTCTCTCTTTCACTGTCTTTGTTTCACGGGTTTTTAAAAGTAATTGATTTTTATAATGGGGTTTACCTGCTTTTCACTGCTGTGTTTTTGCCGCTTTACACCCACTTGACTCACTTTCAGAGAGATATCAATGCATAGGTTTCAAGATTCTTACTAGTCAGATATCTTCCTGGGCGGTGAATAGGGGGTGCTGAGTCCAATTCCTTGAGCAAGGAGTAGGGATTGTCTATTACATATTGGTTTTATGGAACGGTATCTGAGCTAATTTGAAACCCTTGTTGTATGCATCACCCCACCTCACCTTTCCCGTTAAGCAGCCATAGTGTGTTTTCTAAACGTGTGATTCTATTCTGTTTTGTAATTCAGTTCAAGGGTAGCGGTTTTTACATTCCCTCTATAAGTCATATCTTATGATAAGTGTCTTTTTCTGTGTGACTTATTTCACTTAGAATCGTCGTACCTAAATCCACTCATCATGCTGCTACTAGCCTTATGACGTTGATTTCATGGCTGAGTGATATTCCATTGTACATAAGGACCACCACTTCTTTATCCATTTTTCTCTTTCCTGGGATATTTAAGGTGTAACGAAGTGGAGATTCTTGTCAACAGAGCAGCCCTAAACTTTGGGGTGCCTGTGTCTTGCTGATTTTTAGTTTTCTCAATTTATACGCCCATGAGTGGATGTGCCCTATGCTCCCTAAGCTGAGTTTTTTAGATGTTTCAGGACACACCGTGCACTTCTCCAGAGTGGCTGTTGGCAATTTACATCCCGCCCATCAGCGTAGCCAGGCTCCCGTTTCTCCATGGCCTGTCCTGCATTTCTGGTTTTGACACTTTATTCAGCATGGCCCTTTTGACCGATGGGAAGCGAGACTTCTTTGTAGCGCTGATTTGCCTTTCCAGGTTGCTTGGTTGGCCAAAAAGGGCGTATGGGTTTTTTACTGAATATATTCAGGAAAAAACGCATACGCCCTTTTTGGCCAAGGGCATCATTGTCGAGGTTTTGCCGGTTTTCCTGTGCTTTAAAGGCGATTCGAATCTCCCTCCTGAAATCTGTTTCCTGCAATTCTGCCTTGCTTTCAAATCCTCTTCGTTTCGTTCCATCAATATATTTGTGGACGAGAGTCATCATTTATAAGTCTGCAGGTTTGTGAATTGCAGTGCCCCTGAGCTCCATTTTTCAACTCGCTTTCCTCGGGCTGGCCGCAAAAGCGCAGGATTGCTTCAGGCTCTATTCTGGTTCCAGGCGGCAGGCTGAGCCTGTGGCTAATTCTTCTTCCTGATGGGAAAATAGAGTGACCTGTGCCTGTCCCAACACCTAGAGCTAGTCTCTCATTGGTTCCCCCTCTTCCCGTTAATCCTCAGGACAAATTGCAACCTGTACGGAACAGGAGGTTATAGGTGCTGATTCTCCAAGGAGGGAGATTGCTAGTAAAGCGGCTGGAATGGCGAACCCGAGCACAAGGAGATGAGAAATGAGGTGCGTTTTAGAAACCTTTCCCGGTCACACAGTGTACAATCTTCTGGGTTTCTCATGCATGTTTTCGATGTAGGAAGATGCCCTTGAACCTGGAGACTTGGGACCCATGGGATGGGTACCACGCAGTATTACTTTAAAGGGTCTGCGTTTGCTCACCCAACCTCAACAAACCTCTCAGCCCCAAGAGTGTCCACCCTTATGTCTCAATCAGCTGTTGGTCTAGATATGGTCAATCTAGGTGGCATCACAGCCCCTGAACGAATTTTGTAAGAATTTCTCTCTCTTTCACTGTCTTTGTTTCACGGGTTTTTAAAAGTAATTGATTTTTATAATGGGGTTTACCTGCTTTTCACTGCTGTGTTTTTGCCGCTTTACACCCACTTGACTCACTTTCAGAGAGATATCAATGCATAGGTTTCAAGATTCTTACTAGTCAGATATCTTCCTGGGCGGTGAATAGGGGGTGCTGAGTCCAATTCCTTGAGCAAGGAGTAGGGATTGTCTATTACATATTGGTTTTATGGAACGGTATCTGAGCTAATTTGAAACCCTTGTTGTATGCATCACCCCACCTCACCTTTCCCGTTAAGCAGCCATAGTGTGTTTTCTAAACGTGTGATTCTATTCTGTTTTGTAATTCAGTTCAAGGGTAGCGGTTTTTACATTCCCTCTATAAGTCATATCTTATGATAAGTGTCTTTTTCTGTGTGACTTATTTCACTTAGAATCGTCGTACCTAAATCCACTCATCATGCTGCTACTAGCCTTATGACGTTGATTTCATGGCTGAGTGATATTCCATTGTACATAAGGACCACCACTTCTTTATCCATTTTTCTCTTTCCTGGGATATTTAAGGTGTAACGAAGTGGAGATTCTTGTCAACAGAGCAGCCCTAAACTTTGGGGTGCCTGTGTCTTGCTGATTTTTAGTTTTCTCAATTTATACGCCCATGAGTGGATGTGCCCTATGCTCCCTAAGCTGAGTTTTTTAGATGTTTCAGGACACACCGTGCACTTCTCCAGAGTGGCTGTTGGCAATTTACATCCCGCCCATCAGCGTAGCCAGGCTCCCGTTTCTCCATGGCCTGTCCTGCATTTCTGGTTTTGACACTTTATTCAGCATGGCCCTTTTGACCGATGGGAAGCGAGACTTCTTTGTAGCGCTGATTTGCCTTTCCAGGTTGCTTGGTTGGCCAAAAAGGGCGTATGGGTTTTTTACTGAATATATTCAGGAAAAAACGCATACGCCCTTTTTGGCCAAGGGCATCATTGTCGAGGTTTTGCCGGTTTTCCTGTGCTTTAAAGGCGATTCGAATCTCCCTCCTGAAATCTGTTTCCTGCAATTCTGCCTTGCTTTCAAATCCTCTTCGTTTCGTTCCATCAATATATTTGTGGACGAGAGTCATCATTTATAAGTCTGCAGGTTTGTGAATTGCAGTGCCCCTGAGCTCCATTTTTCAACTCGCTTTCCTGGGGCTGGCCGCAAAAGCGCAGGATTGCTTCAGGCTCTATTCTGGTTCCAGGCGGCAGGCTGAGCCTGTGGCTAATTCTTCTTCCTGATGGGAAAATAGAGTGACCTGTGCCTGTCCCAACACCTAGAGCTAGTCTCTCATTGGTTCCCCCTCTTCCCGTTAATCCTCAGGACAAATTGCAACCTGTACGGAACAGGAGGTTATAGGTGCTGATTCTCCAAGGAGGGAGATTGCTAGTAAAGCGGCTGGAATGGCGAACCCGAGCACAAGGAGATGAGAAATGAGGTGCGTTTTAGAAACCTTTCCCGGTCACACAGTGTACAATCTTCTGGGTTTCTCATGCATGTTTTCGATGTAGGAAGATGCCCTTGAACCTGGAGACTTGGGACCCATGGGATGGGTACCACGCAGTATTACTTTAAAGGGTCTGCGTTTGCTCACCCAACCTCAACAAACCTCTCAGCCCCAAGAGTGTCCACCCTTATGTCTCAATCAGCTGTGGGTCTAGATGTGGTCAATCCAGGTGGCATCACAGCCCCTGAATGACTTTTTAAGAATTTCTCTCTCTTTCACTGTCTTTGTTTCACGGGTTTTTAAAAGTAATTGCTTTTTATAATGGGGTTTACCTGCTTTTCACTCCTGTGTTTTTGCCGCTTTACACCCACTTGACTCACTTACAGAGAGATATCAATGCATAGGTTTTAAGATTCTTACTATTCAGATATATTCGTGGGCGGTGAATAGGGGGTGTTGAGTCCAATTCATTGAGCAAGGAGTAGGTCTTGTCTATTACATATTGGGTTTATGGAACGGTATGTCAGATAATTTGAAACCCTTGTTTTATGAATCACCCCACCTCACCTTTCCCGTTAAGCAGCCATAGTGTGTTTTTTAAACGTGTGACTCTATTCTGTTTTGTAATTCAGTTCAAGGGTAGCGGTTTTTACATTCCCTCTATAAGTCATATCTTATGATAAGTGTCTTTTTCTGTGTGACTTATTTCACTTAGAATCGTCGTACCTAAATCCACTCATCATGCTGCTACTAGCCTTATGACGTTGATTTCATGGCTGAGTGATATTCCATTGTACATAAGGACCACAACTTCTTTATCCATTTTTCTCTTTCCTGGGATATTTAAGGTGTAACCAAGTGGAGGTTCTTGTCAACAGAGCAGACCTAAATTTTGGGGTGCCTGTGTCTTGCTGATTTTTAGTTTTCCCAATTTATACGCCCATGAGTGGATGTGCCCTATGCTCCCTAAGCTGAGTTTTGTAGATGTTTCAGGACACACCGTGCACTTCTCCAGAGTGGCTGTTGGCAATTTACATCCCGCCCATCAGCGTAGCCAGGCTCCCGTTTCTCCATGGCCTGTCCTGCATTTCTGCTTTTGACACTTTATTCAGCATGGCCCTTTTGACCGATGGGAAGCGAGACTTCTTTGTAGCGCTGATTTGCCTTTCCAGGTTGCTTGGTTGGCCAAAAAGGGCGTATGCGTTTTTTCCTGAATATATTCAGGAAAAAACGCATACGCCCTTTTTGGCCAAGGGCATCATTGTCGAGGTTTTGCCGCCTTTCCTGTGCTTTAAAGGCGATTCGAATCTCCCTCCTGAAATCTGTTTCCTGCAATTCTGCCTTGCTTTCAAATCCTCTTCGTTGCCTTCCCTCAATATATTTGTGGACGAGAGTCATCATTTATAAGTCTGCAGGTTTGTGAATTGCAGTGCCCCTGAGCGCCATTTTTCAACTCGCTTTCTTGGACGCTGGCCGCAAAAGCGCAGGATTGCTTCAGGCCCTATTCTGGTCCCAGGCGGCAGGCTGAGCCTGTGGTTAATTCTTCTTCCTGATGGGAAAATAGAGTGACCTCTGCCTCTCCCAACACCTAGAGCTAGTCTCTCATTGGTTCCCCCTCTTCCCTTTCATCCTCAGGACAAATTGCAAGCTGTACGGAACAGGAGGTTAAAGGTGCTGATTCTCCAAGGAGGGAGATTGCTAGTAAAGCGGCTGGAATGGCGAACCCGAGCACAAGGAGATGAGAAATGAGGTGCGTTTTAGAAACCTTTCCCGATCACACGGTGTACCATCTTCTGGGTTTCTCATGCATGTTTTCGATGTAGGAAGATGCCCTTGAACCTGGAGATTTGGGACCCATGGGATGGGTACCACGCAGTATTACTTTAAAGGGTCTGCGTTTGCTCACCCAACCTCACCAAACCTCTCAGCCCCAAGAGTGTCCACCCTTATGTCTCAATCAGCTGTGGGTCTAGATATGGTCAATCCAGGTGGCATTACAGCCGCTGAAAGAATTTTGTAAGAATTTCTCTCTCTTTCACTGTCTTTGTTTCACGGGTTTTTAAAAGTAATTGATTTTTATAATGGGGTTTACCTGCTTTTCACTGCTGTGATTTTGCCGCTTTACACCCACTTGACTCACTTTCAGAGAGATATCAATGCATAGGTTTCAAGATTCTTACTAGTCAGATATCTTCTTGGGCGGTGAATTGGGGGTGCTGAGTCCAATTCCTTGAGCAAGGAGTAGGGATTGTCTATTACATATTGGTTTTATGGAACGGTATCTGAGCTAATTTGAAACCCTTGTTGTATGCATCACCCCTCCTCACCTTTCCCGTTAAGCAGCCATAGTGTGTTTTCTAAACGTGTGATTCTATTCTGTTTTGTAATTCAGTTCAAGGGTAGCGGTTTTTACATTCCCTCTATAAGTCATATCTTATGATAAGTGTCTTTTTCTGTGTGACTTATTTCACTTAGAATCGTCGTACCTAAATCCACTCATCATGCTGCTACTAGCCTTATGACGTTGATTTCATGGCTGAGTGATATTCCATTGTACATAAGGACCACCACTTCTTTATCCATTTTTCTCTTTCCTGGGATATTTAAGGTGTAACGAAGTGGAGATTCTTGTCAACAGAGCAGCCCTAAACTTTGGGGTGCCTGTGTCTTGCTGATTTTTAGTTTTCTCAATTTATACGCCCATGAGTGGATGTGCCCTATGCTCCCTAAGCTGAGTTTTTTAGATGTTTCAGGACACACCGTGCACTTCTCCAGAGTGGCTGTTGGCAATTTACATCCCGCCCATCAGCGTAGCCAGGCTCCCGTTTCTCCATGGCCTGTCCTGCATTTCTGGTTTTGACCCTTTATTCAGCATGGCCCTTTTGACCGATGGGAAGCGAGACTTCTTTGTAGCGCTGATTTGCCTTTCCAGGTTGCTTGGTTGGCCAAAAAGGGCGTATGCGTTTTTTCCTGAATATATTCAGGAAAAAACGCATACGCCCTTTTTGGCCAAGGGCATCATTGTCGAGGTTTTGCCGCTTTTCCTGTGCTTTAAAGGCGATTCGAATCTCCCTCCTGAAATCTGTTTCCTGCAATTCTGCCTTGCTTTCAAATCCTCTTCGTTGCCTTCCCTCAATATATTTGTGGACGAGAGTCATCATTTATAAGTCTGCAGGTTTGTGAATTGCAGTGCCCCTGAGCGCCATTTTTCAACTCGCTTTCTTGGGCGCTGGCCGCAAAAGCGCAGGATTGCTTCAGGCCCTATTCTGGTCCCAGGCGGCAGGCTGAGCCTGTGGTTAATTCTTCTTCCTGATGGGAAAATAGAGTGACCTCTGCCTCTCCCAACACCTAGAGCTAGTCTCTCATTGGTTCCCCCTCTTCCCTTTCATCCTCAGGACAAATTGCAAGCTGTACGGAACAGGAGGTTAAAGGTGCTGATTCTCCAAGGAGGGAGATTGCTAGTAAAGCGGCTGGAATGGCGAACCCGAGCACAAGGAGCTGAGAAATGAGGTGCGTTTTAGAAACCTTTCCCGATCACACGGTGTACCATCTTCTGGGTTTCTCATGCATGTTTTCGATGTAGGAAGATGCCCTTGAACCTGGAGATTTGGGACCCATGGGATGGGTACCACGCAGTATTACTTTAAAGGGTCTGCGTTTGCTCACCCAACCTCACCAAACCTCTCAGCCCCAAGAGTGTCCACCCTTATGTCTCAATCAGCTGTGGGTCTAGATATGGTCAATCCAGGTGGCATTACAGCCGCTGAAAGAATTTTGTAAGAATTTCTCTCTCTTTCACTGTCTTTGTTTCACGGGTTTTTAAAAGTAATTGATTTTTATAATGGGGTTTACCTGCTTTTCACTGCTGTGATTTTGCCGCTTTACACCCACTTGACTCACTTTCAGAGAGATATCAATGCATAGGTTTCAAGATTCTTACTAGTCAGATATATTCTTGGGCGGTGAATAGGGGGTGCTGAGTCCAATTCCTTGAGCAAGGAGTAGGGCTTGTCTATTACATATTGGGTTTATGGAACGGTATCTGAGCTAATTTGAAACCCTTGTTGTATGCATCACCCCACCTCACCTTTCCCGTTAAGCAGCCATAATGTGTTTTCTAAACGTGTGACTCTATTCTGTTTTGTAATTCAGTTCAAGGGTAGCGGTTTTTACATTCCCTCTATAAGTCATATCTTATGATAAGTGTCTTTTTCTGTGTGACTTATTTCACTTAGAATCGTCGTACCTAAATCCACTCATCATGCTGCTACTAGCCTTATGACGTTGATTTCATGGCTGAGTGATATTCCATTGTACATAAGGACCACCACTTCTTTATCCATTTTTCTCTTTCCTGGGATATTTAAGGTGTAACGAAGTGGAGATTCTTGTCAACAGAGCAGCCCTAAACTTTGGGGTGCCTGTGTCTTGCTGATTTTTAGTTTTCTCAATTTATACGCCCATGAGTGGATGTGCCCTATGCTCCCTAAGCTGAGTTTTTTAGATGTTTCAGGACACACCGTGCACTTCTCCAGAGTGGCTGTTGGCAATTTACATCCCGCCCATCAGCGTAGCCAGGCTCCCGTTTCTCCATGGCCTGTCCTGCATTTCTGGTTTTGACCCTTTATTCAGCATGGCCCTTTTGACCGATGGGAAGCGAGACTTCTTTGTAGCGCTGATTTGCCTTTCCAGGTTGCTTGGTTGGCCAAAAAGGGCGTATGCGTTTTTTCCTGAATATATTCAGGAAAAAACGCATACGCCCTTTTTGGCCAAGGGCATCATTGTCGAGGTTTTGCCGCTTTTCCTGTGCTTTAAAGGCGATTCGAATCTCCCTCCTGAAATCTGTTTCCTGCAATTCTGCCTTGCTTTCAAATCCTCTTCGTTGCCTTCCCTCAATATATTTGTGGACGAGAGTCATCATTTATAAGTCTGCAGGTTTGTGAATTGCAGTGCCCCTGAGCGCCATTTTTCAACTCGCTTTCTTGGGCGCTGGCCGCAAAAGCGCAGGATTGCTTCAGGCCCTATTCTGGTCCCAGGCGGCAGGCTGAGCCTGTGGTTAATTCTTCTTCCTGATGGGAAAATAGAGTGACCTCTGCCTCTCCCAACACCTAGAGCTAGTCTCTCATTGGTTCCCCCTCTTCCCTTTCATCCTCAGGACAAATTGCAAGCTGTACGGAACAGGAGGTTAAAGGTGCTGATTCTCCAAGGAGGGAGATTGCTAGTAAAGCGGCTGGAATGGCGAACCCGAGCACAAGGAGCTGAGAAATGAGGTGCGTTTTAGAAACCTTTCCCGATCACACGGTGTACCATCTTCTGGGTTTCTCATGCATGTTTTCGATGTAGGAAGATGCCCTTGAACCTGGAGATTTGGGACCCATGGGATGGGTACCACGCAGTATTACTTTAAAGGGTCTGCGTTTGCTCACCCAACCTCACCAAACCTCTCAGCCCCAAGAGTGTCCACCCTTATGTCTCAATCAGCTGTGGGTCTAGATATGGTCAATCCAGGTGGCATTACAGCCGCTGAAAGAATTTTGTAAGAATTTCTCTCTCTTTCACTGTCTTTGTTTCACGGGTTTTTAAAAGTAATTGATTTTTATAATGGGGTTTACCTGCTTTTCACTGCTGTGATTTTGCCGCTTTACACCCACTTGACTCACTTTCAGAGAGATATCAATGCATAGGTTTCAAGATTCTTACTAGTCAGATATATTCTTGGGCGGTGAATAGGGGGTGCTGAGTCCAATTCCTTGAGCAAGGAGTAGGGCTTGTCTATTACATATTGGGTTTATGGAACGGTATCTGAGCTAATTTGAAACCCTTGTTGTATGCATCACCCCACCTCACCTTTCCCGTTAAGCAGCCATAATGTGTTTTCTAAACGTGTGACTCTATTCTGTTTTGTAATTCAGTTCAAGGGTAGCGGTTTTTACATTCCCTCTATAAGTCATATCTTATGATAAGTGTCTTTTTCTGTGTGACTTATTTCACTTAGAATCGTCGTACCTAAATCCACTCATCATGCTGCTACTAGCCTTATGACGTTGATTTCATGGCTGAGTGATATTCCATTGTACATAAGGACCACCACTTCTTTATCCATTTTTCTCTTTCCTGGGATATTTAAGGTGTAACAAAGTGGAGATTCTTGTCAACAGAGCAGCCCTAAACTTTGGGGTGCCTGTGTCTTGCTGATTTTTAGTTTTCTCAATTTATACGCCCATGAGTGGATGTGCCCTATGCTCCCTAAGCTGAGTTTTTTAGATGTTTCAGGACACACCGTGCACTTCTCCAGAGTGGCTGTTGGCAATTTACATCCCGCCCATCAGCGTAGCCAGGCTCCCGTTTCTCCATGGCCTGTCCTGCATTTCTGGTTTTGACACTTTATTCAGCATGGCCCTTTTGACCGATGGGAAGCGAGACTTCTTTGTAGCGCTGATTTGCCTTTCCAGGTTGCTTGGTTGGCCAAAAAGGGCGTATGCGTTTTTTCCTGAATATATTCAGGAAAAAACGCATACGCCCTTTTTGGCCAAGGGCATCATTGTCGAGGTTTTGCCGCTTTTCTTGTGTTTTAAAGGCGATTCGAATCTCCCTCCTGAAATCTGTTTCCTGCAATTCTGCCTTGCTTTCAAATCCTCTTCGTTGCCTTCCCTCAATATATTTGTGGACGAGAGTCATCATTTATAAGTCTGCAGGTTTGTGAATTGCAGTGCCCCTGAGCTCCATTTTTCAACTCGCTTTCTTGGGAGCTGGCCGCAAAAGCGCAGGATTGCTTCAGGCCCTATTCTGGTCCCGGGCGGCAGGCTGAGCCTGTGGTTAATTCTTCTTCCTGATGGGAAAATAGACCTGTGCCTGTCCCAACACCTAGAGCTAGTCTCTCATTGGTTCCCCCTCTTCCCGTTCATCCTCAGGACAAATTGCAACCTGTACGGAACAGGAGGTTAAAGGTGCTGATTCTCCAAGGAGGGAGATTGCTAGTAAAGCGGCTGGAATGGCGAACCCGAGCACAAGGAGATGAGAAATTAGGTCCGTTTTAGAAACCTTTCCCGATCACACGGTGTACCATCTTCTGGGTTTCTCATGCATGTTTTCGATGTAGGAAGATGCCTTTGAACCTGGAGATTTGGGACCCATGGGATGGGTACCACGCAGTATTACTTTATAGGGTCTGCGTTTGCTCACCCAACCTCACCAAACCTCTCAGCCCCAAGAGTGTCCACCCTTATGTCTCAATCAGCTGTGGGTCTAGATATGGTCAATCCAGGTGGCATTACAGCCGCTGAACGACTTTTGTAAGAATTTCTCTCTCTTTCACTGTCTTTGTTTCACGGGTTTTTAAAAGTAATTGATTTTTATAATGGGGTTTACCTGCTTTTCACTGCTGTGTTTTTGCTGCTTTACACCCACATGACTCACTTACAGAGAGATATCAATGCATAGGTTTTAAGATTCTTACTAGTCAGATATATTCTTGGGCGGTGAATAGGGGGTGCTGAGTCAAATTCATTGAGCAAGGAGTAGGTCTTGTCTATTACATAGTGCGTTTATGGAACGGTATCTGAGATAATTTGAAACCCTTGTTTTATGCATCACCCCACCTCACCTTTCCCGTTAAGCAGCCATAGTGTGTTTTCTAAACGTTGTGACTCTATTCTGTTTTGTAATTCAGTTCAAGGGTAGCGGTTTTTACATTCCCTCTATAAGTGATATCTTATGATAAGTGTCTTTTCCTGTCTGACTTATCTCACTTAGAATCGTCGTACCTAAATCCACTCATCATGCTGCTACTAGCCTTATGACGTTGATTTCATGGCTGAGTGATATTCCATTGTACATAAGGACCAAAACTTCTTTATCCATTTTTCTCTTTCCTGGGATATTTAAGGTGTAATGAAGTGGAGGTTCTTGTCTACAGAGCAGCCCTAAAATTTGGGGTGCCTGTGTCTTGCTGATTTTTAGTTTTCCCAATTTATACGCCCATGAGTGGAAGTGCCCTATGCTCCCTAAGCTGAGTTTTTTAAATGTTTCAGGACACACCGTGTACTTCTCCAGAGTGG
The DNA here is from genome assembly GCF_965194825.1 of Balaenoptera physalus. NCBI lineage: Eukaryota > Metazoa > Chordata > Mammalia > Artiodactyla > Balaenopteridae > Balaenoptera > Balaenoptera physalus. Next base: position 789,404 of record NW_028126358.1, on the reverse strand, counting down.
CTGTTGGCAATTTACATCCCGCCCATCAGCGTAGCCAGGCTCCCGTTTCTCCATGGCCTGTCCTGCGTTTCTGGTTTTGACACTTTATTCAGCATGGCCCTTTTGACCGATGGGAAGCGAGACTTCTTTGTAGTGCTGCTTTGCCTTTCCAGGTTGTTTTGTTGGCCAAAAAGGGCGTATGCGTTTTTTCCTGAATATATTTAGGAAAAAACGCATACACCCTTTTTGGCCAAGGGCATCATTGTCGAGGTTTTGCCGCTTTTCCTGTGCTTTAAAGGCGATTCGAATCTCCCTCCTGAAATCTGTTTCCTGCAATTCTGCCTTGCTTTCAATTCCTCTTCGTTGCCTTCCCTCAATATATTTGTGGACGAGAGTCATCATTTATAAGTCTGCAGGTTTTTGAATTGCAGTGCCCCTGAGCTCCATTTTTCAACTCGCTTTCCTGGGGCTGGCCGCAAAAGCGCAGGATTGCTTCAGGCTCTATTCTGGTTCCAGGCGGCAGGCTGAGCCTGTGGCTAATTCTTCTTCCTGATGGGAAAATAGAGTGACCTGTGCCTGTCCCAACACCTAGAGCTAGTCTCTCATTGGTTCCCCCTCTTCCCGTTAATCCTCAGGACAAATTGCAACCTGTACGGAACAGGAGGTTATAGGTGCTGATTCTTCAAGGAGGGAGATTGCTAGTAAAGCGGCTGGAATGGCGAACCCGAGCACAAGGAGATGAGAAATGAGGTGCGTTTTAGAAACCTTTCCCGGTCACACAGTGTACAATCTTCTGGGTTTCTCATGCATGTTTTCGATGTAGGAAGATGCCCTTGAACCTGGAGATTTGGGACCCATTGGATGGGTACCACGCAGTATTACTTTAAAGGGTCTGCGTTTGCTCACCCAACCTCAACAAACCTCTCAGCCCCAAGAGTGTCCACCCTTATGTCTCAATCAGCTGTGGGTCTAGATATGGTCAATCTAGGTGGCATCACAGCCCCTGAACGAATTTTGTAAGAATTTCTCTCTCTTTCACTGTCTTTGTTTCACGGGTTTTTAAAAGTAATTGATTTTTATAATGGGGTTTACCTGCTTTTCACTGCTGTGTTTTTGCCGCTTTACACCCACTTGACTCACTTACAGAGAGATATCAATGCATAGGTTTTAAGATTCTTACTAGTCAGATATATTCTTGGGCGGTGAATAGGGGGTCTGGAGTCCAATTCATTGAGCATGGAGTAGGCCTTGTCTATTACATATTGGGTTTATGGAACAGTATCAGAGATAATTCGAAACCCTTGTTTTATGCATCATGCCACCTCACCTTTCCCGTTAAGCAGCCATAGTGTGTTTTCTAAACGTGTGACTCTATTCTGTTTTGTAATTCAGTTCAAGGGTAGCGGTTTTTACATTCCCTCTATAAGTGATATCTTATGATAAGTGTCTTTTTCTGTGTCACTTATTTCACTTAGAATCGTCGTTCCTAAATCCACTCATCATGCTGCTACTAGCCTTTTGATGTTGATTTCATGGCTGAGTGATATTCCATTGTACATAAGGACCACAACTTCTTTATCCATTTTTCTCTTTCCTGGGATCTATAAGGTGTAACGAAGTGGAGGTTCTTGTCAACCGATCAGCCCTAAACTCTGGGGTGCCTGTGTCTTGCTGATTTTTAGTTTTCCCAATTTATACGCCCATGAGTGGATGTGCCCTACGCTCCCTAAGCTGCATTTTTTAGATGTTTCAGGACACACCGTGCACATCTCCAGAGTGGCTCTTGGCAATTTACATCCCGCCCATCAGCGTAACCAGGCTCCCGTTTCTCCATGGCCTGTCCTGCATTTCTGGTTTCGACACTTTATTCAGCATGGCCCTTTTGACCGATGGGAAGCGAGACTTCTTTGTAGCGCTGATTTGCCTTTCCAGGTTGCTTGGTTGGCCAAAAAGGGCGTATGCGTTTTTTCCTGAATATATTCAGGAAAAAACGCATACGCCCTTTTTGGCCAAGGGCATCATTGTCGAGGTTTTGCCGCTTTTTCTGTGCTTTAAAGGCGATTCGAATCTCCCTCCTGAAATGTGTTTCCTGCAATTCTGCTTTGCTTTCAAATCCTCTTCGTTTCCTTCCATCAATATATTTGTGGACGAGAGTCATCATTTATAAGTCTGCAGGTTTGTGAATTGCAGTGCCCCTGAGCGCCATTTTTCAACTCGCTTTCTTGGGCGCTGGCCGCAAAAGCGCAGGATTGCTTCAGGCCCTATTCTGGTCCCAGGCGGCAGGCTGAGCCTGTGGTTAATTCTTCTTCCTGATTGGAAAATAGAGTGACCTCTGCCTATCCCAACACCTAGAGATAGTCTCTCATTGGTTCCCCCTCTTCCCTTTCATCCTCAGGACAAATTGCAAGCTGTACGGAACAGGAGGTTAAAGGTGCTGATTCTCCAAGGAGGGAGATTGCTAGTAAAGCGGCTGGAATGGCGAACCCGAGCACAAGGAGCTGAGAAATGAGGTGCGTTTTAGAAACCTTTCCCGATCACACGGTGTACCATCTTCTGGGTTTCTCATGCATGTTTTCGATGTAGGAAGATGCCCTTGAACCTGGAGATTTGGGACCCATGGGATGGGTACCACGCAGTATTACTTTAAAGGGTCTGCGTTTGCTCACCCAACCTCACCAAACCTCTCAGCCCCAAGAGTGTCCACCCTTATGTCTCAATCAGCTGTGGGTCTAGATATGGTCAATCCAGGTGGCATTACAGCCGCTGAAAGAATTTTGTAAGAATTTCTCTCTCTTTCACTGTCTTTGTTTCACGGGTTTTTAAAAGTAATTGATTTTTATAATGGGGTTTACCTGCTTTTCACTGCTGTGATTTTGCCGCTTTACACCCACTTGACTCACTTTCAGAGAGATATCAATGCATAGGTTTCAAGATTCTTACTAGTCAGATATCTTCTTGGGCGGTGAATAGGGGGTGCTGAGTCCAATTCCTTGAGCAAGGAGTAGGGATTGTCTATTACATATTGGTTTTATGGAACGGTATCTGAGCTAATTTGAAACCCTTGTTGTATGCATCACCCCACCTCACCTTTCCCGTTAAGCAGCCATAGTGTGTTTTCTAAACGTGTGATTCTCTTCTGTTTTGTAATTCAGTTCAAGGGTAGCGGTTTTTACATTCCCTCTATAAGTCATATCTTATGATAAGTGTCTTTTTCTCTGTGACTTTTTTCACTTAGAATCGTCGTACCTAAATCCACTCATCATGCTGCTACTAGCCTTATGACGTTGATTTCATGGCTGAGTGATATTCCATTGTACATAAGGACCACCACTTCTTTATCCATTTTTCTCTTTCCTGGGATATTTAAGGTGTAACGAAGTGGAGATTCTTGTCAACAGAGCAGCCCTAAACTTTGGGGTGCCTGTGTCTTGCTGATTTTTAGTTTTCTCAATTTATACGCCCATGAGTGGATGTGCCCTATGCTCCCTAAGCTCAGTTTTTTAGATGTTTCAGGACACACCGTGCACTTCTCCAGAGTGGATGTTGGCAATTTACATCCCGCCCATCAGCGTAGCCAGTCTCCCGTTTCTCCATGGCCTGTCCTGCATTTCTGGTTTTGACCCTTTATTCAGGATGGCCCTTTTGACCGATGGGAAGCGAGACTGCTTTGTAGCGCTGATTTGCCTTTCCAGGTTGCTTGGTTGGCCAAAAAGGGCGTTTGCGTTTTTTCCTGAATATATTCAGGAAAAAACGCATACGCCCTTTTTGGCCAAGGGCATCATTGTCGAGGTTTTGCCGCTTTTCCTGTGCTTTAAAGGCGATTCGAATCTCCCTCCTGAAATCTGTTTCCTGCAATTCTGCCTTGCTTTCAAATCCTCTTCGTTGCCTTCCCTCAATATATTCGTGGACGAGAGTCATCATTTATAAGTCTGCAGGTTTGTGAATTGCAGTGCCCCTGAGCTCCAGTTTTCAACTCGCTTTCTTGGGCGCTGGCCGCAAAAGCGCAGGATTGCTTCAGGCCCTATTCTGGTCCCAGGCGGCAGGCTGAGCCTGTGGTTAATTCTTCTTCCTGATGGGAAAATACAGTGACCTGTGCCTGTCCCAACACCTAGAGCTAGTCTCTCATTGGTTCCCCCTCTTCCCGTTCATCCTCAGGACAAATTGCAACCTGTACGGAACAGGAGGTTAAAGGTGCTGATTCTCCAAGGAGGGAGATTGCTAGTAAAGCGGCTGGAATGGCGAACCCAAGCACAAGGAGATGAGAAATGAGGTGCGTTTTAGAAACCTTTCCTGATCACACGGTGTACCATCTTCTGGGTTTCTCATGCATGTTTTTGATGTATGAAGATGCCCTTGAACCTGGAGATTTGGGACCCATGGGATGGGTACCACGCAGTATTACTTTAAAGGGTCTGCGTTTGCTCACCCAACCTCACCAAAACTCTCAGCCCCAAGAGTGTCCACCCTTATGTCTCAATCAGCTGTGGGTCTAGATATGGTCAATCCAGGTGGCATCACAGCCCCTGAACGACTTTTGTAAGAATTTCTCTCTCTTTCACTGTCTTTGTTTCACGGGTTTTTAAAAGTAATTGATTTTTATAATGGGGTTTACCTGCTTTTCACTGCTGTGTTTTTGCTGCTTTACACCCACATGACTCACTTACAGAGAGATATCAATGCATAGGTTTTAAGATTCTTACTAGTCAGATATATTCTTGGGCGGTGAATAGGGGGTGCTGAGTCAAATTCATTGAGCAAGGAGTAGGTCTTGTCTATTACATAGTGTGTTTATGGAACGGTATCTGAGATAATTTGAAACCCTTGTTTTATGCATCACCCCACCTCACCTTTCCCGTTAAGCAGCCATAGTGTGTTTTCTAAACGTTGTGACTCTATTCTGTTTTGTAATTCAGTTCAAGGGTAGCGGTTTTTACATTCCCTCTATAAGTGATATCTTATGATAAGTGTCTTTTCCTGTCTGACTTATCTCACTTAGAATCGTCGTACCTAAATCCACTCATCATGCTGCTACTAGCCTTATGACGTTGATTTCATGGCTGAGTGATATTCCATTGTACATAAGGACCAAAACTTCTTTATCCATTTTTCTCTTTCCTGGGATATTTAAGGTGTAATGAAGTGGAGGTTCTTGTCTACAGAGCAGCCCTAAAATTTGGGGTGCCTGTGTCTTGCTGATTTTTAGTTTTCCCAATTTATACGCCCATGAGTGGAAGTGCCCTATGCTCCCTAAGCTGAGTTTTTTAAATGTTTCAGGACACACCGTGCACTTCTCCAGAGTGGCTGTTGGCAATTTACATCCCGCCCATCAGCGTAGCCAGGCTCCCGTTTCTCCATGGCCTGTCCTGCATTTCTGGTTTTGACACTTTATTCAGCATGGCCCTTTTGACCGATGGGAAGCGAGACTTCTTTGTAGTGCTGCTTTGCCTTTCCAGGTTGTTTTGTTGGCCAAAAAGGGCGTATGCGTTTTTTCCTGAATATATTTAGGAAAAAACGCATACGCCCTTTTTGGCCAAGGGCATCATTGTCGAGGTTTTGCCGCTTTTCCTGTGCTTTAAAGGCGATTCGAATCTCCCTCCTGAAATCTGTTTCCTGCAATTCTGCCTTGCTTTCAATTCCTCTTCGTTGCCTTCCCTCAATATATTTGTGGACGAGAGTCATCATTTATAAGTCTGCAGGTTTTTGAATTGCAGTGCCCCTGAGCTCCATTTTTCAACTCGCTTTCCTGAGGCTGGCCGCAAAAGCGCAGGATTGCTTCAGGCTCTATTCTGGTTCCAGGCGGCAGGCTGAGCCTGTGGCTAATTCTTCTTCCTGATGGGAAAATAGGGTGACCTGTGCCTGTCCCAACACCTAGAGCTAGTCTCTCATTGGTTCCCCCTCTTCCCGTTAATCCTCAGGACAAATTGCAACCTGTACGGAACAGGAGGTTATAGGTGCTGATTCTCCAAGGAGGGAGATTGCTAGTAAAGCGGCTGGAATGGCGAACCCGAGCACAAGGAGATGAGAAATGAGGTGCGTTTTAGAAACCTTTCCCGGTCACACAGTGTACAATCTTCTGGGTTTCTCATGCATGTTTTCGATGTAGGAAGATGCCCTTGAACCTGGAGATTTGGGACCCATTGGATGGGTACCACGCAGTATTACTTTAAAGGGTCTGCGTTTGCTCACCCAACCTCAACAAACCTCTCAGCCCCAAGAGTGTCCACCCTTATGACTCAATCAGCTGTGGGTCTAGATATGGTCAATCTAGGTGGCATCACAGCCCCTGAACGAATTTTGTAAGAATTTCTCTCTCTTTCACTGTCTTTGTTTCACGGGTTTTTAAAAGTAATTGATTTTTATAATGGGGTTTACCTGCTTTTCACTGCTGTGTTTTTGCCGCTTTACACCCACTTGACTCACTTACAGAGAGATATCAATGCATAGGTTTTAAGATTCTTACTAGTCAGATATATTCTTGGGCGGTGAATAGGGGGTGTGGAGTCCAATTCATTGAGCAAGGAGTAGGCCTTGTCTATTACATATTGGGTTTATGGAACGGTATCAGAGATAATTCGAAACCCTTGTTTTTTGCATCATGCCACCTCACCTTTCCCGTTAAGCAGCCATAGTGTGTTTTCTAAACATGTGACTCTATTCTGTTTTGTAATTCAGTTCAAGGGTAGCGGTTTTTACATTCCCTCTATAAGTGATATCTTATGATAAGTGTCTTTTTCTGTGTCACTTATTTCACTTAGAATCGTCGTTCCTAAATCCACTCATCATGCTACTACTAGCCTTTTGATGTTGATTTCATGGCTGAGTGATATTCCATTGTACATAAGGACCACAACTTCTTTATCCATTTTTCTCTTTCCTGGGATCTATAAGGTGTAACGAAGTGGAGGTTCTTGTCAACCGATCAGCCCTAAACTTTGGGGTGCCTGTGTCTTGCTGATTTTTAGTTTTCCCAATTTATACGCCCATGAGTGGATGTGCCCTACGCTCCCTAAGCTGCATTTTTTAGATGTTTCAGGACACACCGTGCACATCTCCAGAGTGGCTCTTGGCAATTTACATCCCGCCCATCAGCGTAACCAGGCTCCCGTTTCTCCATGGCCTGTCCTGCATTTCTGGTTTCGACACTTTATTCAGCATGGCCCTTTTGACCGATGGGAAGCGAGACTTCTTTGTAGCGCTGATTTGCCTTTCCAGGTTGCTTGGTTGGCCAAAAAGGGCGTATGCGTTTTTTCCTGAATATATTCAGGAAAAAACGCATACGCCCTTTTTGGCCAAGGGCATCATTGTCGAGGTTTTGCCGCTTTTCCTGTGCTTTAAAGGCGATTCGAATCTCCCTCCTGAAATGTGTTTCCTGCAATTCTGCTTTGCTTTCAAATCCTCTTCGTTTCCTTCCATCAATATATTTGTGGACGAGAGTCATCATTTATAAGTCTGCAGGTTTGTGAATTGCAGTGCCCCTGAGCGCCATTTTTCAACTCGCTTTCTTGGGCGCTGGCCGCAAAAGCGCAGGATTGCTTCAGGCCCTATTCTGGTCCCAGGCGGCAGGCTGAGCCTGTGGTTAATTCTTCTTCCTGATGGGAAAATAGAGTGACCTCTGCCTCTCCCAACACCTAGAGCTAGTCTCTCATTGGTTCCCCCTCTTCCCTTTCATCCTCAGGACAAATTGCAAGCTGTACGGAACAGGAGGTTAAAGGTGCTGATTCTCCAAGGAGGGAGATTGCTAGTAAAGCGGCTGGAATGGCGAACCCGAGCACAAGGAGATGAGAAATGAGGTGCGTTTTAGAAACCTTTCCCGATCACACGGTGTACCATCTTCTGGGTTTCTCATGCATGTTTTCGATGTAGGAAGATGCCCTTGAACCTGGAGATTTGGGACCCATGGGATGGGTACCACGCAGTATTACTTTAAAGGGTCTGCGTTTGCTCACCCAACCTCACCAAACCTCTCAGCCCCAAGAGTGTCCACCCTTATGTCTCAATCAGCTGTGGGTCTAGATATGGTCAATCCAGGTGGCATTACAGCCGCTGAAAGAATTTTGTAAGAATTTCTCTCTCTTTCACTGTCTTTGTTTCACGGGTTTTTAAAAGTAATTGATTTTTATAATGGGGTTTACCTGCTTTTCACTGCTGTGATTTTGCTGCTTTACACCCACTTGACTCACTTACAGAGAGATATCAATGCATAGGTTTCAAGATTCTTACTAGTCAGATATATTCTTGGGCGGTGAATAGGGGGTGTGGAGTCCAGTTCATTGAGGAAGGAGTAGGGCTTGTCTATTACATATTGGCTTTATGGAACGGTATCTGAGCTAATTTGAAACCCTTGTTGTATGCATCACCCCACCTCACCTTTCCCATTAAGCAGCCATAGTGTGTTTTCTAAACGTGTGACTCTATTCTGTTTTGTAATTCAGTTCAAGGGTAGCGGTTTTTACATTCCCTCTATAAGTCATATCTTATGATAAGTGTCTTTTTCTGTGTGACTTATTTCACTTAGAATCTTCGTACCTAAATCCAATCATCATGCTGCTACTAGCCTTATGACGTTGATTTCATGGCTGAGTGATATTCCATTGTACATAAGGACCACAACTTCTTTATCCATTTTTCTCTTTCCTGGGATATTTAAGGTGTAACAAAGTGGAGATTCTTGTCAACAGAGCAGCCCTAAACTTTGGGGTGCCTGTGTCTTGCTGATTTTTAGTTTTCCCAATTTATACGCCCATGAGTGGATGTGCCCTATGCTCCCTAAGCTGAGTTTTTTAGATGTTTCAGGACACACCGTGCACTTCTCCAGAGTGGCTGTTGGCAATTTACATCCCGCCCATCAGCGTAGCCAGGCTCCCGTTTCTCCATGGCCTGTCCTGCATTTCTGGTTTTGACACTTTATTCAGCATGGCCCTTTTGACCGATGGGAAGCGAGACTTCTTTGTAGCGCTGATTTGCCTTTCCAGGTTGCTTGGTTGGCCAAAAAGGGCGTATGCGTTTTTTCCTGAATATATTCAGGAAAAAACGCATACGCCCTTTTTGGCCAAGGGCATCATTGTCGAGGTTTTGCCGCTTTTCCTGTGCTTTAAAGGCGATTCGAATCTCCCTCCTGAAATCTGTTTCCTGCAATTCTGCCTTGCTTTCAAATCCTCTTCGTTTCCTTCCATCAATATATTTGTGGTCGAGAGTCATCATTTATAAGTCTGCAGGTTTGTGAATTGCAGTGCCCCTGAGCTCCATTTTTCAACTCGCTTTCTTGGGCGCTGGCCGCAAAAGCGCAGGATTGCTTCAGGCCCTATTCTGGTCCCAGGCGGCAGGCTGAGCCTGTGGTTAATTCTTCTTCCTGATGGGAAAATAGAGTGACCTCTGCCTGTCCCAACACCTAGAGCTAGTCCCTCATTGGTTCCCCCTCTTCCCTTTCATCCTCAGGACAAATTGCAAGCTGTACGGAACAGGAGGTTAAAGGTGCTGATTCTCCAAGGAGGGAGATTCCTAGTAAAGCGGCTGGAATGGCGAACCCGAGCACAAGGAGATGAGAAATGAGGTGCGTTTTAGAAACCTTTCCCGATCACACGGTGTACCATCTTCTGGGTTTCTCATGCATGTTTTCGATGTAGGAACATGCCCTTGAACCTGGAGATTTGGGACCCATGGGATGGGTACCACGCAGTATTACTTTAAAGGGTCTGCGTTTGCTCACCCAACCTCACCAAACCTCTCAGCCCCAAGAGTGTCCACCCTTATGTCTCAATCAGCTGTGGGTCTAGATATGGTCAATCCAGGTGGCATTACAGCCGCTGAACGAATTTTGTAAGAATTTCTCTCTCTTTCACTGTCTTTGTTTCACGGGTTTTTAAAAGTAATTGATTTTTATAATGGGGTTTACCTGCTTTTCATTGCTGTGATTTTGCCGCTTTACACCCACTTGACTCACTTACAGAGAGATATCAATGCATAGGTTTCAAGATTCTTACTAGTCAGATATATTCTTGGGCGGTGAATTGGGGGTGTTGAGTCCAATTCATTGAGGAAGGAGTAGGGCTTGTCTATTACATATTGGGTTTATGGAACGGTATCTGAGATAATTTGAAACCCTTGTTGTATGCATCACCCCACCTCACCTTTCCCGTTAAGCAGCCATAGTGTGTTTTCTAAACGTGTGACTCTATTCTGTTTTGTAATTCAGTTCAAGGGTAGCGGTTTTTACATTCCCTCTATAAGTCATATCTTATGATAAGTGTCTTTTTCTGTGTGACTTATTTCACTTAGAATCGTCGTACCTAAATCCAATCATCATGCTGCTACTAGCCTTATGACGTTGATTTCATGGCTGAGTGATATTCCATTGTACATAAGGACCACAACTTCTTTATCCATTTTTCTCTTTCCTGGGATATTTAAGGTGTAACAAAGTGGAGATTCTTGTCAACAGAGCAGCCCTAAACTTTGGGGTGCCTGTGTCTTGCTGATTTTTAGTTTTCCCAATTTATACGCCCATGAGTGGATGTGCCCTATGCTCCCTAAGCTGAGTTTTTTAGATGTTTCAGGACACACCGTGCACTTCTCCAGAGTGGCTGTTGGCAATTTACATCCCGCCCATCAGCGTAGCCAGGCTCCCGTTTCTCCATGGCCTGTCCTGCATTTCTGGTTTTGACACTTTATTCAGCATGGCCCTTTTGACCGATGGGAAGCGAGACTTCTTTGTAGCGCTGATTTGCCTTTCCAGGTTGCTTGGTTGGCCAAAAAGGGCGTATGCGTTTTTTCCTGAATATATTCAGGAAAAAACGCATACGCCCTTTTTGGCCAAGGGCATCATTGTCGAGGTTTTGCCGCTTTTCCTGTGCTTTAAAGGCGATTCGAATCTCCCTCCTGAAATCTGTTTCCTGCAATTCTGCCTTGCTTTCAAATCCTCTTCGTTTCCTTCCATCAATATATTTGTGGTCGAGAGTCATCATTTATAAGTCTGCAGGTTTGTGAATTGCAGTGCCCCTGAGCTCCATTTTTCAACTCGCTTTCTTGGGCGCTGGCCGCAAAAGCGCAGGATTGCTTCAGGCCCTATTCTGGTCCCAGGCGGCAGGCTGAGCCTGTGGTTAATTCTTCTTCCTGATGGGAAAATAGAGTGACCTCTGCCTGTCCCAACACCTAGAGCTAGTCCCTCATTGGTTCCCCCTCTTCCCTTTCATCCTCAGGACAAATTGCAAGCTGTACGGAACAGGAGGTTAAAGGTGCTGATTCTCCAAGGAGGGAGATTCCTAGTAAAGCGGCTGGAATGGCGAACCCGAGCACAAGGAGATGAGAAATGAGGTGCGTTTTAGAAACCTTTCCCGATCACACGGTGTACCATCTTCTGGGTTTCTCATGCATGTTTTCGATGTAGGAAGATGCCCTTGAACCTGGAGATTTGGGACCCATGGGATGGGTACCACGCAGTATTACTTTAAAGGGTCTGCGTTTGCTCACCCAACCTCACCAAACCTCTCAGCCCCAAGAGTGTCCACCCTTATGTCTCAATCAGCTGTGGGTCTAGATATGGTCAATCCAGGTGGCATTACAGCCGCTGAAAGAATTTTGTAAGAATTTCTCTCTCTTTCACTGTCTTTGTTTCACGGGTTTTTAAAAGTAATTGATTTTTATAATGGGGTTTACCTGCTTTTCACTGCTGTGATTTTGCCGCTTTACACCCACTTGACTCACTTTCAGAGAGATATCAATGCATAGGTTTCAAGATTCTTACTAGTCAGATATCTTCTTGGGCGGTGAATAGGGGGTGCTGAGTCCAATTCCTTGAGCAAGGAGTAGGGATTGTCTATTACATATTGGTTTTATGGAACGGTATCTGAGCTAATTTGAAACCCTTGTTGTATGCATCACCCCACCTCACCTTTCCCGTTAAGCAGCCATAGTGTGTTTTCTAAACGTGTGATTCTCTTCTGTTTTGTAATTCAGTTCAAGGGTAGCGGTTTTTACATTCCCTCTATAAGTCATATCTTATGATAAGTGTCTTTTTCTCTGTGACTTTTTTCACTTAGAATCGTCGTACCTAAATCCACTCATCATGCTGCTACTAGCCTTATGACGTTGATTTCATGGCTGAGTGATATTCCATTGTACATAAGGACCACCACTTCTTTATCCATTTTTCTCTTTCCTGGGATATTTAAGGTGTAACGAAGTGGAGATTCTTGTCAACAGAGCAGCCCTAAACTTTGGGGTGCCTGTGTCTTGCTGATTTTTAGTTTTCTCAATTTATACGCCCATGAGTGGATGTGCCCTATGCTCCCTAAGCTCAGTTTTTTAGATGTTTCAGGACACACCGTGCACTTCTCCAGAGTGGATGTTGGCAATTTACATCCCGCCCATCAGCGTAGCCAGTCTCCCGTTTCTCCATGGCCTGTCCTGCATTTCTGGTTTTGACCCTTTATTCAGGATGGCCCTTTTGACCGATGGGAAGCGAGACTGCTTTGTAGCGCTGATTTGCCTTTCCAGGTTGCTTGGTTGGCCAAAAAGGGCGTTTGCGTTTTTTCCTGAATATATTCAGGAAAAAACGCATACGCCCTTTTTGGCCAAGGGCATCATTGTCGAGGTTTTGCCGCTTTTCCTGTGCTTTAAAGGCGATTCGAATCTCCCTCCTGAAATCTGTTTCCTGCAATTCTGCCTTGCTTTCAAATCCTCTTCGTTGCCTTCCCTCAATATATTCGTGGACGAGAGTCATCATTTATAAGTCTGCAGGTTTGTGAATTGCAGTGCCCCTGAGCTCCAGTTTTCAACTCGCTTTCTTGGGCGCTGGCCGCAAAAGCGCAGGATTGCTTCAGGCCCTATTCTGGTCCCAGGCGGCAGGCTGAGCCTGTGGTTAATTCTTCTTCCTGATGGGAAAATACAGTGACCTGTGCCTGTCCCAACACCTAGAGCTAGTCTCTCATTGGTTCCCCCTCTTCCCGTTCATCCTCAGGACAAATTGCAACCTGTACGGAACAGGAGGTTAAAGGTGCTGATTCTCCAAGGAGGGAGATTGCTAGTAAAGCGGCTGGAATGGCGAACCCAAGCACAAGGAGATGAGAAATGAGGTGCGTTTTAGAAACCTTTCCTGATCACACGGTGTACCATCTTCTGGGTTTCTCATGCATGTTTTTGATGTATGAAGATGCCCTTGAACCTGGAGATTTGGGACCCATGGGATGGGTACCACGCAGTATTACTTTAAAGGGTCTGCGTTTGCTCACCCAACCTCACCAAAACTCTCAGCCCCAAGAGTGTCCACCCTTATGTCTCAATCAGCTGTGGGTCTAGATATGGTCAATCCAGGTGGCATCACAGCCCCTGAACGACTTTTGTAAGAATTTCTCTCTCTTTCACTGTCTTTGTTTCACGGGTTTTTAAAAGTAATTGATTTTTATAATGGGGTTTACCTGCTTTTCACTGCTGTGTTTTTGCTGCTTTACACCCACATGACTCACTTACAGAGAGATATCAATGCATAGGTTTTAAGATTCTTACTAGTCAGATATATTCTTGGGCGGTGAATAGGGGGTGCTGAGTCAAATTCATTGAGCAAGGAGTAGGTCTTGTCTATTACATAGTGTGTTTATGGAACGGTATCTGAGATAATTTGAAACCCTTGTTTTATGCATCACCCCACCTCACCTTTCCCGTTAAGCAGCCATAGTGTGTTTTCTAAACGTTGTGACTCTATTCTGTTTTGTAATTCAGTTCAAGGGTAGCGGTTTTTACATTCCCTCTATAAGTGATATCTTATGATAAGTGTCTTTTCCTGTCTGACTTATCTCACTTAGAATCGTCGTACCTAAATCCACTCATCATGCTGCTACTAGCCTTATGACGTTGATTTCATGGCTGAGTGATATTCCATTGTACATAAGGACCAAAACTTCTTTATCCATTTTTCTCTTTCCTGGGATATTTAAGGTGTAATGAAGTGGAGGTTCTTGTCTACAGAGCAGCCCTAAAATTTGGGGTGCCTGTGTCTTGCTGATTTTTAGTTTTCCCAATTTATACGCCCATGAGTGGAAGTGCCCTATGCTCCCTAAGCTGAGTTTTTTAAATGTTTCAGGACACACCGTGCACTTCTCCAGAGTGGCTGTTGGCAATTTACATCCCGCCCATCAGCGTAGCCAGGCTCCCGTTTCTCCATGGCCTGTCCTGCATTTCTGGTTTTGACACTTTATTCAGCATGGCCCTTTTGACCGATGGGAAGCGAGACTTCTTTGTAGTGCTGCTTTGCCTTTCCAGGTTGTTTTGTTGGCCAAAAAGGGCGTATGCGTTTTTTCCTGAATATATTTAGGAAAAAACGCATACGCCCTTTTTGGCCAAGGGCATCATTGTCGAGGTTTTGCCGCTTTTCCTGTGCTTTAAAGGCGATTCGAATCTCCCTCCTGAAATCTGTTTCCTGCAATTCTGCCTTGCTTTCAATTCCTCTTCGTTGCCTTCCCTCAATATATTTGTGGACGAGAGTCATCATTTATAAGTCTGCAGGTTTTTGAATTGCAGTGCCCCTGAGCTCCATTTTTCAACTCGCTTTCCTGAGGCTGGCCGCAAAAGCGCAGGATTGCTTCAGGCTCTATTCTGGTTCCAGGCGGCAGGCTGAGCCTGTGGCTAATTCTTCTTCCTGATGGGAAAATAGGGTGACCTGTGCCTGTCCCAACACCTAGAGCTAGTCTCTCATTGGTTCCCCCTCTTCCCGTTAATCCTCAGGACAAATTGCAACCTGTACGGAACAGGAGGTTATAGGTGCTGATTCTCCAAGGAGGGAGATTGCTAGTAAAGCGGCTCGAATGGCGAACCCGAGCACAAGGAGATGAGAAATGAGGTGCGTTTTAGAAACCTTTCCCGGTCACACAGTGTACAATCTTCTGGGTTTCTCATGCATGTTTTCGATGTAGGAAGATGCCCTTGAACCTGGAGATTTGGGACCCATTGGATGGGTACCACGCAGTATTACTTTAAAGGGTCTGCGTTTGCTCACCCAACCTCAACAAACCTCTCAGCCCCAAGAGTGTCCACCCTTATGACTCAATCAGCTGTGGGTCTAGATATGGTCAATCTAGGTGGCATCACAGCCCCTGAACGAATTTTGTAAGAATTTCTCTCTCTTTCACTGTCTTTGTTTCACGGGTTTTTAAAAGTAATTGATTTTTATAATGGGGTTTACCTGCTTTTCACTGCTGTGTTTTTGCCGCTTTACACCCACTTGACTCACTTACAGAGAGATATCAATGCATAGGTTTTAAGATTCTTACTAGTCAGATATATTCTTGGGCGGTGAATAGGGGGTGTGGAGTCCAATTCATTGAGCAAGGAGTAGGCCTTGTCTATTACATATTGGGTTTATGGAACGGTATCAGAGATAATTCGAAACCCTTGTTTTTTGCATCATGCCACCTCACCTTTCCCGTTAAGCAGCCATAGTGTGTTTTCTAAACATGTGACTCTATTCTGTTTTGTAATTCAGTTCAAGGGTAGCGGTTTTTACATTCCCTCTATAAGTGATATCTTATGATAAGTGTCTTTTTCTGTGTCACTTATTTCACTTAGAATCGTCGTTCCTAAATCCACTCATCATGCTGCTACTAGCCTTTTGATGTTGATTTCATGGCTGAGTGATATTCCATTGTACATAAGGACCACAACTTCTTTATCCATTTTTCTCTTTCCTGGGATCTATAAGGTGTAACGAAGTGGAGGTTCTTGTCAACCGATCAGCCCTAAACTTTGGGGTGCCTGTGTCTTGCTGATTTTTAGTTTTCCCAATTTATACGCCCATGAGTGGATGTGCCCTACGCTCCCTAAGCTGCATTTTTTAGATGTTTCAGGACACACCGTGCACATCTCCAGAGTGGCTCTTGGCAATTTACATCCCGCCCATCAGCGTAACCAGGCTCCCGTTTCTCCATGGCCTGTCCTGCATTTCTGGTTTCGACACTTTATTCAGCATGGCCCTTTTGACCGATGGGAAGCGAGACTTCTTTGTAGCGCTGATTTGCCTTTCCAGGTTGCTTGGTTGGCCAAAAAGGGCGTATGCGTTTTTTCCTGAATATATTCAGGAAAAAACGCATACGCCCTTTTTGGCCAAGGGCATCATTGTCGAGGTTTTGCCGCTTTTCCTGTGCTTTAAAGGCGATTCGAATCTCCCTCCTGAAATGTGTTTCCTGCAATTCTGCTTTGCTTTCAAATCCTCTTCGTTTCCTTCCATCAATATATTTGTGGACGAGAGTCATCATTTATAAGTCTGCAGGTTTGTGAATTGCAGTGCCCCTGAGCGCCATTTTTCAACTCGCTTTCTTGGGCGCTGGCCGCAAAAGCGCAGGATTGCTTCAGGCCCTATTCTGGTCCCAGGCGGCAGGCTGAGCCTGTGGTTAATTCTTCTTCCTGATGGGAAAATAGAGTGACCTCTGCCTCTCCCAACACCTAGAGCTAGTCTCTCATTGGTTCCCCCTCTTCCCTTTCATCCTCAGGACAAATTGCAAGCTGTACGGAACAGGAGGTTAAAGGTGCTGATTCTCCAAGGAGGGAGATTGCTAGTAAAGCGGCTGGAATGGCGAACCCGAGCACAAGGAGATGAGAAATGAGGTGCGTTTTAGAAACCTTTCCCGATCACACGGTGTACCATCTTCTGGGTTTCTCATGCATGTTTTCGATGTAGGAAGATGCCCTTGAACCTGGAGATTTGGGACCCATGGGATGGGTACCACGCAGTATTACTTTAAAGGGTCTGCGTTTGCTCACCCAACCTCACCAAACCTCTCAGCCCCAAGAGTGTCCACCCTTATGTCTCAATCAGCTGTGGGTCTAGATATGGTCAATCCAGGTGGCATTACAGCCGCTGAAAGAATTTTGTAAGAATTTCTCTCTCTTTCACTGTCTTTGTTTCACGGGTTTTTAAAAGTAATTGATTTTTATAATGGGGTTTACCTGCTTTTCACTGCTGTGATTTTGCTGCTTTACACCCACTTGACTCACTTACAGAGAGATATCAATGCATAGTTTTCAAGATTCTTACTAGTCAGATATATTCTTGGGCGGTGAATAGGGGGTGTGGAGTCCAGTTCATTGAGGAAGGAGTAGGGCTTGTCTATTACATATTGGCTTTATGGAACGGTATCTGAGCTAATTTGAAACCCTTGTTGTATGCATCACCCCACCTCACCTTTCCCATTAAGCAGCCATAGTGTGTTTTCTAAACGTGTGACTCTATTCTGTTTTGTAATTCAGTTCAAGGGTAGCGGTTTTTACATTCCCTCTATAAGTCATATCTTATGATAAGTGTCTTTTTCTGTGTGACTTATTTCACTTAGAATCTTCGTACCTAAATCCAATCATCATGCTGCTACTAGCCTTATGACGTTGATTTCATGGCTGAGTGATATTCCATTGTACATAAGGACCACAATTTCTTTATCCATTTTTCTCTTTCCTGGGATATTTAAGGTGTAACAAAGTGGAGATTCTTGTCAACAGAGCAGCCCTAAACTTTGGGGTGCCTGTGTCTTGCTGATTTTTAGTTTTCCCAATTTATACGCCCATGAGTGGATGTGCCCTATGCTCCCTAAGCTGAGTTTTTTAGATGTTTCAGGACACACCGTGCACTTCTCCAGAGTGGCTGTTGGCAATTTACATCCCGCCCATCAGCGTAGCCAGGCTCCCGTTTCTCCATGGCCTGTCCTGCATTTCTGGTTTTGACACTTTATTCAGCATGGCCCTTTTGACCGATGGGAAGCGAGACTTCTTTGTAGCGCTGATTTGCCTTTCCAGGTTGCTTGGTTGGCCAAAAAGGGCGTATGCGTTTTTTCCTGAATATATTCAGGAAAAAACGCATACGCCCTTTTTGGCCAAGGGCATCATTGTCGAGGTTTTGCCGCTTTTCCTGTGCTTTAAAGGCGATTCGAATCTCCCTCCTGAAATCTGTTTCCTGCAATTCTGCCTTGCTTTCAAATCCTCTTCGTTGCCTTCCCTCAATATATTTGTGGACGAGAGTCATCATTTATAAGTCTGCAGGTTTGTGAATTGCAGTGCCCCTGAGCTCCATTTTTCAACTCGCTTTCTTGGGCGCTGGCCGCAAAAGCGCAGGATTGCTTCAGGCCCTATTCTGGTCCCAGGCGGCAGGCTGAGCCTGTGGTTAATTCTTCTTCCTGATGGGAAAATAGAGTGACCTCTGCCTGTCCCAACACCTAGAGCTAGTCCCTCATTGGTTCCCCCTCTTCCCTTTCATCCTCAGGACAAATTGCAAGCTGTACGGAACAGGAGGTTAAAGGTGCTGATTCTCCAAGGAGGGAGATTCCTAGTAAAGCGGCTGGAATGGCGAACCCGAGCACAAGGAGATGAGAAATGAGGTGCGTTTTAGAAACCTTTCCCGATCACACGGTGTACCATCTTCTGGGTTTCTCATGCATGTTTTCGATGTAGGAACATGCCCTTGAACCTGGAGATTTGGGACCCATGGGATGGGTACCACGCAGTATTACTTTAAAGGGTCTGCGTTTGCTCACCCAACCTCACCAAACCTCTCAGCCCCAAGAGTGTCCACCCTTATGTCTCAATCAGCTGTGGGTCTAGATATGGTCAATCCAGGTGGCATTACAGCCGCTGAACGAATTTTGTAAGAATTTCTCTCTCTTTCACTGTCTTTGTTTCACGGGTTTTTAAAAGTAATTGATTTTTATAATGGGGTTTACCTGCTTTTCATTGCTGTGATTTTGCCGCTTTACACCCACTTGACTCACTTACAGAGAGATATCAATGCATAGGTTTCAAGATTCTTACTAGTCAGATATATTCTTGGGCGGTGAATTGGGGGTGTTGAGTCCAATTCATTGAGGAAGGAGTAGGGCTTGTCTATTACATATTGGGTTTATGGAACGGTATCTGAGCTAATTTGAAACCCTTGTTGTATGCATCACCCCACCTCACCTTTCCCGTTAAGCAGCCATAGTGTGTTTTCTAAACGTGTGACTCTATTCTGTTTTGTAATTCAGTTCAAGGGTAGCGGTTTTTACATTCCCTCTATAAGTCATATCTTATGATAAGTGTCTTTTTCTGTGTGACTTATTTCACTTAGAATCGTCGTACCTAAATCCAATCATCATGCTGCTACTAGCCTTATGACGTTGATTTCATGGCTGAGTGATATTCCATTGTACATAAGGACCACAACTTCTTTATCCATTTTTCTCTTTCCTGGGATATTTAAGGTGTAACAAAGTGGAGATTCTTGTCAACAGAGCAGCCCTAAACTTTGGGGTGCCTGTGTCTTGCTGATTTTTAGTTTTCCCAATTTATACGCCCATGAGTGGATGTGCCCTATGCTCCCTAAGCTGAGTTTTTTAGATGTTTCAGGACACACCGTGCACTTCTCCAGAGTGGCTGTTGGCAATTTACATCCCGCCCATCAGCGTAGCCAGGCTCCCGTTTCTCCATGGCCTGTCCTGCATTTCTGGTTTTGACACTTTATTCAGCATGGCCCTTTTGACCGATGGGAAGCGAGACTTCTTTGTAGCGCTGATTTGCCTTTCCAGGTTGCTTGGTTGGCCAAAAAGGGCGTATGCGTTTTTTCCTGAATATATTCAGGAAAAAACGCATACGCCCTTTTTGGCCAAGGGCATCATTGTCGAGGTTTTGCCGCTTTTCCTGTGCTTTAAAGGCGATTCGAATCTCCCTCCTGAAATCTGTTTCCTGCAATTCTGCCTTGCTTTCAAATCCTCTTCGTTTCCTTCCATCAATATATTTGTGGTCGAGAGTCATCATTTATAAGTCTGCAGGTTTGTGAATTGCAGTGCCCCTGAGCTCCATTTTTCAACTCGCTTTCTTGGGCGCTGGCCGCAAAAGCGCAGGATTGCTTCAGGCCCTATTCTGGTCCCAGGCGGCAGGCTGAGCCTGTGGTTAATTCTTCTTCCTGATGGGAAAATAGAGTGACCTCTGCCTGTCCCAACACCTAGAGCTAGTCCCTCATTGGTTCCCCCTCTTCCCTTTCATCCTCAGGACAAATTGCAAGCTGTACGGAACAGGAGGTTAAAGGTGCTGATTCTCCAAGGAGGGAGATTCCTAGTAAAGCGGCTGGAATGGCGAACCCGAGCACAAGGAGATGAGAAATGAGGTGCGTTTTAGAAACCTTTCCCGATCACACGGTGTACCATCTTCTGGGTTTCTCATGCATGTTTTCGATGTAGGAACATGCCCTTGAACCTGGAGATTTGGGACCCATGGGATGGGTACCACGCAGTATTACTTTAAAGGGTCTGCGTTTGCTCACCCAACCTCACCAAACCTCTCAGCCCCAAGAGTGTCCACCCTTATGTCTCAATCAGCTGTGGGTCTAGATATGGTCAATCCAGGTGGCATTACAGCCGCTGAACGAATTTTGTAAGAATTTCTCTCTCTTTCACTGTCTTTGTTTCACGGGTTTTTAAAAGTAATTGATTTTTATAATGGGGTTTACCTGCTTTTCATTGCTGTGATTTTGCCGCTTTACACCCACTTGACTCACTTACAGAGAGATATCAATGCATAGGTTTCAAGATTCTTACTAGTCAGATATATTCTTGGGCGGTGAATTGGGGGTGTTGAGTCCAATTCATTGAGGAAGGAGTAGGGCTTGTCTATTACATATTGGGTTTATGGAACGGTATCTGAGATAATTTGAAACCCTTGTTGTATGCATCACCCCACCTCACCTTTCCCGTTAAGCAGCCATAGTGTGTTTTCTAAACGTGTGACTCTATTCTGTTTTGTAATTCAGTTCAAGGGTAGCGGTTTTTACATTCCCTCTATAAGTCATATCTTATGATAAGTGTCTTTTTCTGTGTGACTTATTTCACTTAGAATCGTCGTACCTAAATCCAATCATCATGCTGCTACTAGCCTTATGACGTTGATTTCATGGCTGAGTGATATTCCATTGTACATAAGGACCACAACTTCTTTATCCATTTTTCTCTTTCCTGGGATATTTAAGGTGTAACAAAGTGGAGATTCTTGTCAACAGAGCAGCCCTAAACTTTGGGGTGCCTGTGTCTTGCTGATTTTTAGTTTTCCCAATTTATACGCCCATGAGTGGATGTGCCCTATGCTCCCTAAGCTGAGTTTTTTAGATGTTTCAGGACACACCGTGCACTTCTCCAGAGTGGCTGTTGGCAATTTACATCCCGCCCATCAGCGTAGCCAGGCTCCCGTTTCTCCATGGCCTGTCCTGCATTTCTGGTTTTGACACTTTATTCAGCATGGCCCTTTTGACCGATGGGAAGCGAGACTTCTTTGTAGCGCTGATTTGCCTTTCCAGGTTGCTTGGTTGGCCAAAAAGGGCGTATGCGTTTTTTCCTGAATATATTCAGGAAAAAACGCATACGCCCTTTTTGGCCAAGGGCATCATTGTCGAGGTTTTGCCGCTTTTCCTGTGCTTTAAAGGCGATTCGAATCTCCCTCCTGAAATCTGTTTCCTGCAATTCTGCCTTGCTTTCAAATCCTCTTCGTTTCCTTCCATCAATATATTTGTGGTCGAGAGTCATCATTTATAAGTCTGCAGGTTTGTGAATTGCAGTGCCCCTGAGCTCCATTTTTCAACTCGCTTTCTTGGGCGCTGGCCGCAAAAGCGCAGGATTGCTTCAGGCCCTATTCTGGTCCCAGGCGGCAGGCTGAGCCTGTGGTTAATTCTTCTTCCTGATGGGAAAATAGAGTGACCTCTGCCTGTCCCAACACCTAGAGCTAGTCCCTCATTGGTTCCCCCTCTTCCCTTTCATCCTCAGGACAAATTGCAAGCTGTACGGAACAGGAGGTTAAAGGTGCTGATTCTCCAAGGAGGGAGATTCCTAGTAAAGCGGCTGGAATGGCGAACCCGAGCACAAGGAGATGAGAAATGAGGTGCGTTTTAGAAACCTTTCCCGATCACACGGTGTACCATCTTCTGGGTTTCTCATGCATGTTTTCGATGTAGGAACATGCCCTTGAACCTGGAGATTTGGGACCCATGGGATGGGTACCACGCAGTATTACTTTAAAGGGTCTGCGTTTGCTCACCCAACCTCACCAAACCTCTCAGCCCCAAGAGTGTCCACCCTTATGTCTCAATCAGCTGTGGGTCTAGATATGGTCAATCCAGGTTGCATTACAGCCGCTGAACGAATTTTGTAAGAATTTCTCTCTCTTTCACTGTCTTTGTTTCACGGGTTTTTAAAAGTAATTGATTTTTATAATGGGGTTTACCTGCTTTTCACTGCTGTGATTTTGCCGCTTTACACCCACTTGACTCACTTACAGAGAGATATCAATGCATAGGTTTCAAGATTCTTACTAGTCAGATATATTCTTGGGCGGTGAATTGGGGGTGTTGAGTCCAATTCATTGAGGAAGGAGTAGGGCTTGTCTATTACATATTGGGTTTATGGAACGGTATCTGAGATAATTTGAAACCCTTGTTGTATGCATCACCCCACCTCACCTTTCCCGTTAAGCAGCCATAGTGTGTTTTCTAAACGTGTGACTCTATTCTGTTTTGTAATTCAGTTCAAGGGTAGCGGTTTTTACATTCCCTCTATAAGTCATATCTTATGATAAGTGTCTTTTTCTGTGTGACGTATTTCACTTAGAATCGTCGTACCTAAATCCACTCATCATGCTGCTACTAGCCTTATGACGTTGATTTCATGGCTGAGTGATATTCCATTGTACATAAGGACCACAACTTCTTTATCCATTTTTCTCTTTCCTGGGATATTTAAGGTGTAACGAAGTGGAGATTCTTGTCAACAGAGCAGCCCTAAACTTTGGGGTGCCTGTGTCTTGCTGATTTTTAGTTTTCCCAATTTATACGCCCATGAGTGGATGTGCCCTATGCTCCCTAAGCTGAGTTTTTTAGATGTTTCAGGACACACCGTGCACTTCTCCAGAGTGGCTGTTGGCAATTTACATCCCGCCCATCAGCGTAGCCAGGCTCCCGTTTCTCCATGGCCTGTCCTGCATTTCTGGTTTTGACACTTTATTCAGCATGGCCCTTTTGACCGATGGGAAGCGAGACTTCTTTGTAGCGCTGATTTGCCTTTCCAGGTTGCTTGGTTGGCCAAAAAGGGCGTATGCGTTTTTTCCTGAATATATTCAGGAAAAAACGCATACGCCCTTTTTGGCCAAGGGCATCATTGTCGAGGTTTTGCCGCTTTTCCTGTGCTTTAAAGGCGATTCGAATCTCCCTCCTGAAATCTGTTTCCTGCAATTCTGCCTTGCTTTCAAATCCTCTTCGTTTCCTTCCATCAATATATTTGTGGTCGAGAGTCATCATTTATAAGTCTGCAGGTTTGTGAATTGCAGTGCCCCTGAGCTCCATTTTTCAACTCGCTTTCTTGGGCGCTGGCCGCAAAAGCGCAGGATTGCTTCAGGCCCTATTCTGGTCCCAGGCGGCAGGCTGAGCCTGTGGTTAATTCTTCTTCCTGATGGGAAAATAGAGTGACCTCTGCCTGTCCCAACACCTAGAGCTAGTCCCTCATTGGTTCCCCCTCTTCCCTTTCATCCTCAGGACAAATTGCAAGCTGTACGGAACAGGAGGTTAAAGGTGCTGATTCTCCAAGGAGGGAGATTCCTAGTAAAGCGGCTGGAATGGCGAACCCGAGCACAAGGAGATGAGAAATGAGGTGCGTTTTAGAAACCTTTCCCGATCACACGGTGTACCATCTTCTGGGTTTCTCATGCATGTTTTCGATGTAGGAACATGCCCTTGAACCTGGAGATTTGGGACCCATGGGATGGGTACCACGCAGTATTACTTTAAAGGGTCTGCGTTTGCTCACCCAACCTCACCAAACCTCTCAGCCCCAAGAGTGTCCACCCTTATGTCTCAATCAGCTGTGGGTCTAGATATGGTCAATCCAGGTTGCATTACAGCCGCTGAACGAATTTTGTAAGAATTTCTCTCTCTTTCACTGTCTTTGTTTCACGGGTTTTTAAAAGTAATTGATTTTTATAATGGGGTTTACCTGCTTTTCACTGCTGTGATTTTGCCGCTTTACACCCACTTGACTCACTTACAGAGAGATATCAATGCATAGGTTTCAAGATTCTTACTAGTCAGATATATTCTTGGGCGGTGAATTGGGGGTGTTGAGTCCAATTCATTGAGGAAGGAGTAGGGCTTGTCTATTACATATTGGGTTTATGGAACGGTATCTGAGATAATTTGAAACCCTTGTTGTATGCATCACCCCACCTCACCTTTCCCGTTAAGCAGCCATAGTGTGTTTTCTAAACGTGTGACTCTATTCTGTTTTGTAATTCAGTTCAAGGGTAGCGGTTTTTACATTCCCTCTATAAGTCATATCTTATGATAAGTGTCTTTTTCTGTGTGACGTATTTCACTTAGAATCGTCGTACCTAAATCCACTCATCATGCTGCTACTAGCCTTATGACGTTGATTTCATGGCTGAGTGATATTCCATTGTACATAAGGACCACAACTTCTTTATCCATTTTTCTCTTTCCTGGGATATTTAAGGTGTAACGAAGTGGAGATTCTTGTCAACAGAGCAGCCCTAAACTTTGGGGTGCCTGTGTCTTGCTGATTTTTAGTTTTCCCAATTTATACGCCCATGAGTGGATGTGCCCTATGCTCCCTAAGCTGAGTTTTTTAGATGTTTCAGGACACACCGTGCACTTCTCCAGAGTGGCTGTTGGCAATTTACATCCCGCCCATCAGCGTAGCCAGGCTCCCGTTTCTCCATGGCCTGTCCTGCATTTCTGGTTTTGACACTTTATTCAGCATGGCCCTTTTGACCGATGGGAAGCGAGACTTCTTTGTAGCGCTGATTTGCCTTTCCAGGTTGCTTGGTTGGCCAAAAAGGGCGTATGCGTTTTTTCCTGAATATATTCAGGAAAAAACGCATACGCCCTTTTTGGCCAAGGGCATCATTGTCGAGGTTTTGCCGCTTTTCCTGTGCTTTAAAGGCGATTCGAATCTCCCTCCTGAAATCTGTTTCCTGCAATTCTGCCTTGCTTTCAAATCCTCTTCGTTGCCTTCCCTCAATATATTTGTGGACGAGAGTCATCATTTATAAGTCTGCAGGTTTGTGAATTGCAGTGCCCCTGAGCGCCATTTTTCAACTCGCTTTCTTGGGCGCTGGCCGCAAAAGCGCAGGATTGCTTCAGGTCCTATTCTGGTCCCAGGCGGCAGGCTGAGCCTGTGGTTAATTCTTCTTCCTGATGGGAAAATAGAGTGACCTCTGCCTGTCCCAACACCTGGAGCTAGTCTCTCATTGTTTCCCCCTCTTCCCTTTCATCCTCAGGACAAATTGCAAGCTGTACGGAACAGGAGGTTAAAGGTGCTGATTCTCCAAGGAGGGAGATTGCTAGTAAAGCGGCTGGAATGGCGAACCCGAGCACAAGGAGATGAGAAATGAGGTGCGTTTTAGAAACCTTTCCCGATCACACGGTGTACCATCTTCTGGGTTTCTCATGCATGTTTTCGATGTAGGAAGATGCCCTTGAACCTGGAGATTTGGGACCCATGGGATGGGTACCACGCAGTATTACTTTAAAGGGTCTGCGTTTGCTCACCCAACCTCACCAAACCTCTCAGCCCCAAGAGTGTCCACCCTTATGTCTCAATCAGCTGTGGGTCTAGATATGGTCAATCCAGGTTGCATTACAGCCGCTGAACGAATTTTGTAAGAATTTCTCTCTCTTTCACTGTCTTTGTTTCACGGGTTTTTAAAAGTAATTGATTTTTATAATGGGGTTTACCTGCTTTTCACTGCTGTGATTTTGCCGCTTTACACCCACTTGACTCACTTACAGAGAGATATCAATGCATAGGTTTCAAGATTCTTACTAGTCAGATATATTCTTGGGCGGTGAATTGGGGGTGTTGAGTCCAATTCATTGAGGAAGGAGTAGGGCTTGTCTATTACATATTGGGTTTATGGAACGGTATCTGAGATAATTTGAAACCCTTGTTGTATGCATCACCCCACCTCACCTTTCCCGTTAAGCAGCCATAGTGTGTTTTCTAAACGTGTGACTCTATTCTGTTTTGTAATTCAGTTCAAGGGTAGCGGTTTTTACATTCCCTCTATAAGTCATATCTTATGATAAGTGTCTTTTTCTGTGTGACGTATTTCACTTAGAATCGTCGTACCTAAATCCACTCATCATGCTGCTACTAGCCTTATGACGTTGATTTCATGGCTGAGTGATATTCCATTGTACATAAGGACCACAACTTCTTTATCCATTTTTCTCTTTCCTGGGATATTTAAGGTGTAACGAAGTGGAGATTCTTGTCAACAGAGCAGCCCTAAACTTTGGGGTGCCTGTGTCTTGCTGATTTTTAGTTTTCCCAATTTATACGCCCATGAGTGGATGTGCCCTATGCTCCCTAAGCTGAGTTTTTTAGATGTTTCAGGACACACCGTGCACTTCTCCAGAGTGGCTGTTGGCAATTTACATCCCGCCCATCAGCGTAGCCAGGCTCCCGTTTCTCCATGGCCTGTCCTGCATTTCTGGTTTTGACACTTTATTCAGCATGGCCCTTTTGACCGATGGGAAGCGAGACTTCTTTGTAGCGCTGATTTGCCTTTCCAGGTTGCTTGGTTGGCCAAAAAGGGCGTATGCGTTTTTTCCTGAATATATTCAGGAAAAAACGCATACGCCCTTTTTGGCCAAGGGCATCATTGTCGAGGTTTTGCCGCTTTTCCTGTGCTTTAAAGGCGATTCGAATCTCCCTCCTGAAATCTGTTTCCTGCAATTCTGCCTTGCTTTCAAATCCTCTTCGTTGCCTTCCCTCAATATATTTGTGGACGAGAGTCATCATTTATAAGTCTGCAGGTTTGTGAATTGCAGTGCCCCTGAGCGCCATTTTTCAACTCGCTTTCTTGGGCGCTGGCCGCAAAAGCGCAGGATTGCTTCAGGTCCTATTCTGGTCCCAGGCGGCAGGCTGAGCCTGTGGTTAATTCTTCTTCCTGATGGGAAAATAGAGTGACCTCTGCCTGTCCCAACACCTGGAGCTAGTCTCTCATTGTTTCCCCCTCTTCCCTTTCATCCTCAGGACAAATTGCAAGCTGTACGGAACAGGAGGTTAAAGGTGCTGATTCTCCAAGGAGGGAGATTGCTAGTAAAGCGGCTGGAATGGCGAACCCGAGCACAAGGAGATGAGAAATGAGGTGCGTTTTAGAAACCTTTCCCGATCACACGGTGTACCATCTTCTGGGTTTCTCATGCATGTTTTCGATGTAGGAAGATGCCCTTGAACCTGGAGATTTGGGACCCATGGGATGGGTACCACGCAGTATTACTTTAAAGGGTCTGCGTTTGCTCACCCAACCTCACCAAACCTCTCAGCCCCAAGAGTGTCCACCCTTATGTCTCAATCAGCTGTGGGTCTAGATATGGTCAATCCAGGTGGCATTACAGCCGCTGAACGAATTTTGTAAGAATTTCTCTCTCTTTCACTGTCTTTGTTTCACGGGTTTTTAAAAGTAATTGATTTTTATAATGGGGTTTACCTGCTTTTCACTGCTGTGATTTTGCCGCTTTACACCCACTTGACTCACTTACAGAGAGATATCAATGCATAGGTTTCAAGATTCTTACTAGTCAGATATATTCTTGGGCGGTGAATTGGGGGTGTTGAGTCCAATTCATTGAGGAAGGAGTAGGGCTTGTCTATTACATATTGGGTTTATGGAACGGTATCTGAGATAATTTGAAACCCTTGTTGTATGCATCACCCCACCTCACCTTTCCCGTTAAGCAGCCATAGTGTGTTTTCTAAACGTGTGACTCTATTCTGTTTTGTAATTCAGTTCAAGGGTAGCGTTTTTTACATTCCCTCTATAAGTCGTATCTTATGATAAGTGCCTTTTTCTGTGTGACTTATTTCACTCAGAATCGTCGTACCTAAATCCAATCATCATGCTGCTACTAGCCTTATGACGTTGATTTCATGGCTGAGTGATATTCCATTGTACATAAGGACCACCACTTCTTTATCCATTTTTCTCTTTCCTGGGATATTTAAGGTGTAACGAAGTGGAGATTCTTGTCAACAGAGCAGCCCTAAACTTTGGGGTGCCTGTGTCTTGCTGATTTCTAGTTTTCCCAATTTATACGCCCATGAGTGGATGTGCCCTATGCTCCCTAAGCTGAGTTTTTTAGATGTTTCAGGACACACCGTGCACTTCTCCAGAGTGGCTGTTGGCAATTTACATCCCGCCCATCAGCATAGCCAGGCTCCCGTTTCTCCATGGCCTGTCCTGCATTTCTGGTTTTGACACTTTATTCAGCATGGCCCTTTTGACCGATGGGAAGCGAGACTTCTTTGTAGCGCTGATTTGCCTTTCCAGGTTGCTTGGTTGGCCAAAAAGGGCGTATGCGTTTTTTTCCTGAATATATTCAGGAAAAAACGCATACGCCCTTTTTGGCCAAGGGCATCATTGTCGAGGTTTTGCCGCTTTTCCTGTGCTTTAAAGGCGATTCGAATCTCCCTCCTGAAATCTGTTTCCTGCAATTCTGTCTTGCTTTCAAATCCTCTTCGTTTTCTTCCCTCAATATATTTGTGGACGAGAGTCATCATTTATAAGTCTGCAGGTTTGTGAATTGCAGTGTCCCTGAGCTCCATTTTTCAACTCGCTTTCTTGGGCGCTGGCCGCAAAAGCGCAGGATTGCTTCAGGCCTTATTCTGGTCCCAGGCGGCAGGCTGAGCCTGTGGTTAATTCTTCTTCTTGAGGGGAAAATAGAGTGACCTCTGCCTGTCCCAACACCTAGAGCTAGTCTCTCATTGGTTCCCCCTCTTCCCTTTCATCCTCAGGACAAATTGCAAGCTGTACGGAACAGGAGGTTAAAGGTGCTGATTCTCCAAGGAGGGAGATTGCTAGTAAAGCGGCTGGAATGGCGAACCCGAGCACAAGGAGATGAGAAATGAGGTGCGTTTTAGAAACCTTTCCCGATCACACGGTGTACCATCTTCTGGGTTTCTCATGCATGTTTTCGATGTAGGAAGATGCCCTTGAACCTGGAGATTTGGGACCCATGGGATGGGTACCACGCAGTATTACTTTAAAGGGTCTGCGTTTGCTCACCCAACCTCACCAAACCTCTCAGCCCCAAGAGTGTCCACCCTTATGTCTCAATCAGCTGTGGGTCAAGATATAGTCAATCCAGGTGGCATCACAGCCCCTGAACGAATTTTGTAAGAATTTCTCTCTCTTTCACTGTCTTTGTTTCACGGGTTTTTAAAAGTAATTGGTTTTTATAATGGGGTTTACCTGCTTTTCACTGCTGTGATTTTGCCGCTTTACACCCACTTGACTCACTTTCAGAGAGATATCAATGCATAGGTTTCAAGATTCTTACTAGTCAGATATCTTCTTGGGCGGTGAATAGGGGGTGCTGAGTCCAATTTCTTGAGCAAGGAGTAGGGATTGTCTATTACATATTGGTTTTATGGAACGGTATCTGAGCTAATTTGAAACCCTTGTTGTATGCATCACCCCACCTCACCTTTCCCGTTAAGCAGCCATAGTGTGTTTTCTAAACGTGTGATTCTCTTCTGTTTTGTAATTCAGTTCAATGGTAGCGGTTTTTACATTCCCTCTATAAGTCATATCTTATGATAAGTGTCTTTTTCTGTGTGACTTATTTCACTTAGAATCGTCGTACCTAAATCCACTCATCATGCTGCTACTAGCCTTATGACGTTGATATCATGGCTGAGTGATATTCCATTGTACATAAGGACCACCACTTCTTTATCCATTTTTCTCTTTCCTGGGATATTTAAGGTGTAACGAAGTGGAGATTCTTGTCAACAGAGCAGCCCTAAACTTTGAGGTGCCTGTGTCTTGCTGATTTTTAGTTTTCTCAATTTATACGCCCATGAGTGGATGTGCCCTATGCTCCCTAAGCTGAGTTTTTTAGATGTTTCAGGACACACCGTGCACTTCTCCAGAGTGGCTGTTGGCAATTTACATCCCGCCCATCAGCGTAGCCAGGCTCCCGTTTCTCCATGGCCTGTCCTGCATTTCTGGTTTTGACACTTTATTCAGCATGGCCCTTTTGACCGATGGGAAGCAAGACTTCTTTGTAGCGCTGATTTGCCTTTCCAGGTTGCTTGGTTGGCCAAAAAGGGCGTATGCGTTTTTTCCTGAATATATTCAGGAAAAAACGCATACGCCCTTTTTGGCCAAGGGCATCATTGTCGAGGTTTTGCCGCTTTTCCTGTGCTTTAAAGGCGATTCGAATCTCCCTCCTGAAATCTGTTTCCTGCAATTCTGCCTTGCTTTCAAATCCTCTTCG
Source organism: Balaenoptera physalus (assembly GCF_965194825.1). Taxonomy (NCBI): domain Eukaryota; kingdom Metazoa; phylum Chordata; class Mammalia; order Artiodactyla; family Balaenopteridae; genus Balaenoptera; species Balaenoptera physalus. Next base: position 759,142 of record NW_028126358.1, on the reverse strand, counting down.
TTGCCTTCCCTCAATATATTTGTGGAAGAGAGTCATCATTTATAAGTCTGCAGGTTTGTGAATTGCAGTGCCCCTGAGCGCCATTTTTCAACTCGCTTTCTTGGGCGCTGGCCGCAAAAGCGCAGGATTGCTTCAGGCCCTATTCTGGTCCCAGGCGGCAGGCTGAGCCTGTGGTTAATTCTTCTTCCTGATGGGAAAATAGAGTGACCTCTGCCTCTCCCAACACCTAGAGCTAGTCTCTCATTGGTTCCCCCTCTTCCCTTTCATCCTCAGGACAAATTGCAAGCTGTACGGAACAGGAGGTTAAAGGTGCTGATTCTCCAAGGAGGGAGATTGCTAGTAAAGCGGCTGGAATGGCGAACCCGAGCACAAGGAGATGAGAAATGAGGTGCGTTTTAGAAACCTTTCCCGATCACACGGTGTACCATCTTCTGGGTTTCTCATGCATGTTTTCGATGTAGGAAGATGCCCTTGAACCTGGAGATTTGGGACCCATGGGATGGGTACCACGCAGTATTACTTTAAAGGGTCTGCGTTTGCTCACCCAACCTCACCAAACCTCTCAGCCCCAAGAGTGTCCACCCTTATGTCTCAATCAGCTGTGGGTCTAGATATGGTCAATCCAGGTGGCATTACAGCCGCTGAAAGAATTTTGTAAGAATTTCTCTCTCTTTCACTGTCTTTGTTTCACGGGTTTTTAAAAGTAATTGATTTTTATAATGGGGTTTACCTGCTTTTCACTGCTGTGATTTTGCCGCTTTACACCCACTTGACTCACTTTCAGAGAGATATCAATGCATAGGTTTCAAGATTCTTACTAGTCAAATATATTCTTGGGCGGTGAATAGGGGGTGCTGAGTCCAATTCACTGAGCAAGGAGTAGGGCTTGTCTATTACATATTGGGTTTATGGAACGGTATCTGAGCTAATTTGAAACCCTTGTTGTATGCATCACCCCACCTCACCTTTCCCGTTAAGCAGCCATAATGTGTTTTCTAAACGTGTGACTATATTCTGTTTTGTAATTCAGTTCAAGGGTAGCGGTTTTTACATTCCCTCTATAAGTCATATCTTATGATAAGTGTCTTTTTCTGTGTGACTTATTTCACTTAGAATCGTCGTACCTAAATCCACTCATCATGCTGCTACTAGCCTTATGACGTTGATTTCATGGCTGAGTGATATTCCATTGTACATAAGGACCACCACTTCTTTATCCATTTTTCTCTTTCCTGGGATATTTAAGGTGTAACGAAGTGGAGATTCTTGTCAACAGAGCAGCCCTAAACTTTGGGGTGCCTGTGTCTTGCTGATTTTTAGTTTTCTCAATTTATACGCCCATGAGTGGATGTGCCCTATGCTCCCTAAGCTGAGTTTTTTAGATGTTTCAGGACACACCGTGCACTTCTCCAGAGTGGCTGTTGGCAATTTACATCCCGCCCATCAGCGTAGCCAGGCTCCCGTTTCTCCATGGCCTGTCCTGCATTTCTGGTTTTGACACTTTATTCAGCATGGCCCTTTTGACCGATGGGAAGCGAGACTTCTTTGTAGCGCTGATTTGCCTTTCCAGGTTGCTTGGTTGGCCAAAAAGGGCGTATGCGTTTTTTCCTGAATATATTCAGGAAAAAACGCATACGCCCTTTTTGGCCAAGGGCATCATTGTCGAGGTTTTGCCGCTTTTCCTGTGCTTTAAAGGCGATTCGAATCTCCCTCCTGAAATCTGTTTCCTGCAATTCTGCCTTGCTTTCAAATCCTCTTCGTTGCCTTCCCTCAATATATTTGTGGACGAGAGTCATCATTTATAAGTCTGCAGGTTTGTGAATTGCAGTGCCCCTGAGCGCCATTTTTCAACTCGCTTTCTTGGGCGCTGGCCGCAAAAGCGCAGGATTGCTTCAGGCCCTATTCTGGTCCCAGGCGGCAGGCTGAGCCTGTGGTTAATTCTTCTTCCTGATGGGAAAATAGAGTGACCTCTGCCTCTCCCAACACCTAGAGCTAGTCTCTCATTGGTTCCCCCTCTTCCCTTTCATCCTCAGGACAAATTGCAAGCTGTACGGAACAGGAGGTTAAAGGTGCTGATTCTCCAAGGAGGGAGATTGCTAGTAAAGCGGCTGGAATGGCGAACCCGAGCACAAGGAGATGAGAAATGAGGTGCGTTTTAGAAACCTTTCCCGATCACACGGTGTACCATCTTCTGGGTTTCTCATGCATGTTTTCGATGTAGGAAGATGCCCTTGAACCTGGAGATTTGGGACCCATGGGATGGGTACCACGCAGTATTACTTTAAAGGGTCTGCGTTTGCTCACCCAACCTCACCAAACCTCTCAGCCCCAAGAGTGTCCACCCTTATGTCTCAATCAGCTGTGGGTCTAGATATGGTCAATCCAGGTGGCATTACAGCCGCTGAAAGAATTTTGTAAGAATTTCTCTCTCTTTCACTGTCTTTGTTTCACGGGTTTTTAAAAGTAATTGATTTTTATAATGGGGTTTACCTGCTTTTCACTGCTGTGATTTTGCCGCTTTACACCCACTTGACTCACTTTCAGAGAGATATCAATGCATAGGTTTCAAGATTCTTACTAGTCAGATATATTCTTGGGCGGTGAATTGGGGGTGTTGAGTCCAATTCATTGAGGAAGGAGTAGGGCTTGTCTATTACATATTGGGTTTATGGAACGGTATCTGAGATAATTTGAAACCCTTGTTGTATGCATCACCCCACCTCACCTTTCCCGTTAAGCAGCCATAGTGTGTTTTCTAAACGTGTGACTCTATTCTGTTTTGTAATTCAGTTCAAGGGTAGCGTTTTTTACATTCCCTCTATAAGTCGTATCTTATGATAAGTGCCTTTTTCTGTGTGACTTATTTCACTCAGAATCGTCGTACCTAAATCCAATCATCATGCTGCTACTAGCCTTATGACGTTGATTTCATGGCTGAGTGATATTCCATTGTACATAAGGACCACCACTTCTTTATCCATTTTTCTCTTTCCTGGGATATTTAAGGTGTAACGAAGTGGAGATTCTTGTCAACAGAGCAGCCCTAAACTTTGGGGTGCCTGTGTCTTGCTGATTTCTAGTTTTCCCAATTTATACGCCCATGAGTGGATGTGCCCTATGCTCCCTAAGCTGAGTTTTTTAGATGTTTCAGGACACACCGTGCACTTCTCCAGAGTGGCTGTTGGCAATTTACATCCCGCCCATCAGCATAGCCAGGCTCCCGTTTCTCCATGGCCTGTCCTGCATTTCTGGTTTTGACACTTTATTCAGCATGGCCCTTTTGACCGATGGGAAGCGAGACTTCTTTGTAGCGCTGATTTGCCTTTCCAGGTTGCTTGGTTGGCCAAAAAGGGCGTATGCGTTTTTTTCCTGAATATATTCAGGAAAAAACGCATACGCCCTTTTTGGCCAAGGGCATCATTGTCGAGGTTTTGCCGCTTTTCCTGTGCTTTAAAGGCGATTCGAATCTCCCTCCTGAAATCTGTTTCCTGCAATTCTGTCTTGCTTTCAAATCCTCTTCGTTTTCTTCCCTCAATATATTTGTGGACGAGAGTCATCATTTATAAGTCTGCAGGTTTGTGAATTGCAGTGTCCCTGAGCTCCATTTTTCAACTCGCTTTCTTGGGCGCTGGCCGCAAAAGCGCAGGATTGCTTCAGGCCTTATTCTGGTCCCAGGCGGCAGGCTGAGCCTGTGGTTAATTCTTCTTCTTGAGGGGAAAATAGAGTGACCTCTGCCTGTCCCAACACCTAGAGCTAGTCTCTCATTGGTTCCCCCTCTTCCCGTTCATCCTCAGGAAAAATTGCAACCTGTACGGAACAGGAGGTTAAAGGTGCTGATTCTCCAAGGAGGGAGATTGCTAGTAAAGCGGCTGGAATGGCGAACCCGAGCACAAGGAGATGAGAAATGAGGTGCGTTTTAGAAACCTTTCCCGATCACACGGTGTACCATCTTCTGGGTTTCTCATGCATGTTTTCGATGTAGGAAGATGCCCTTGAACCTGGAGATTTGGGACCCATGGGATGGGTACCACGCAGTATTACTTTAAAGGGTCTGCGTTTGCTCACCCAACCTCACCAAACCTCTCAGCCCCAAGAGTGTCCACCCTTATGTCTCAATCAGCTGTGGGTCAAGATATAGTCAATCCAGGTGGCATCACAGCCCCTGAACGAATTTTGTAAGAATTTCTCTCTCTTTCACTGTCTTTGTTTCACGGGTTTTTAAAAGTAATTGATTTTTATAATGGGGTTTACCTGCTTTTCACTGCTGTGATTTTGCCGCTTTACACCCACTTGACTCACTTTCAGAGAGATATCAATGCATAGGTTTCAAGATTCTTACTAGTCAGATATCTTCTTGGGCGGTGAATAGGGGGTGCTGAGTCCAATTTCTTGAGCAAGGAGTAGGGATTGTCTATTACATATTGGTTTTATGGAACGGTATCTGAGCTAATTTGAAACCCTTGTTGTATGCATCACCCCACCTCACCTTTCCCGTTAAGCAGCCATAGTGTGTTTTCTAAACGTGTGATTCTCTTCTGTTTTGTAATTCAGTTCAATGGTAGCGGTTTTTACATTCCCTCTATAAGTCATATCTTATGATAAGTGTCTTTTTCTGTGTGACTTATTTCACTTAGAATCGTCGTACCTAAATCCACTCATCATGCTGCTACTAGCCTTATGACGTTGATATCATGGCTGAGTGATATTCCATTGTACATAAGGACCACCACTTCTTTATCCATTTTTCTCTTTCCTGGGATATTTAAGGTGTAACGAAGTGGAGATTCTTGTCAACAGAGCAGCCCTAAACTTTGAGGTGCCTGTGTCTTGCTGATTTTTAGTTTTCTCAATTTATACGCCCATGAGTGGATGTGCCCTATGCTCCCTAAGCTGAGTTTTTTAGATGTTTCAGGACACACCGTGCACTTCTCCAGAGTGGCTGTTGGCAATTTACATCCCGCCCATCAGCGTAGCCAGGCTCCCGTTTCTCCATGGCCTGTCCTGCATTTCTGGTTTTGACACTTTATTCAGCATGGCCCTTTTGACCGATGGGAAGCAAGACTTCTTTGTAGCGCTGATTTGCCTTTCCAGGTTGCTTGGTTGGCCAAAAAGGGCGTATGCGTTTTTTCCTGAATATATTCAGGAAAAAACGCATACGCCCTTTTTGGCCAAGGGCATCATTGTCGAGGTTTTGCCGCTTTTCCTGTGCTTTAAAGGCGATTCGAATCTCCCTCCTGAAATCTGTTTCCTGCAATTCTGCCTTGCTTTCAAATCCTCTTCGTTGCCTTCCCTCAATATATTTGTGGAAGAGAGTCATCATTTATAAGTCTGCAGGTTTGTGAATTGCAGTGCCCCTGAGCGCCATTTTTCAACTCGCTTTCTTGGGCGCTGGCCGCAAAAGCGCAGGATTGCTTCAGGCCCTATTCTGGTCCCAGGCGGCAGGCTGAGCCTGTGGTTAATTCTTCTTCCTGATGGGAAAATAGAGTGACCTCTGCCTCTCCCAACACCTAGAGCTAGTCTCTCATTGGTTCCCCCTCTTCCCTTTCATCCTCAGGACAAATTGCAAGCTGTACGGAACAGGAGGTTAAAGGTGCTGATTCTCCAAGGAGGGAGATTGCTAGTAAAGCGGCTGGAATGGCGAACCCGAGCACAAGGAGATGAGAAATGAGGTGCGTTTTAGAAACCTTTCCCGATCACACGGTGTACCATCTTCTGGGTTTCTCATGCATGTTTTCGATGTAGGAAGATGCCCTTGAACCTGGAGATTTGGGACCCATGGGATGGGTACCACGCAGTATTACTTTAAAGGGTCTGCGTTTGCTCACCCAACCTCACCAAACCTCTCAGCCCCAAGAGTGTCCACCCTTATGTCTCAATCAGCTGTGGGTCTAGATATGGTCAATCCAGGTGGCATTACAGCCGCTGAAAGAATTTTGTAAGAATTTCTCTCTCTTTCACTGTCTTTGTTTCACGGGTTTTTAAAAGTAATTGATTTTTATAATGGGGTTTACCTGCTTTTCACTGCTGTGATTTTGCCACTTTACACCCACTTGACTCACTTTCAGAGAGATATCAATGCATAGGTTTCAAGATTCTTACTAGTCAGATATATTCTTGGGCGGTGAATTGGGGGTGTTGAGTCCAATTCATTGAGGAAGGAGTAGGGCTTGTCTATTACATATTGGGTTTATGGAACGGTATCTGAGATAATTTGAAACCCTTGTTGTATGCATCACCCCACCTCACCTTTCCCGTTAAGCAGCCATAGTGTGTTTTCTAAACGTGTGACTCTATTCTGTTTTGTAATTCAGTTCAAGGGTAGCGTTTTTTACATTCCCTCTATAAGTCGTATCTTATGATAAGTGCCTTTTTCTGTGTGACTTATTTCACTCAGAATCGTCGTACCTAAATCCAATCATCATGCTGCTACTAGCCTTATGACGTTGATTTCATGGCTGAGTGATATTCCATTGTACATAAGGACCACCACTTCTTTATCCATTTTTCTCTTTCCTGGGATATTTAAGGTGTAACGAAGTGGAGATTCTTGTCAACAGAGCAGCCCTAAACTTTGGGGTGCCTGTGTCTTGCTGATTTCTAGTTTTCCCAATTTATACGCCCATGAGTGGATGTGCCCTATGCTCCCTAAGCTGAGTTTTTTAGATGTTTCAGGACACACCGTGCACTTCTCCAGAGTGGCTGTTGGCAATTTACATCCCGCCCATCAGCATAGCCAGGCTCCCGTTTCTCCATGGCCTGTCCTGCATTTCTGGTTTTGACACTTTATTCAGCATGGCCCTTTTGACCGATGGGAAGCGAGACTTCTTTGTAGCGCTGATTTGCCTTTCCAGGTTGCTTGGTTGGCCAAAAAGGGCGTATGCGTTTTTTTCCTGAATATATTCAGGAAAAAACGCATACGCCCTTTTTGGCCAAGGGCATCATTGTCGAGGTTTTGCCGCTTTTCCTGTGCTTTAAAGGCGATTCGAATCTCCCTCCTGAAATCTGTTTCCTGCAATTCTGTCTTGCTTTCAAATCCTCTTCGTTTTCTTCCCTCAATATATTTGTGGACGAGAGTCATCATTTATAAGTCTGCAGGTTTGTGAATTGCAGTGTCCCTGAGCTCCATTTTTCAACTCGCTTTCTTGGGCGCTGGCCGCAAAAGCGCAGGATTGCTTCAGGCCTTATTCTGGTCCCAGGCGGCAGGCTGAGCCTGTGGTTAATTCTTCTTCTTGAGGGGAAAATAGAGTGACCTCTGCCTGTCCCAACACCTAGAGCTAGTCTCTCATTGGTTCCCCCTCTTCCCGTTCATCCTCAGGAAAAATTGCAACCTGTACGGAACAGGAGGTTAAAGGTGCTGATTCTCCAAGGAGGGAGATTGCTAGTAAAGCGGCTGGAATGGCGAACCCGAGCACAAGGAGATGAGAAATGAGGTGCGTTTTAGAAACCTTTCCCGATCACACGGTGTACCATCTTCTGGGTTTCTCATGCATGTTTTCGATGTAGGAAGATGCCCTTGAACCTGGAGATTTGGGACCCATGGGATGGGTACCACGCAGTATTACTTTAAAGGGTCTGCGTTTGCTCACCCAACCTCACCAAACCTCTCAGCCCCAAGAGTGTCCACCCTTATGTCTCAATCAGCTGTGGGTCAAGATATAGTCAATCCAGGTGGCATCACAGCCCCTGAACGAATTTTGTAAGAATTTCTCTCTCTTTCACTGTCTTTGTTTCACGGGTTTTTAAAAGTAATTGATTTTTATAATGGGGTTTACCTGCTTTTCACTGCTGTGATTTTGCCGCTTTACACCCACTTGACTCACTTTCAGAGAGATATCAATGCATAGGTTTCAAGATTCTTACTAGTCAGATATCTTCTTGGGCGGTGAATAGGGGGTGCTGAGTCCAATTTCTTGAGCAAGGAGTAGGGATTGTCTATTACATATTGGTTTTATGGAACGGTATCTGAGCTAATTTGAAACCCTTGTTGTATGCATCACCCCACCTCACCTTTCCCGTTAAGCAGCCATAGTGTGTTTTCTAAACGTGTGATTCTCTTCTGTTTTGTAATTCAGTTCAATGGTAGCGGTTTTTACATTCCCTCTATAAGTCATATCTTATGATAAGTGTCTTTTTCTGTGTGACTTATTTCACTTAGAATCGTCGTACCTAAATCCACTCATCATGCTGCTACTAGCCTTATGACGTTGATATCATGGCTGAGTGATATTCCATTGTACATAAGGACCACCACTTCTTTATCCATTTTTCTCTTTCCTGGGATATTTAAGGTGTAACGAAGTGGAGATTCTTGTCAACAGAGCAGCCCTAAACTTTGAGGTGCCTGTGTCTTGCTGATTTTTAGTTTTCTCAATTTATACGCCCATGAGTGGATGTGCCCTATGCTCCCTAAGCTGAGTTTTTTAGATGTTTCAGGACACACCGTGCACTTCTCCAGAGTGGCTGTTGGCAATTTACATCCCGCCCATCAGCGTAGCCAGGCTCCCGTTTCTCCATGGCCTGTCCTGCATTTCTGGTTTTGACACTTTATTCAGCATGGCCCTTTTGACCGATGGGAAGCAAGACTTCTTTGTAGCGCTGATTTGCCTTTCCAGGTTGCTTGGTTGGCCAAAAAGGGCGTATGCGTTTTTTCCTGAATATATTCAGGAAAAAACGCATACGCCCTTTTTGGCCAAGGGCATCATTGTCGAGGTTTTGCCGCTTTTCCTGTGCTTTAAAGGCGATTCGAATCTCCCTCCTGAAATCTGTTTCCTGCAATTCTGCCTTGCTTTCAAATCCTCTTCGTTGCCTTCCCTCAATATATTTGTGGAAGAGAGTCATCATTTATAAGTCTGCAGGTTTGTGAATTGCAGTGCCCCTGAGCGCCATTTTTCAACTCGCTTTCTTGGGCGCTGGCCGCAAAAGCGCAGGATTGCTTCAGGCCCTATTCTGGTCCCAGGCGGCAGGCTGAGCCTGTGGTTAATTCTTCTTCCTGATGGGAAAATAGAGTGACCTCTGCCTCTCCCAACACCTAGAGCTAGTCTCTCATTGGTTCCCCCTCTTCCCTTTCATCCTCAGGACAAATTGCAAGCTGTACGGAACAGGAGGTTAAAGGTGCTGATTCTCCAAGGAGGGAGATTGCTAGTAAAGCGGCTGGAATGGCGAACCCGAGCACAAGGAGATGAGAAATGAGGTGCGTTTTAGAAACCTTTCCCGATCACACGGTGTACCATCTTCTGGGTTTCTCATGCATGTTTTCGATGTAGGAAGATGCCCTTGAACCTGGAGATTTGGGACCCATGGGATGGGTACCACGCAGTATTACTTTAAAGGGTCTGCGTTTGCTCACCCAACCTCACCAAACCTCTCAGCCCCAAGAGTGTCCACCCTTATGTCTCAATCAGCTGTGGGTCTAGATATGGTCAATCCAGGTGGCATTACAGCCGCTGAAAGAATTTTGTAAGAATTTCTCTCTCTTTCACTGTCTTTGTTTCACGGGTTTTTAAAAGTAATTGATTTTTATAATGGGGTTTACCTGCTTTTCACTGCTGTGATTTTGCCGCTTTACACCCACTTGACTCACTTTCAGAGAGATATCAATGCATAGGTTTCAAGATTCTTACTAGTCAAATATATTCTTGGGCGGTGAATAGGGGGTGCTGAGTCCAATTCCTTGAGCAAGGAGTAGGGCTTGTCTATTACATATTGGGTTTATGGAACGGTATCTGAGCTAATTTGAAACCCTTGTTGTATGCATCACCCCACCTCACCTTTCCCGTTAAGCAGCCATAATGTGTTTTCTAAACGTGTGACTATATTCTGTTTTGTAATTCAGTTCAAGGGTAGCGGTTTTTACATTCCCTCTATAAGTCGTATCTTATGATAAGTGTCTTTTTCTGTGTGACTTATTTCACTTAGAATCGTCGTACCTAAATCCACTCATCATGCTGCTACTAGCCTTATGACGTTGATTTCATGGCTGAGTGATATTCCATTGTACATAAGGACCACCACTTCTTTATCCATTTTTCTCTTTCCTGGGATATTTAAGGTGTAACGAAGTGGAGATTCTTGTCAACAGAGCAGCCCTAAACTTTGGGGTGCCTGTGTCTTGCTGATTTTTAGTTTTCTCAATTTATACGCCCATGAGTGGATGTGCCCTATGCTCCCTAAGCTGAGTTTTTTAGATGTTTCAGGACACACCGTGCACTTCTCCAGAGTGGCTGTTGGCAATTTACATCCCGCCCATCAGCGTAGCCAGGCTCCCGTTTCTCCATGGCCTGTCCTGCATTTCTGGTTTTGACACTTTATTCAGCATGGCCCTTTTGACCGATGGGAAGCGAGACTTCTTTGTAGCGCTGATTTGCCTTTCCAGGTTGCTTGGTTGGCCAAAAAGGGCGTATGCGTTTTTTCCTGAATATATTCAGGAAAAAACGCATACGCCCTTTTTGGCCAAGGGCATCATTGTCGAGGTTTTGCCGCTTTTCCTGTGCTTTAAAGGCGATTCGAATCTCCCTCCTGAAATCTGTTTCCTGCAATTCTGCCTTGCTTTCAAATCCTCTTCGTTGCCTTCCCTCAATATATTTGTGGAAGAGAGTCATCATTTATAAGTCTGCAGGTTTGTGAATTGCAGTGCCCCTGAGCGCCATTTTTCAACTCGCTTTCTTGGGCGCTGGCCGCAAAAGCGCAGGATTGCTTCAGGCCCTATTCTGGTCCCAGGCGGCAGGCTGAGCCTGTGGTTAATTCTTCTTCCTGATGGGAAAATAGAGTGACCTCTGCCTCTCCCAACACCTAGAGCTAGTCTCTCATTGGTTCCCCCTCTTCCCTTTCATCCTCAGGACAAATTGCAAGCTGTACGGAACAGGAGGTTAAAGGTGCTGATTCTCCAAGGAGGGAGATTGCTAGTAAAGCGGCTGGAATGGCGAACCCGAGCACAAGGAGATGAGAAATGAGGTGCGTTTTAGAAACCTTTCCCGATCACACGGTGTACCATCTTCTGGGTTTCTCATGCATGTTTTCGATGTAGGAAGATGCCCTTGAACCTGGAGATTTGGGACCCATGGGATGGGTACCACGCAGTATTACTTTAAAGGGTCTGCGTTTGCTCACCCAACCTCACCAAACCTCTCAGCCCCAAGAGTGTCCACCCTTATGTCTCAATCAGCTGTGGGTCTAGATATGGTCAATCCAGGTGGCATTACAGCCGCTGAAAGAATTTTGTAAGAATTTCTCTCTCTTTCACTGTCTTTGTTTCACGGGTTTTTAAAAGTAATTGATTTTTATAATGGGGTTTACCTGCTTTTCACTGCTGTGATTTTGCCGCTTTACACCCACTTGACTCACTTTCAGAGAGATATCAATGCATAGGTTTCAAGATTCTTACTAGTCAGATATATTCTTGGGCGGTGAATTGGGGGTGTTGAGTCCAATTCATTGAGGAAGGAGTAGGGCTTGTCTATTACATATTGGGTTTATGGAACGGTATCTGAGATAATTTGAAACCCTTGTTGTATGCATCACCCCACCTCACCTTTCCCGTTAAGCAGCCATAGTGTGTTTTCTAAACGTGTGACTCTATTCTGTTTTGTAATTCAGTTCAAGGGTAGCGTTTTTTACATTCCCTCTATAAGTCGTATCTTATGATAAGTGCCTTTTTCTGTGTGACTTATTTCACTCAGAATCGTCGTACCTAAATCCAATCATCATGCTGCTACTAGCCTTATGACGTTGATTTCATGGCTGAGTGATATTCCATTGTACATAAGGACCACCACTTCTTTATCCATTTTTCTCTTTCCTGGGATATTTAAGGTGTAACGAAGTGGAGATTCTTGTCAACAGAGCAGCCCTAAACTTTGGGGTGCCTGTGTCTTGCTGATTTCTAGTTTTCCCAATTTATACGCCCATGAGTGGATGTGCCCTATGCTCCCTAAGCTGAGTTTTTTAGATGTTTCAGGACACACCGTGCACTTCTCCAGAGTGGCTGTTGGCAATTTACATCCCGCCCATCAGCATAGCCAGGCTCCCGTTTCTCCATGGCCTGTCCTGCATTTCTGGTTTTGACACTTTATTCAGCATGGCCCTTTTGACCGATGGGAAGCGAGACTTCTTTGTAGCGCTGATTTGCCTTTCCAGGTTGCTTGGTTGGCCAAAAAGGGCGTATGCGTTTTTTTCCTGAATATATTCAGGAAAAAACGCATACGCCCTTTTTGGCCAAGGGCATCATTGTCGAGGTTTTGCCGCTTTTCCTGTGCTTTAAAGGCGATTCGAATCTCCCTCCTGAAATCTGTTTCCTGCAATTCTGTCTTGCTTTCAAATCCTCTTCGTTTTCTTCCCTCAATATATTTGTGGACGAGAGTCATCATTTATAAGTCTGCAGGTTTGTGAATTGCAGTGTCCCTGAGCTCCATTTTTCAACTCGCTTTCTTGGGCGCTGGCCGCAAAAGCGCAGGATTGCTTCAGGCCTTATTCTGGTCCCAGGCGGCAGGCTGAGCCTGTGGTTAATTCTTCTTCTTGAGGGGAAAATAGAGTGACCTCTGCCTGTCCCAACACCTAGAGCTAGTCTCTCATTGGTTCCCCCTCTTCCCTTTCATCCTCAGGACAAATTGCAAGCTGTACGGAACAGGAGGTTAAAGGTGCTGATTCTCCAAGGAGGGAGATTGCTAGTAAAGCGGCTGGAATGGCGAACCCGAGCACAAGGAGATGAGAAATGAGGTGCGTTTTAGAAACCTTTCCCGATCACACGGTGTACCATCTTCTGGGTTTCTCATGCATGTTTTCGATGTAGGAAGATGCCCTTGAACCTGGAGATTTGGGACCCATGGGATGGGTACCACGCAGTATTACTTTAAAGGGTCTGCGTTTGCTCACCCAACCTCACCAAACCTCTCAGCCCCAAGAGTGTCCACCCTTATGTCTCAATCAGCTGTGGGTCAAGATATAGTCAATCCAGGTGGCATCACAGCCCCTGAACGAATTTTGTAAGAATTTCTCTCTCTTTCACTGTCTTTGTTTCACGGGTTTTTAAAAGTAATTGATTTTTATAATGGGGTTTACCTGCTTTTCACTGCTGTGATTTTGCCGCTTTACACCCACTTGACTCACTTTCAGAGAGATATCAATGCATAGGTTTCAAGATTCTTACTAGTCAGATATCTTCTTGGGCGGTGAATAGGGGGTGCTGAGTCCAATTTCTTGAGCAAGGAGTAGGGATTGTCTATTACATATTGGTTTTATGGAACGGTATCTGAGCTAATTTGAAACCCTTGTTGTATGCATCACCCCACCTCACCTTTCCCGTTAAGCAGCCATAGTGTGTTTTCTAAACGTGTGATTCTCTTCTGTTTTGTAATTCAGTTCAATGGTAGCGGTTTTTACATTCCCTCTATAAGTCATATCTTATGATAAGTGTCTTTTTCTGTGTGACTTATTTCACTTAGAATCGTCGTACCTAAATCCACTCATCATGCTGCTACTAGCCTTATGACGTTGATATCATGGCTGAGTGATATTCCATTGTACATAAGGACCACCACTTCTTTATCCATTTTTCTCTTTCCTGGGATATTTAAGGTGTAACGAAGTGGAGATTCTTGTCAACAGAGCAGCCCTAAACTTTGAGGTGCCTGTGTCTTGCTGATTTTTAGTTTTCTCAATTTATACGCCCATGAGTGGATGTGCCCTATGCTCCCTAAGCTGAGTTTTTTAGATGTTTCAGGACACACCGTGCACTTCTCCAGAGTGGCTGTTGGCAATTTACATCCCGCCCATCAGCGTAGCCAGGCTCCCGTTTCTCCATGGCCTGTCCTGCATTTCTGGTTTTGACACTTTATTCAGCATGGCCCTTTTGACCGATGGGAAGCAAGACTTCTTTGTAGCGCTGATTTGCCTTTCCAGGTTGCTTGGTTGGCCAAAAAGGGCGTATGCGTTTTTTCCTGAATATATTCAGGAAAAAACGCATACGCCCTTTTTGGCCAAGGGCATCATTGTCGAGGTTTTGCCGCTTTTCCTGTGCTTTAAAGGCGATTCGAATCTCCCTCCTGAAATCTGTTTCCTGCAATTCTGCCTTGCTTTCAAATCCTCTTCGTTGCCTTCCCTCAATATATTTGTGGAAGAGAGTCATCATTTATAAGTCTGCAGGTTTGTGAATTGCAGTGCCCCTGAGCGCCATTTTTCAACTCGCTTTCTTGGGCGCTGGCCGCAAAAGCGCAGGATTGCTTCAGGCCCTATTCTGGTCCCAGGCGGCAGGCTGAGCCTGTGGTTAATTCTTCTTCCTGATGGGAAAATAGAGTGACCTCTGCCTCTCCCAACACCTAGAGCTAGTCTCTCATTGGTTCCCCCTCTTCCCTTTCATCCTCAGGACAAATTGCAAGCTGTACGGAACAGGAGGTTAAAGGTGCTGATTCTCCAAGGAGGGAGATTGCTAGTAAAGCGGCTGGAATGGCGAACCCGAGCACAAGGAGATGAGAAATGAGGTGCGTTTTAGAAACCTTTCCCGATCACACGGTGTACCATCTTCTGGGTTTCTCATGCATGTTTTCGATGTAGGAAGATGCCCTTGAACCTGGAGATTTGGGACCCATGGGATGGGTACCACGCAGTATTACTTTAAAGGGTCTGCGTTTGCTCACCCAACCTCACCAAACCTCTCAGCCCCAAGAGTGTCCACCCTTATGTCTCAATCAGCTGTGGGTCTAGATATGGTCAATCCAGGTGGCATTACAGCCGCTGAAAGAATTTTGTAAGAATTTCTCTCTCTTTCACTGTCTTTGTTTCACGGGTTTTTAAAAGTAATTGATTTTTATAATGGGGTTTACCTGCTTTTCACTGCTGTGATTTTGCCGCTTTACACCCACTTGACTCACTTTCAGAGAGATATCAATGCATAGGTTTCAAGATTCTTACTAGTCAGATATATTCTTGGGCGGTGAATAGGGGGTGCTGAGTCCAATTCACTGAGCAAGGAGTAGGGCTTGTCTATTACATATTGGGTTTATGGAACGGTATCTGAGCTAATTTGAAACCCTTGTTGTATGCATCACCCCACCTCACCTTTCCCGTTAAGCAGCCATAATGTGTTTTCTAAACGTGTGACTCTATTCTGTTTTGTAATTCAGTTCAAGGGTAGCGGTTTTTACATTCCCTCTATAAGTCATATCTTATGATAAGTGTCTTTTTCTGTGTGACTTATTTCACTTAGAATCGTCGTACCTAAATCCACTCATCATGCTGCTACTAGCCTTATGACGTTGATTTCATGGCTGAGTGATATTCCATTGTACATAAGGACCACCACTTCTTTATCCATTTTTCTCTTTCCTGGGATATTTAAGGTGTAACGAAGTGGAGATTTTTGTCAACAGAGCAGCCCTAAACTTTGGGGTGCCTGTGTCTTGCTGATTTTTAGTTTTCTCAATTTATACGCCCATGAGTGGATGTGCCCTATGCTCCCTAAGCTGAGTTTTTTAGATGTTTCAGGACACACCGTGCACTTCTCCAGAGTGGCTGTTGGCAATTTACATCCCGCCCATCAGCGTAGCCAGGCTCCCGTTTCTCCATGGCCTGTCCTGCATTTCTGGTTTTGACACTTTATTCAGCATGGCCCTTTTGACCGATGGGAAGCGAGACTTCTTTGTAGCGCTGATTTGCCTTTCCAGGTTGCTTGGTTGGCCAAAAAGGGCGTATGCGTTTTTTCCTGAATATATTCAGGAAAAAACGCATACGCCCTTTTTGGCCAAGGGCATCATTGTCGAGGTTTTGCCGCTTTTCCTGTGCTTTAAAGGCGATTCGAATCTCCCTCCTGAAATCTGTTTCCTGCAATTCTGCCTTGCTTTCAAATCCTCTTCGTTGCCTTCCCTCAATATATTTGTGGACGAGAGTCATCATTTATAAGTCTGCAGGTTTGTGAATTGCAGTGCCCCTGAGCGCCATTTTTCAACTCGCTTTCTTGGGCGCTGGCCGCAAAAGCGCAGGATTGCTTCAGGCCCTATTCTGGTCCCAGGCGGCAGGCTGAGCCTGTGGTTAATTCTTCTTCCTGATGGGAAAATAGAGTGACCTCTGCCTCTCCCAACACCTAGAGCTAGTCTCTCATTGGTTCCCCCTCTTCCCTTTCATCCTCAGGACAAATTGCAAGCTGTACGGAACAGGAGGTTAAAGGTGCTGATTCTCCAAGGAGGGAGATTGCTAGTAAAGCGGCTGGAATGGCGAACCCGAGCACAAGGAGATGAGAAATGAGGTGCGTTTTAGAAACCTTTCCCGATCACACGGTGTACCATCTTCTGGGTTTCTCATGCATGTTTTCGATGTAGGAACATGCCCTTGAACCTGGAGATTTGGGACCCATGGGATGGGTACCACGCAGTATTACTTTAAAGGGTCTGCGTTTGCTCACCCAACCTCACCAAACCTCTCAGCCCCAAGAGTGTCCACCCTTATGTCTCAATCAGCTGTGGGTCTAGATATGGTCAATCCAGGTGGCATTACAGCCGCTGAACGAATTTTGTAAGAATTTCTCTCTCTTTCACTGTCTTTGTTTCACGGGTTTTTAAAAGTAATTGATTTTTATAATGGGGTTTACCTGCTTTTCATTGCTGTGATTTTGCCGCTTTACACCCACTTGACTCACTTACAGAGAGATATCAATGCATAGGTTTCAAGATTCTTACTAGTCAGATATATTCTTGGGCGGTGAATTGGAGGTGTTGAGTCCAATTCATTGAGGAAGGAGTAGGGCTTGTCTATTACATATTGGGTTTATGGAACGGTATCTGAGATAATTTGAAACCCTTGTTGTATGCATCACCCCACCTCACCTTTCCCGTTAAGCAGCCATAGTGTGTTTTCTAAACGTGTGACTCTATTCTGTTTTGTAATTCAGTTCAAGGGTAGCGGTTTTTACATTCCCTCTATAAGTCATATCTTATGATAAGTGTCTTTTTCTGTGTGACTTATTTCACTTAGAATCGTCGTACCTAAATCCACTCATCATGCTGCTACTAGCCTTATGACGTTGATTTCATGGCTGAGTGATATTCCATTGTACATAAGGACCACCACTTCTTTATCCATTTTTCTCTTTCCTGGGATATTTAAGGTGTAACGAAGTGGAGATTCTTGTCAACAGAGCAGCCCTAAACTTTGGGGTGCCTGTGTCTTGCTGATTTTTAGTTTTCCCAATTTATACGCCCATGAGTGGATGTGCCCTATGCTCCCTAAGCTGAGTTTTTTAGATGTTTCAGGACACACCGTGCACTTCTCCAGAGTGGCTGTTGGCAATTTACATCCCGCCCATCACCGTAGCCAGGCTCCCGTTTCTCCATGGCCTGTCCTGCATTTCTGGTTTTGACACTTTATTCAGCATGGCCCTTTTGACCGATGGGAAGCGAGACTTCTTTGTAGCGCTGATTTGCCTTTCCAGGTTGCTTGGTTGGCCAAAAAGGGCGTATGCGTTTTTTCCTGAATATATTCAGGAAAAAACGCATACGCCCTTTTTGGCCAAGGGCATCATTGTCGAGGTTTTGCCGCTTTTCCTGTGCTTTAAAGGCGATTCGAATCTCCCTCCTGAAATCTGTTTCCTGCAATTCTGCCTTGCTTTCAAATCCTCTTCGTTTCCTTCCATCAATATATTTGTGGTCGAGAGTCATCATTTATAAGTCTGCAGGTTTGTGAATTGCAGTGCCCCTGAGCTCCATTTTTCAACTCGCTTTCTTGGGCGCTGGCCGCAAAAGCGCAGGATTGCTTCAGGCCCTATTCTGGTCCCAGGCGGCAGGCTGAGCCTGTCGTTAATTCTTCTTCCTGATGGTAAAATAGAGTGACCTCTGCCTGTCCCAACACCTAGAGCTAGTCCCTCATTGGTTCCCCCTCTTCCCTTTCATCCTCAGGACAAATTGCAAGCTGTACGGAACAGGAGGTTAAAGGTGCTGATTCTCCAAGGAGGGAGATTGCTAGTAAAGCGGCTGGAATGGCGAACCCGAGCACAAGGAGATGAGAAATGAGGTGCGTTTTAGAAACCTTTCCCGATCACACGGTGTACCATCTTCTGGGTTTCTCATGCATGTTTTCGATGTAGGAACATGCCCTTTAACCTGGAGATTTGGGACCAATGGGATGGGTACCACGCAGTATTACTTTAAAGGGTCTGCGTTTGCTCACCCAACCTCACCAAACCTCTCAGCCCCAAGAGTGTCCACCCTTATGTCTCAATCAGCTGTGGGTCTAGATATGGTCAATCCAGGTGGCATTACAGCCGCTGAACGAATTTTGTAAGAATTTCTCTCTCTTTCACTGTCTTTGTTTCACGGGTTTTTAAAAGTAATTGATTTTTATAATGGGGTTTACCTGCTTTTCACTGCTGTGATTTTGCCGCTTTACACCCACTTGACTCACTTACAGAGAGATATCAATGCATAGGTTTCAAGATTCTTACTAGTCAGATATATTCTTGGGCGGTGAATTGGGGGTGTTGAGTCCAATTCATTGAGGAAGGAGTAGGGCTTGTCTATTACATATTGGGTTTATGGAACGGTATCTGAGATAATTTGAAACCCTTGTTGTATGCATCACCCCACCTCACCTTTCCCGTTAAGCAGCCATAGTGTGTTTTCTAAACGTGTGACTCTATTCTGTTTTGTAATTCAGTTCAAGGGTAGCGGTTTTTACATTCCCTCTATAAGTCATATCTTATGATAAGTGTCTTTTTCTGTGTGACTTATTTCACTTAGAATCGTCGTACCTAAATCCAATCATCATGCTGCTACTAGCCTTATGACGTTGATTTCATGGCTGAGTGATATTCCATTGTACATAAGGACCACAACTTCTTTATCCATTTTTCTCTTTCCTGGGATATTTAAGGTGTAACAAAGTGGAGATTCTTGTCAACAGAGCAGCCCTAAACTTTGGGGTGCCTGTGTCTTGCTGATTTTTAGTTTTCCCAATTTATACGCCCATGAGTGGATGTGCCCTATGCTCCCTAAGCTGAGTTTTTTAGATGTTTCAGGACACACCGTGCACTTCTCCAGAGTGGCTGTTGGCAATTTACATCCCGCCCATCAGCGTAGCCAGGCTCCCGTTTCTCCATGGCCTGTCCTGCATTTCTGGTTTTGACACTTTATTCAGCATGGCCCTTTTGACCGATGGGAAGCGAGACTTCTTTGTAGCGCTGATTTGCCTTTCCAGGTTGCTTGGTTGGCCAAAAAGGGCGTATGCGTTTTTTCCCGAATATATTCAGGAAAAAACGCATAGGCCCTTTTTGGCCAAGGGCATCATTGTCGAGGTTTTGCCGCTTTTCCTGTGCTTTAAAGGCGATTCGAATCTCCCTCCTGAAATCTGTTTCCTGCAATTCTGCCTTGCTTTCAAATCCTCTTCGTTGCCTTCCCTCAATATATTTGTGGACGAGAGTCATCATTTATAAGTCTGCAGGTTTGTGAATTGCAGTGCCCCTGAGCGCCATTTTTCAACTCGCTTTCTTGGGCGCTGGCCGCAAAAGCGCAGGATTGCTTCAGGCCCTATTCTGGTCCCAGGCGGCAGGCTGAGCCTGTGGTTAATTCTTCTTCCTGTTGGGAAAATAGAGTGACCTCTGCCTATCCCAACACCTAGAGATAGTCTCTCATTGGTTCCCCCTCTTCCCTTTCATCCTCAGGACAAATTGCAAGCTGTACGGAACAGGAGGTTAAAGGTGCTGATTCTCCAAGGAGGGAGATTGCTAGTAAAGCGGCTGGAATGGCGAACCCGAGCACAAGGAGATGAGAAATGAGGTGCGTTTTAGAAACCTTTCCCGATCACACGGTGTACCATCTTCTGGGTTTCTCATGCATGTTTTCGATGTAGGAAGATGCCCTTGAACCTGGAGATTTGGGACCCATGGGATGGGTACCACGCAGTATTACTTTAAAGGGTCTGCGTTTGCTCACCCAACCTCACCAAACCTCTCAGCCCGAAGAGTGTCCACCCTTATGTCTCAATCAGCTGTGGGTCTAGATATGGTCAATCCAGGTGGCATTACAGCCGCTGAAAGAATTTTGTAAGAATTTCTCTCTCTTTCACTGTCTTTGTTTCACGGGTTTTTAAAAGTAATTGATTTTTATAATGGGGTTTACCTGCTTTTCACTGCTGTGATTTTGCCGCTTTACACCCACTTGACTCACTTACAGAGAGATATCAATGCATAGGTTTCAAGATTCTTACTAGTCAGATATATTCTTGGGCGGTGAATTGGGGGTGTTGAGTCCAATTCATTGAGGAAGGAGTAGGGCTTGTCTATTACATATTGGGTTTATGGAACGGTATCTGAGATAATTTGAAACCCTTGTTGTATGCATCACCCCACCTCACCTTTCCCGTTAAGCAGCCATAGTGTGTTTTCTAAACGTGTGACTCTATTCTGTTTTGTAATTCAGTTCAAGGGTAGCGGTTTTTACATTCCCTCTATAAGTCATATCTTATGATAAGTGTCTTTTTCTGTGTGACTTATTTCACTTAGAATCGTCGTACCTAAATCCAATCATCATGCTGCTACTAGCCTTATGACGTTGATTTCATGGCTGAGTGATATTCCATTGTACATAAGGACCACCACTTCTTTATCCATTTTTCTCTTTCCTGGGATATTTAAGGTGTAACGAAGTGGAGATTCTTGTCAACAGAGCAGCCCTAAACTTTGGGGTGCCTGTGTCTTGCTGATTTTTAGTTTTCCCAATTTATACGCCCATGAGTGGATGTGCCCTATGCTCCCTAAGCTCAGTTTTTTAGATGTTTCAGGACACACCGTGCACTTCTCCAGAGTGGCTGTTGGCAATTTACATCCCGCCCATCAGCGTAGCCAGGCTCCCGTTTCTCCATGGCCTGTCCTGCATTTCTGGTTTTGACACTTTATTCAGCATGGCCCTTTTGACCGATGGGAAGCGAGACTTCTTTGTAGCGCTGATTTGCCTTTCCAGGTTGCTTGGTTGGCCAAAAAGGGCGTATGCGTTTTTTCCTGAATATATTCAGGAAAAAACGCATACGCCCTTTTTGGCCAAGGGCATCATTGTCGAGGTTTTGCCGCTTTTCCTGTGCTTTAAAGGCGATTCGAATCTCCCTCCTGAAATCTGTTTCCTGCAATTCTGCCTTGCTTTCAAATCCTCTTCGTTGCCTTCCCTCAATATATTTGTGGACGAGAGTCATCATTTATAAGTCTGCAGGTTTGTGAATTGCAGTGCCCCTGAGCGCCATTTTTCAACTCGCTTTCTTGGGCGCTGGCCGCAAAAGCGCAGGATTGCTTCAGGCCCTATTCTGGTCCCAGGCGGCAGGCTGAGCCTGTGGTTAATTCTTCTTCCTGATGGGAAAATAGAGTGACCTCTGCCTCTCCCAACACCTAGAGCTAGTCTCTCATTGGTTCCCCCTCTTCCCTTTCATCCTCAGGACAAATTGCAAGCTGTACGGAACAGGAGGTTAAAGGTGCTGATTCTCCAAGGAGGGAGATTGCTAGTAAAGCGGCTGGAATGGCGAACCCGAGCACAAGGAGATGAGAAATGAGGTGCGTTTTAGAAACCTTTCCCGATCACACGGTGTACCATCTTCTGGGTTTCTCATGCATGTTTTCGATGTAGGAAGATGCCCTTGAACCTGGAGATTTGGGACCCATGGGATGGGTACCACGCAGTATTACTTTAAAGGGTCTGCGTTTGCTCACCCAACCTCACCAAACCTCTCAGCCCCAAGAGTGTCCACCCTTATGTCTCAATCAGCTGTGGGTCTAGATATGGTCAATCCAGGTGGCATTACAGCCGCTGAACGAATTTTGTAAGAATTTCTCTCTCTTTCACTGTCTTTGTTTCACGGGTTTTTAAAAGTAATTGATTTTTATAATGGGGTTTACCTGCTTTTCACTGCTGTGATTTTGCCGCTTTACACCCACTTGACTCACTTACAGAGAGATATCAATGCATAGGTTTCAAGATTCTTACTAGTCAGATATATTCTTGGGCGGTGAATTGGGGGTGTTGAGTCCAATTCATTGAGGAAGGAGTAGGGCTTATCTATTACATATTGGGTTTATGGAACGGTATCTGAGATAATTTGAAACCCTTGTTGTATGCATCACCCCACCTCACCTTTCCCGTTAAGCAGCCATAGTGTGTTTTCTAAACGTGTGACTCTATTCTGTTTTGTAATTCAGTTCAAGGGTAGCGGTTTTTACATTCCCTCTATAAGTCATATCTTATGATAAGTGTCTTTTTCTGTGTGACTTATTTCACTTAGAATCGTCGTACCTAAATCCAATCATCATGCTGCTACTAGCCTTATGACGTTGATTTCATGGCTGAGTGATATTCCATTGTACATAAGGACCACAATTTCTTTATCCATTTTTCTCTTTCCTGGGATATTTAAGGTGTAACGAAGTGGAGATTCTTGTCAACAGAGCAGCCCTAAACTTTGGGGTGCCTGTGTCTTGCTGATTTTTAGTTTTCCCAATTTATACGCCCATGAGTGGATGTGCCCTATGCTCCCTAAGCTCAGTTTTTTAGATGTTTCAGGACACACCGTGCACTTCTCCAGAGTGGCTCTTGGCAATTTACATCCCGCCCATCAGCGTAGCCAGGCTCCCGTTTCTCCATGGCCTGTCCTGCATTTCTGGTTTTGACACTTTATTCAGCATGGCCCTTTTGACCGATGGGAAGCGAGACTTCTTTGTAGCGCTGATTTGCCTTTCCAGGTTGCTTGGTTGGCCAAAAAGGGCGTATGCGTTTTTTCCTGAATATATTCAGGAAAAAACGCATACGCCCTTTTTGGCCAAGGGCATCATTGTCGAGGTTTTGCCGCTTTTCCTGTGCTTTAAAGGCGATTCGAATCTCCCTCCTGAAATCTGTTTCCTGCAATTCTGCCTTGCTTTCAAATCCTCTTCGTTGCCTTCCCTCAATATATTTGTGGACGAGAGTCATCATTTATAAGTCTGCAGGTTTGTGAATTGCAGTGCCCCTGAGCGCCATTTTTCAACTCGCTTTCTTGGGCGCTGGCCGCAAAAGCGCAGGATTGCTTCAGGCCCTATTCTGGTCCCAGGCGGCAGGCTGAGCCTGTGGTTAATTCTTCTTCCTGATGGGAAAATAGAGTGACCTCTGCCTCTCCCAACACCTAGAGCTAGTCTCTCATTGGTTCCCCCTCTTCCCTTTCATCCTCAGGACAAATTGCAAGCTGTACGGAACAGGAGGTTAAAGGTGCTGATTCTCCAAGGAGGGAGATTGCTAGTAAAGCGGCTGGAATGGCGAACCCGAGCACAAGGAGATGAGAAATGAGGTGCGTTTTAGAAACCTTTCCCGATCACACGGTGTACCATCTTCTGGGTTTCTCATGCATGTTTTCGATGTAGGAAGATGCCCTTGAACCTGGAGATTTGGGACCCATGGGATGGGTACCACGCAGTATTACTTTAAAGGGTCTGCGTTTGCTCACCCAACCTCACCAAACCTCTCAGCCCCAAGAGTGTCCACCCTTATGTCTCAATCAGCTGTGGGTCTAGATATGGTCAATCCAGGTGGCATTACAGCCGCTGAACGAATTTTGTAAGAATTTCTCTCTCTTTCACTGTCTTTGTTTCACGGGTTTTTAAAAGTAATTGATTTTTATAATGGGGTTTACCTGCTTTTCACTGCTGTGATTTTGCCGCTTTACACCCACTTGACTCACTTACAGAGAGATATCAATGCATAGGTTTCAAGATTCTTACTAGTCAGATATATTCTTGGGCGGTGAATTGGGGGTGTTGAGTCCAATTCATTGAGGAAGGAGTAGGGCTTGTCTATTACATATTGGGTTTATGGAACGGTATCTGAGATAATTTGAAACCCTTGTTGTATGCATCACCCCACCTCACCTTTCCCGTTAAGCAGCCATAGTGTGTTTTCTAAACGTGTGACTCTATTCTGTTTTGTAATTCAGTTCAAGGGTAGCGGTTTTTACATTCCCTCTATAAGTCATATCTTATGATAAGTGTCTTTTTCTGTGTGACTTATTTCACTTAGAATCGTCGTACCTAAATCCAATCATCATGCTGCTACTAGCCTTATGACGTTGATTTCATGGCTGAGTGATATTCCATTGTACATAAGGACCACCACTTCTTTATCCATTTTTCTCTTTCCTGGGATATTTAAGGTGTAACGAAGTGGAGATTCTTGTCAACAGAGCAGCCATAAACTTTGGGGTGCCTGTATCTTGCTGATTTTTAGTTTTCCCAATTTATACGCCCATGAGTGGATGTGCCCTATGCTCCCTAAGCTCAGTTTTTTAGATGTTTCAGGACACACCGTGCACTTCTCCAGAGTGGCTGTTGGCAATTTACATCCCGCCCATCAGCGTAGCCAGGCTCCCGTTTCTCCATGGCCTGTCCTGCATTTCTGGTTTTGACACTTTATTCAGCATAGCCCTTTTGACCGATGGGAAGCGAGACTTCTTTGTAGCGCTGATTTGCCTTTCCAGGTTGCTTGGTTGGCCAAAAAGGGCGTATGCGTTTTTTCCTGAATATATTCAGGAAAAAACGCATACGCCCTTTTTGGCCAAGGGCATCATTGTCGAGGTTTTGCCGCTTTTCCTGTGCTTTAAAGGCGATTCGAATCTCCCTCCTGAAATCTGTTTCCTGCAATTCTGCCTTGCTTTCAAATCCTCTTCGTTTCCTTCCATCAATATATTTGTGGTCGAGAGTCATCATTTATAAGTCTGCAGGTTTGTGAATTGCAGTGCCCCTGAGCTCCATTTTTCAACTCGCTTTCTTGGGCGCTGGCCGCAAAAGCGCAGGATTGCTTCAGGCCCTATTCTGGTCCCAGGCGGCAGGCTGAGCCTGTGGTTAATTCTTCTTCCTGATGGGAAAATAGAGTGACCTCTGCCTGTCCCAACACCTAGAGCTAGTCCCTCATTGGTTCCCCCTCTTCCCTTTCATCCTCAGGACAAATTGCAAGCTGTACGGAACAGGAGGTTAAAGGTGCTGATTCTCCAAGGAGGGAGATTGCTAGTAAAGCGGCTGGAATGGCGAACCCGAGCACAAGGAGATGAGAAATGAGGTGCGTTTTAGAAACCTTTCCCGATCACACGGTGTACCATCTTCTGGGTTTCTCATGCATGTTTTCGATGTAGGAACATGCCCTTGAACCTGGAGATTTGGGACCCATGGGATGGGTACCACGCAGTATTACTTTAAAGGGTCTGCGTTTGCTCACCCAACCTCACCAAACCTCTCAGCCCCAAGAGTGTCCACCCTTATGTCTCAATCAGCTGTGGGTCTAGATATGGTCAATCCAGGTGGCATTACAGCCGCTGAACGAATTTTGTAAGAATTTCTCTCTCTTTCACTGTCTTTGTTTCACGGGTTTTTAAAAGTAATTGATTTTTATAATGGGGTTTACCTGCTTTTCATTGCTGTGATTTTGCCGCTTTACACCCACTTGACTCACTTACAGAGAGATATCAATGCATAGGTTTCAAGATTCTTACTAGTCAGATATATTCTTGGGCGGTGAATTGGGGGTGTTGAGTCCAATTCATTGAGGAAGGAGTAGGGCTTGTCTATTACATATTGGGTTTATGGAACGGTATCTGAGATAATTTGAAACCCTTGTTGTATGCATCACCCCACCTCACCTTTCCCGTTAAGCAGCCATAGTGTGTTTTCTAAACGTGTGACTCTATTCTGTTTTGTAATTCAGTTCAAGGGTAGCGGTTTTTACATTCCCTCTATAAGTCATATCTTATGATAAGTGTCTTTTTCTGTGTGACTTATTTCACTTAGAATCGTCGTACCTAAATCCACTCATCATGCTGCTACTAGCCTTATGACGTTGATTTCATGGCTGAGTGATATTCCATTGTACATAAGGACCACCACTTCTTTATCCATTTTTCTCTTTCCTGGGATATTTAAGGTGTAACGAAGTGGAGATTCTTGTCAACAGAGCAGCCCTAAACTTTGGGGTGCCTGTGTCTTGCTGATTTTTAGTTTTCCCAATTTATACGCCCATGAGTGGATGTGCCCTATGCTCCCTAAGCTGAGTTTTTTAGATGTTTCAGGACACACCGTGCACTTCTCCAGAGTGGCTGTTGGCAATTTACATCCCGCCCATCAGCGTAGCCAGGCTCCCGTTTCTCCATGGCCTGTCCTGCATTTCTGGTTTTGACACTTTATTCAGCATGGCCCTTTTGACCGATGGGAAGCGAGACTTCTTTGTAGCGCTGATTTGCCTTTCCAGGTTGCTTGGTTGGCCAAAAAGGGCGTATGCGTTTTTTCCTGAATATATTCAGGAAAAAACGCATACGCCCTTTTTGGCCAAGGGCATCATTGTCGAGGTTTTGCCGCTTTTCCTGTGCTTTAAAGGCGATTCGAATCTCCCTCCTGAAATCTGTTTCCTGCAATTCTGCCTTGCTTTCAAATCCTCTTCGTTTCCTTCCATCAATATATTTGTGGTCGAGAGTCATCATTTATAAGTCTGCAGGTTTGTGAATTGCAGTGCCCCTGAGCTCCATTTTTCAACTCGCTTTCTTGGGCGCTGGCCGCAAAAGCGCAGGATTGCTTCAGGCCCTATTCTGGTCCCAGGCGGCAGGCTGAGCCTGTGGTTAATTCTTCTTCCTGATGGGAAAATAGAGTGACCTCTGCCTGTCCCAACACCTAGAGCTAGTCCCTCATTGGTTCCCCCTCTTCCCTTTCATCCTCAGGACAAATTGCAAGCTGTACGGAACAGGAGGTTAAAGGTGCTGATTCTCCAAGGAGGGAGATTGCTAGTAAAGCGGCTGGAATGGCGAACCCGAGCACAAGGAGATGAGAAATGAGGTGCGTTTTAGAAACCTTTCCCGATCACACGGTGTACCATCTTCTGGGTTTCTCATGCATGTTTTCGATGTAGGAACATGCCCTTGAACCTGGAGATTTGGGACCCATGGGATGGGTACCACGCAGTATTACTTTAAAGGGTCTGCGTTTGCTCACCCAACCTCACCAAACCTCTCAGCCCCAAGAGTGTCCACCCTTATGTCTCAATCAGCTGTGGGTCTAGATATGGTCAATCCAGGTGGCATTACAGCCGCTGAACGAATTTTGTAAGAATTTCTCTCTCTTTCACTGTCTTTGTTTCACGGGTTTTTAAAAGTAATTGATTTTTATAATGGGGTTTACCTGCTTTTCACTGCTGTGATTTTGCCGCTTTACACCCACTTGACTCACTTACAGAGAGATATCAATGCATAGGTTTCAAGATTCTTACTAGTCAGATATATTCTTGGGCGGTGAATTGGGGGTGTTGAGTCCAATTCATTGAGGAAGGAGTAGGGCTTGTCTATTACATATTGGGTTTATGGAACGGTATCTGAGATAATTTGAAACCCTTGTTGTATGCATCACCCCACCTCACCTTTCCCGTTAAGCAGCCATAGTGTGTTTTCTAAACGTGTGACTCTATTCTGTTTTGTAATTCAGTTCAAGGGTAGCGGTTTTTACATTCCCTCTATAAGTCATATCTTATGATAAGTGTCTTTTTCTGTGTGACTTATTTCACTTAGAATCGTCGTACCTAAATCCAGTCATCATGCTGCTACTAGCCTTATGACGTTGATTTCATGGCTGAGTGATATTCCATTGTACATAAGGACCACAACTTCTTTATCCATTTTTCTCTTTCCTGGGATATTTAAGGTGTAACAAAGTGGAGATTCTTGTCAACAGAGCAGCCCTAAACTTTGGGGTGCCTGTGTCTTGCTGATTTTTAGTTTTCCCAATTTATACGCCCATGAGTGGATGTGCCCTATGCTCCCTAAGCTGAGTTTTTTAGATGTTTCAGGACACACCGTGCACTTCTCCAGAGTGGCTGTTGGCAATTTACATCCCGCCCATCAGCGTAGCCAGGCTCCCGTTTCTCCATGGCCTGTCCTGCATTTCTGGTTTTGACACTTTATTCAGCATGGCCCTTTTGACCGATGGGAAGCGAGACTTCTTTGTAGCGCTGATTTGCCTTTCCAGGTTGCTTGGTTGGCCAAAAAGGGCGTATGCGTTTTTTCCTGAATATATTCAGGAAAAAACGCATAGGCCCTTTTTGGCCAAGGGCATCATTATCGAGGTTTTGCCGCTTTTCCTGTGCTTTAAAGGCGATTCGAATCTCCCTCCTGAAATCTGTTTCCTGCAATTCTGCCTTGCTTTCAAATCCTCTTCGTTGCCTTCCCTCAATATATTTGTGGACGAGAGTCATCATTTATAAGTCTGCAGGTTTGTGAATTGCAGTGCCCCTGAGCGCCATTTTTCAACTCGCTTTCTTGGGCGCTGGCCGCAAAAGCGCAGGATTGCTTCAGGCCCTATTCTGGTCCCAGGCGGCAGGCTGAGCCTGTGGTTAATTCTTCTTCCTGTTGGGAAAATAGAGTGACCTCTGCCTATCCCAACACCTAGAGATAGTCTCTCATTGGTTCCCCCTCTTCCCTTTCATCCTCAGGACAAATTGCAAGCTGTACGGAACAGGAGGTTAAAGGTGCTGATTCTCCAAGGAGGGAGATTGCTAGTAAAGCGGCTGGAATGGCGAACCCGAGCACAAGGAGATGAGAAATGAGGTGCGTTTTAGAAACCTTTCCCGATCACACGGTGTACCATCTTCTGGGTTTCTCATGCATGTTTTCGATGTAGGAAGATGCCCTTGAACCTGGAGATTTGGGACCCATGGGATGGGTACCACGCAGTATTACTTTAAAGGGTCTGCGTTTGCTCACCCAACCTCACCAAACCTCTCAGCCCCAAGAGTGTCCACCCTTATGTCTCAATCAGCTGTGGGTCTAGATATGGTCAATCCAGGTGGCATTACAGCCGCTGAAAGAATTTTGTAAGAATTTCTCTCTCTTTCACTGTCTTTGTTTCACGGGTTTTTAAAAGTAATTGATTTTTATAATGGGGTTTACCTGCTTTTCACTGCTGTGATTTTGCCGCTTTACACCCACTTGACTCACTTACAGAGAGATATCAATGCATAGGTTTCAAGATTCTTACTAGTCAGATATATTCTTGGGCGGTGAATTGGGGGTGTTGAGTCCAATTCATTGAGGAAGGAGTAGGGCTTGTCTATTACATATTGGGTTTATGGAACGGTATCTGAGATAATTTGAAACCCTTGTTGTATGCATCACCCCACCTCACCTTTCCCGTTAAGCAGCCATGGTGTGTTTTCTAAACGTGTGACTCTATTCTGTTTTGTAATTCAGTTCAAGGGTAGCGGTTTTTACATTCCCTCTATAAGTCATATCTTATGATAAGTGTCTTTTTCTGTGTGACTTATTTCACTTAGAATCGTCGTACCTAAATCCAATCATCATGCTGCTACTAGCCTTATGACGTTGATTTCATGGCTGAGTGATATTCCATTGTACATAAGGACCACCACTTCTTTATCCATTTTTCTCTTTCCTGGGATATTTAAGGTGTAACGAAGTGGAGATTCTTGTCAACAGAGCAGCCATAAACTTTGGGGTGCCTGTGTCTTGCTGATTTTTAGTTTTCCCAATTTATACGCCCATGAGTGGATGTGCCCTATGCTCCCTAAGCTCAGTTTTTTAGATGTTTCAGGACACACCGTGCACTTCTCCAGAGTGGCTGTTGGCAATTTACATCCCGCCCATCAGCGTAGCCAGGCTCCCGTTTCTCCATGGCCTGTCCTGCATTTCTGGTTTTGACACTTTATTCAGCATGGCCCTTTTGACCGATGGGAAGCGAGACTTCTTTGTAGCGCTGATTTGCCTTTCCAGGTTGCTTGGTTGGCCAAAAAGGGCGTATGCGTTTTTTCCTGAATATATTCAGGAAAAAACGCATACGCCCTTTTTGGCCAAGGGCATCATTGTCGAGGTTTTGCCGCTTTTCCTGTGCTTTAAAGGCGATTCGAATCTCCCTCCTGAAATCTGTTTCCTGCAATTCTGCCTTGCTTTCAAATCCTCTTCGTTGCCTTCCCTCAATATATTTGTGGACGAGAGTCATCATTTATAAGTCTGCAGGTTTGTGAATTGCAGTGCCCCTGAGCGCCATTTTTCAACTCGCTTTCTTGGGCGCTGGCCGCAAAAGCGCAGGATTGCTTCAGGCCCTATTCTGGTCCCAGGCGGCAGGCTGAGCCTGTGGTTAATTCTTCTTCCTGATGGGAAAATAGAGTGACCTCTGCCTCTCCCAACACCTAGAGCTAGTCTCTCATTGGTTCCCCCTCTTCCCTTTCATCCTCAGGACAAATTGCAAGCTGTACGGAACAGGAGGTTAAAGGTGCTGATTCTCCAAGGAGGGAGATTGCTAGTAAAGCGGCTGGAATGGCGAACCCGAGCACAAGGAGATGAGAAATGAGGTGCGTTTCAGAAACCTTTCCCGATCACACGGTGTACCATCTTCTGGGTTTCTCATGCATGTTTTCGATGTAGGAAGATGCCCTTGAACCTGGAGATTTGGGACCCATGGGATGGGTACCACGCAGTATTACTTTAAAGGGTCTGCGTTTGCTCACCCAACCTCACCAAACCTCTCAGCCCCAAGAGTGTCCACCCTTATGTCTCAATCAGCTGTGGGTCTAGATATGGTCAATCCAGGTGGCATTACAGCCGCTGAACGAATTTTGTAAGAATTTCTCTCTCTTTCACTGTCTTTGTTTCACGGGTTTTTAAAAGTAATTGATTTTTATAATGGGGTTTACCTGCTTTTCACTGCTGTGATTTTGCCGCTTTACACCCACTTGACTCACTTACAGAGAGATATCAATGCATAGGTTTCAAGATTCTTACTAGTCAGATATATTCTTGGGCCGTGAATTGGGGGTGTTGAGTCCAATTCATTGAGGAAGGAGTAGGGCTTGTCTATTACATATTGGGTTTATGGAACGGTATCTGAGATAATTTGAAACCCTTGTTGTATGCATCACCCCACCTCACCTTTCCCGTTAAGCAGCCATAGTGTGTTTTCTAAACGTGTGACTCTATTCTGTTTTGTAATTCAGTTCAAGGGTAGCGGTTTTTACATTCCCTCTATAAGTCATATCTTATGATAAGTGTCTTTTTCTGTGTGACTTATTTCACTTAGAATCGTCGTACCTAAATCCAATCATCATGCTGCTACTAGCCTTATGACGTTGATTTCATGGCTGAGTGATATTCCATTGTACATAAGGACCACAATTTCTTTATCCATTTTTCTCTTTCCTGGGATATTTAAGGTGTAACGAAGTGGAGATTCTTGTCAACAGAGCAGCCCTAAACTTTGGGGTGCCTGTGTCTTGCTGATTTTTAGTTTTCCCAATTTATACGCCCATGAGTGGATGTGCCCTATGCTCCCTAAGCTCAGTTTTTTAGATGTTTCAGGACACACCGTGCACTTCTCCAGAGTGGCTGTTGGCAATTTACATCCCGCCCATCAGCGTAGCCAGGCTCCCGTTTCTCCATGGCCTGTCCTGCATTTCTGGTTTTGACACTTTATTCAGCATGGCCCTTTTGACCGATGGGAAGCGAGACTTCTTTGTAGCGCTGATTTGCCTTTCCAGGTTGCTTGGTTGGCCAAAAAGGGCGTATGCGTTTTTTCCTGAATATATTCAGGAAAAAACGCATACGCCCTTTTTGGCCAAGGGCATCATTGTCGAGGTTTTGCCGCTTTTCCTGTGCTTTAAAGGCGATTCGAATCTCCCTCCTGAAATCTGTTTCCTGCAATTCTGCCTTGCTTTCAAATCCTCTTCGTTGCCTTCCCTCAATATATTTGTGGACGAGAGTCATCATTTATAAGTCTGCAGGTTTGTGAATTGCAGTGCCCCTGAGCGCCATTTTTCAACTCGCTTTCTTGGGCGCTGGCCGCAAAAGCGCAGGATTGCTTCAGGCCCTATTCTGGTCCCAGGCGGCAGGCTGAGCCTGTGGTTAATTCTTCTTCCTGATGGGAAAATAGAGTGACCTCTGCCTCTCCCAACACCTAGAGCTAGTCTCTCATTGGTTCCCCCTCTTCCCTTTCATCCTCAGGACAAATTGCAAGCTGTACGGAACAGGAGGTTAAAGGTGCTGATTCTCCAAGGAGGGAGATTGCTAGTAAAGCGGCTGGAATGGCGAACCCGAGCACAAGGAGCTGAGAAATGAGGTGCGTTTTAGAAACCTTTCCCGATCACACGGTGTACCATCTTCTGGGTTTCTCATGCATGTTTTCGATGTAGGAAGATGCCCTTGAACCTGGAGATTTGGGACCCATGGGATGGGTACCACGCAGTATTACTTTAAAGGGTCTGCGTTTGCTCACCCAACCTCACCAAACCTCTCAGCCCCAAGAGTGTCCACCCTTATGTCTCAATCAGCTGTGGGTCTAGATATGGTCAATCCAGGTGGCATTACAGCCGCTGAAAGAATTTTGTAAGAATTTCTCTCTCTTTCACTGTCTTTGTTTCACGGGTTTTTAAAAGTAATTGATTTTTATAATGGGGTTTACCTGCTTTTCACTGCTGTGATTTTGCCGCTTTACACCCACTTGACTCACTTACAGAGAGATATCAATGCATAGGTTTCAAGATTCTTACTAGTCAGATATATTCTTGGGCGGTGAATTGGGGGTGTTGAGTCCAATTCATTGAGGAAGGATTAGGGCTTGTCTATTACATATTGGGTTTATGGAACGGTATCTGAGATAATTTGAAACCCTTGTTGTATGCATCACCCCACCTCACCTTTCCCGTTAAGCAGCCATGGTGTGTTTTCTAAACGTGTGACTCTATTCTGTTTTGTAATTCAGTTCAAGGGTAGCGGTTTTTACATTCCCTCTATAAGTCATATCTTATGATAAGTGTCTTTTTCTGTGTGACTTATTTCACTTAGAATCGTCGTACCTAAATCCAATCATCATGCTGCTACTAGCCTTATGACGTTGATTTCATGGCTGAGTGATATTCCATTGTACATAAGGACCACCACTTCTTTATCCATTTTTCTCTTTCCTGGGATATTTAAGGTGTAACGAAGTGGAGATTCTTGTCAACAGAGCAGCCATAAACTTTGGGGTGCCTGTGTCTTGCTGATTTTTAGTTTTCCCAATTTATACGCCCATGAGTGGATGTGCCCTATGCTCCCTAAGCTCAGTTTTTTAGATG
Source organism: Balaenoptera physalus (assembly GCF_965194825.1). Classification (NCBI taxonomy): domain Eukaryota; kingdom Metazoa; phylum Chordata; class Mammalia; order Artiodactyla; family Balaenopteridae; genus Balaenoptera; species Balaenoptera physalus. Next base: position 726,074 of record NW_028126358.1, on the reverse strand, counting down.
TTTCAGGACACACCGTGCACTTCTCCAGAGTGGCTGTTGGCAATTTACATCCCGCCCATCAGCGTAGCCAGGCTCCCGTTTCTCCATGGCCTGTCCTGCATTTCTGGTTTTGACACTTTATTCAGCATGGCCCTTTTGACCGATGGGAAGCGAGACTTCTTTGTAGCGCTGATTTGCCTTTCCAGGTTGCTTGGTTGGCCAAAAAGGGCGTATGCGTTTTTTCCTGAATATATTCAGGAAAAAACGCATACGCCCTTTTTGGCCAAGGGCATCATTGTCGAGGTTTTGCCGCTTTTCCTGTGCTTTAAAGGCGATTCGAATCTCCCTCCTGAAATCTGTTTCCTGCAATTCTGCCTTGCTTTCAAATCCTCTTCGTTGCCTTCCCTCAATATATTTGTGGACGAGAGTCATCATTTATAAGTCTGCAGGTTTGTGAATTGCAGTGCCCCTGAGCGCCATTTTTCAACTCGCTTTCTTGGGCGCTGGCCGCAAAAGCGCAGGATTGCTTCAGGCCCTATTCTGGTCCCAGGCGGCAGGCTGAGCCTGTGGTTAATTCTTCTTCCTGATGGGAAAATAGAGTGACCTCTGCCTCTCCCAACACCTAGAGCTAGTCTCTCATTGGTTCCCCCTCTTCCCTTTCATCCTCAGGACAAATTGCAAGCTGTACGGAACAGGAGGTTAAAGGTGCTGATTCTCCAAGGAGGGAGATTGCTAGTAAAGCGGCTGGAATGGCGAACCCGAGCACAAGGAGATGAGAAATGAGGTGCGTTTCAGAAACCTTTCCCGATCACACGGTGTACCATCTTCTGGGTTTCTCATGCATGTTTTCGATGTAGGAAGATGCCCTTGAACCTGGAGATTTGGGACCCATGGGATGGGTACCACGCAGTATTACTTTAAAGGGTCTGCGTTTGCTCACCCAACCTCACCAAACCTCTCAGCCCCAAGAGTGTCCACCCTTATGTCTCAATCAGCTGTGGGTCTAGATATGGTCAATCCAGGTGGCATTACAGCCGCTGAACGAATTTTGTAAGAATTTCTCTCTCTTTCACTGTCTTTGTTTCACGGGTTTTTAAAAGTAATTGATTTTTATAATGGGGTTTACCTGCTTTTCACTGCTGTGATTTTGCCGCTTTACACCCACTTGACTCACTTACAGAGAGATATCAATGCATAGGTTTCAAGATTCTTACTAGTCAGATATATTCTTGGGCCGTGAATTGGGGGTGTTGAGTCCAATTCATTGAGGAAGGAGTAGGGCTTGTCTATTACATATTGGGTTTATGGAACGGTATCTGAGATAATTTGAAACCCTTGTTGTATGCATCACCCCACCTCACCTTTCCCGTTAAGCAGCCATAGTGTGTTTTCTAAACGTGTGACTCTATTCTGTTTTGTAATTCAGTTCAAGGGTAGCGGTTTTTACATTCCCTCTATAAGTCATATCTTATGATAAGTGTCTTTTTCTGTGTGACTTATTTCACTTAGAATCGTCGTACCTAAATCCAATCATCATGCTGCTACTAGCCTTATGACGTTGATTTCATGGCTGAGTGATATTCCATTGTACATAAGGACCACAATTTCTTTATCCATTTTTCTCTTTCCTGGGATATTTAAGGTGTAACGAAGTGGAGATTCTTGTCAACAGAGCAGCCCTAAACTTTGGGGTGCCTGTGTCTTGCTGATTTTTAGTTTTCCCAATTTATACGCCCATGAGTGGATGTGCCCTATGCTCCCTAAGCTGAGTTTTTTAGATGTTTCAGGACACACCGTGCACTTCTCCAGAGTGGCTGTTGGCAATTTACATCCCGCCCATCAGCGTAGCCAGGCTCCCGTTTCTCCATGGCCTGTCCTGCATTTCTGGTTTTGACACTTTATTCAGCATGGCCCTTTTGACCGATGGGAAGCGAGACTTCTTTGTAGCGCTGATTTGCCTTTCCAGGTTGCTTGGTTGGCCAAAAAGGGCGTATGCGTTTTTTCCTGAATATATTCAGGAAAAAACGCATACGCCCTTTTTGGCCAAGGGCATCATTGTCGAGGTTTTGCCGCTTTTCCTGTGCTTTAAAGGCGATTCGAATCTCCCTCCTGAAATCTGTTTCCTGCAATTCTGCCTTGCTTTCAAATCCTCTTCGTTGCCTTCCCTCAATATATTTGTGGACGAGAGTCATCATTTATAAGTCTGCAGGTTTGTGAATTGCAGTGCCCCTGAGCGCCATTTTTCAACTCGCTTTCTTGGGCGCTGGCCGCAAAAGCGCAGGATTGCTTCAGGCCCTATTCTGGTCCCAGGCGGCAGGCTGAGCCTGTGGTTAATTCTTCTTCCTGATGGGAAAATAGAGTGACCTCTGCCTCTCCCAACACCTAGAGCTAGTCTCTCATTGGTTCCCCCTCTTCCCTTTCATCCTCAGGACAAATTGCAAGCTGTACGGAACAGGAGGTTAAAGGTGCTGATTCTCCAAGGAGGGAGATTGCTAGTAAAGCGGCTGGAATGGCGAACCCGAGCACAAGGAGCTGAGAAATGAGGTGCGTTTTAGAAACCTTTCCCGATCACACGGTGTACCATCTTCTGGGTTTCTCATGCATGTTTTCGATGTAGGAAGATGCCCTTGAACCTGGAGATTTGGGACCCATGGGATGGGTACCACGCAGTATTACTTTAAAGGGTCTGCGTTTGCTCACCCAACCTCACCAAACCTCTCAGCCCCAAGAGTGTCCACCCTTATGTCTCAATCAGCTGTGGGTCTAGATATGGTCAATCCAGGTGGCATTACAGCCGCTGAACGAATTTTGTAAGAATTTCTCTCTCTTTCACTGTCTTTGTTTCACGGGTTTTTAAAAGTAATTGATTTTTATAATGGGGTTTACCTGCTTTTCACTGCTGTGATTTTGCCGCTTTACACCCACTTGACTCACTTACAGAGAGATATCAATGCATAGGTTTCAAGATTCTTACTAGTCAGATATATTCTTGGGCGGTGAATTGGGGGTGTTGAGTCCAATTCATTGAGGAAGGAGTAGGGCTTGTCTATTACATATTGGGTTTATGGAACGGTATCTGAGATAATTTGAAACCCTTGTTGTATGCATCACCCCACCTCACCTTTCCCGTTAAGCAGCCATAGTGTGTTTTCTAAACGTGTGACTCTATTCTGTTTTGTAATTCAGTTCAAGGGTAGCGGTTTTTACATTCCCTCTATAAGTCGTATCTTATGATAAGTGCCTTTTTCTGTGTGACTTATTTCACTCAGAATCGTCGTACCTAAATCCAATCATCATGCTGCTACTAGCCTTATGACGTTGATTTCATGGCTGAGTGATATTCCATTGTACATAAGGACCACCACTTCTTTATCCATTTTTCTCTTTCCTGGGATATTTAAGGTGTAACGAAGTGGAGATTCTTGTCAACAGAGCAGCCCTAAACTTTGGGGTGCCTGTGTCTTGCTGATTTCTAGTTTTCCCAATTTATACGCCCATGAGTGGATGTGCCCTATGCTCCCTAAGCTGAGTTTTTTAGATGTTTCAGGACACACCGTGCACTTCTCCAGAGTGGCTGTTATAAATTTACATCCCGCCCATCAGCGTAGCCAGGCTCCCGTTTCTCCATGGCCTGTCCTGCATTTCTGGTTTTGACACTTTATTCAGCATGGCCCTTTTGACCGATGGGAAGCGAGACTTCTTTGTAGCGCTGATTTGCCTTTCCAGGTTGCTTGGTTGGCCAAAAAGGGCGTATGCGTTTTTTCCTGAATATATTCAGGAAAAAACGCATACGCCCTTTTTGGCCAAGGGCATCATTGTCGAGGTTTTGCCGCTTTTCCTGTGCTTTAAAGGCGATTCGAATCTCCCTCCTGAAATCTGTTTCCTGCAATTCTGCCTTGCTTTCAAATCCTCTTCGTTGCCTTCCCTCAATATATTTGTGGACGAGAGTCATCATTTATAACTCTGCAGGTTTGTGAATTGCAGTGCCCCTGAGCTCCATTTTTCAACTCGCTTTCTTGGGAGCTGGCCGCAAAAGCGCAGGATTGCTTCAGGCCCTATTCTGGTCCCGGGCGGCAGGGTGAGCCTGTGGTTAATTCTTCTTCCTGATGGGAAAATAGAGTGACCTCTGCCTGTCCCAACACCTGGAGCTAGTCTCTCATTGGTTCCCCCTCTTCCCTTTCATCCTCAGGACAAATTGCAAGCTGTACGGAACAGGAGGTTAAAGGTGCTGATTCTCCAAAGAGGGAGATTGCTAGTAAAGCGGCTGGAATGGCGAACCCGAGCACAAGGAGATGAGAAATGAGGTGCGTTTTAGAAACCTTTCCCGATCACACAGTGTACCATCTTCTGGGTTTCTCATGCATGTTTTCGATGTAGGAAGATGCCCTTGAACCTGGAGATTTGGGACCCATGGGATGGGTACCACGCAGTATTACTTTAAAGGGTCTGCGTTTGCTCACCCAACCTCACCAAACCTCTCAGCCCCAAGAGTGTCCACCCTTATGTCTCAATCAGCTGTGGGTCTAGATATGGTCAATCCAGGTGGCATTACAGCCGCTGAACGAATTTTGTAAGAATTTCTCTCTCTTTCACTGTCTTTGTTTCACGGGTTTTTAAAAGTAATTGATTTTTATAATGGGGTTTACCTGCTTTTCACTGCTGTGATTTTGCCGCTTTACACCCACTTGACTCACTTACAGAGAGATATCAATGCATAGGTTTCAAGATTCTTACTAGTCAGATATATTCTTGGACGGTGAATTGGGGGTGTTGAGTCCAATTCATTGAGGAAGGAGTAGGGCTTGTCTATTACATATTGGGTTTATGGAACGGTATCTGAGATAATTTGAAACCCTTGTTGTATGCATCACCCCACCTCACCTTTCCCGTTAAGCAGCCATAGTGTGTTTTCTAAACGTGTGACTCTATTCTGTTTTGTAATTCAGTTCAAGGGTAGCGGTTTTTACATTCCCTCTATAAGTCATATCTTATGATAAGTGTCTTTTTCTGTGTGACTTATTTCACTTAGAATCGTCGTACCTAAATCCAATCATCATGCTGCTACTAGCCTTATGACGTTGATTTCATGGCTGAGTGATATTCCATTGTACATAAGGACCACAACTTCTTTATCCATTTTTCTCTTTCCTGGGATATTTAAGGTGTAACCAAGTGGAGATTCTTGTCAACAGTGCAGCCCTAAACTTTGGGGTGCCTGTGTCTTGCTGATTTTTAGTTTTCCCAATTTATACGCCCATGAGTGGATGTGCCCTATGCTCCCTAAACTCAGTTTTTTAGATGTTTCAGGACACACCGTGCACTTCTCCAAAGTGGCTGTTGGCAATTTACATCCCGCCCATCAGCGTAGCCAGGCTCCCGTTTCTCCATGGCCTGTCCTGCATTTCTGGTTTTGACACTTTATTCAGCATGGCCCTTTTGACCGATGGGAAGCGAGACTTCTTTGTAGCGCTGATTTGCCTTTCCAGGTTGCTTGGTTGGACAAAAAGGGCGTATGCGTTTTTTCCTGAATATATTCAGGAAAAAACGCATACGCCCTTTTTGGCCAAGGGCATCATTGTCGAGGTTTTGCCGCTTTTCCTGTGCTTTAAAGGCGATTCGAATCTCCCTCCTGAAATCTGTTTCCTGCAATTCTGTCTTGCTTTCAAATCCTCTTCGTTGTCTTCCCTCAATATATTTGTGGACGAGAGTCATCATTTATAAGTCTGCAGGTTTGTGAATTGCAGTGTCCCTGAGCTCCATTTTTCAACTCGCTTTCTTGGGCGCTGGCCGCAAAAGCGCAGGATTGCTTCAGGCCTTATTCTGGTCCCAGGCGGCAGGCTGAGCCTGTGGTTAATTCTTCTTCTTGAGGGGAAAATAGAGTGACCTCTGCCTGTCCCAACACCTAGAGCTAGTCTCTCATTGGTTCCCCCTCTTCCCTTTCATCCTCAGGACAAATTGCAAGCTGTACGGAACAGGAGGTTAAAGGTGCTGATTCTCCAAGGAGGGAGATTGCTAGTAAAGCGGCTGGAATGGCGAACCCGAGCACAAGGAGATGAGAAATGACGTGCGTTTTAGAAACCTTTCCCGATCACACGGTGTACCATCTTCTGGGTTTCTCATGCATGTTTTCGATGTAGGAAGATGCCCTTGAACCTGGAGATTTGGGACCCATGGGATGGGTACCACGCAGTATTACTTTAAAGGGTCTGCGTTTGCTCACCCAACCTCACCAAACCTCTCAGCCCCAAGAGTGTCCACCCTTATGTCTCAATCAGCTGTGGGTCAAGATATGGTCAATCCAGGTGGCATCACAGCCCCTGAACGAATTTTGTAAGAATTTCTCTCTCTTTCACTGTCTTTGTTTCACGGGTTTTTAAAAGTAATTGATTTTTATAATGGGGTTTACCTGCTTTTCACTGCTGTGATTTTGCCGCTTTACACCCACTTGACTCACTTTCAGAGAGATATCAATGCATAGGTTTCAAGATTCTTACTAGTCAGATATCTTCTGGGGCGGTGAATAGGGGGTGCTGAGTCCAATTCCTTGAGCAAGGAGTAGGGATTGTCTATTACATATTGGTTTTATGGAACGGTATCTGAGCTAATTTGAAACCCTTGTTGTATGCATCACCCCACCTCACCTTTCCCGTTAAGCAGCCATAGTGTGTTTTCTAAACGTGTGATTCTCTTCTGTTTTGTAATTCAGTTCAAGGGTAGCGGTTTTTACATTCCCTCTATAAGTCATATCTTATGATAAGTGTCTTTTTCTGTGTGACTTATTTCACTTAGAATCGTCGTACCTAAATCCACTCATCATGCTGCTACTAGCCTTATGACGTTGATATCATGGCTGAGTGATATTCCATTGTACATAAGGACCACCACTTCTTTATCCATTTTTCTCTTTCCTGGGATATTTAAGGTGTAACGAAGTGGAGATTCTTGTCAACAGAGCAGCCCTAAACTTTGGGGTGCCTGTGTCTTGCTGATTTTTAGTTTTCTCAATTTATACGCCCATGAGTGGATGTGCCCTATGCTCCCTAAGCTGAGGTTTTTAGATGTTTCAGGACACACCGTGCACTTCTCCAGAGTGGCTGTTGGCAATTTACATCCCGCCCATCAGCGTAGCCAGGCTCCCGTTTCTCCATGGCCTGTCCTGCATTTCTGGTTTTGACACTTTATTCAGCATGGCCCTTTTGACCGATGGGAAGCGAGACTTCTTTGTAGCGCTGATTTGCCTTTCCAGGTTGCTTGGTTGGCCAAAAAGGGCGTATGCGTTTTTTCCTGAATATATTCAGGAAAAAACGCATACGCCCTTTTTGGCCAAGGGCATCATTGTCGAGGTTTTGCCGCTTTTCCTGTGCTTTAAAGGCGATTCGAATCTCCCTCCTGAAATCTGTTTCCTGCAATTCTGCCTTGCTTTCAAATCCTCTTCGTTGCCTTCCCTCAATATATTTGTGGAAGAGAGTCATCATTTATAAGTCTGCAGGTTTGTGAATTGCAGTGCCCCTGAGCGCCATTTTTCAACTCGCTTTCTTGGGCGCTGGCCGCAAAAGCGCAGGATTGCTTCAGGCCCTATTCTGGTCCCAGGCGGCAGGCTGAGCCTGTGGTTAATTCTTCTTCCTGATGGGAAAATAGAGTGACCTCTGCCTCTCCCAACACCTAGAGCTAGTCTCTCATTGGTTCCCCCTCTTCCCTTTCATCCTCAGGACAAATTGCAAGCTGTACGGAACAGGAGGTTAAAGGTGCTGATTCTCCAAGGAGGGAGATTGCTAGTAAAGCGGCTGGAATGGCGAACCCGAGCACAAGGAGATGAGAAATGAGGTGCGTTTTAGAAACCTTTCCCGATCACACGGTGTACCATCTTCTGGGTTTCTCATGCATGTTTTCGATGTAGGAAGATGCCCTTGAACCTGGAGATTTGGGACCCATGGGATGGGTACCACGCAGTATTACTTTAAAGGGTCTGCGTTTGCTCACCCAACCTCACCAAACCTCTCAGCCCCAAGAGTGTCCACCCTTATGTCTCAATCAGCTGTGGGTCTAGATATGGTCAATCCAGGTGGCATTACAGCCGCTGAAAGAATTTTGTAAGAATTTCTCTCTCTTTCACTGTCTTTGTTTCACGGGTTTTTAAAAGTAATTGATTTTTATAATGGGGTTTACCTGCTTTTCACTGCTGTGATTTTGCCGCTTTACACCCACTTGACTCACTTTCAGAGAGATATCAATGCATAGGTTTCAAGATTCTTACTAGTCAAATATATTCTTGGGCGGTGAATAGGGGGTGCTGAGTCCAATTCCTTGAGCAAGGAGTAGGGCTTGTCTATTACATATTGGGTTTATGGAACGGTATCTGAGCTAATTTGAAACCATTGTTGTATGCATCACCCCACCTCACCTTTCCCGTTAAGCAGCCATAATGTGTTTTCTAAACGTGTGACTCTATTCTGTTTTGTAATTCAGTTCAAGGGTAGCGGTTTTTACATTCCCTCTATAAGTCATATCTTATGATAAGTGTCTTTTTCTGTGTGACTTATTTCACTTAGAATCGTCGTACCTAAATCCACTCATCATGCTGCTACTAGCCTTATGACGTTGATTTCATGGCTGAGTGATATTCCATTGTACATAAGGACCACCACTTCTTTATCCATTTTTCTCTTTCCTGGGATATTTAAGGTGTAACGAAGTGGAGATTCTTGTCAACAGAGCAGCCCTAAACTTTGGGGTGCCTGTGTCTTGCTGATTTTTAGTTTTCTCAATTTATACGCCCATGAGTGGATGTGCCCTATGCTCCCTAAGCTGAGTTTTTTAGATGTTTCAGGACACACCGTGCACTTCTCCAGAGTGGCTGTTGGCAATTTACATCCCGCCCATCAGCGTAGCCAGGCTCCCGTTTCTCCATGGCCTGTCCTGCATTTCTGGTTTTGACACTTTATTCAGCATGGCCCTTTTGACCGATGGGAAGCGAGACTTCTTTGTAGCGCTGATTTGCCTTTCCAGGTTGCTTGGTTGGCCAAAAAGGGCGTATGCGTTTTTTCCTGAATATATTCAGGAAAAAACGCATACGCCCTTTTTGGCCAAGGGCATCATTGTCGAGGTTTTGCCGCTTTTCCTGTGCTTTAAAGGCGATTCGAATCTCCCTCCTGAAATCTGTTTCCTGCAATTCTGTCTTGCTTTCAAATCCTCTTCGTTGTCTTCCCTCAATATATTTGTGGACGAGAGTCATCATTTATAAGTCTGCAGGTTTGTGAATTGCAGTGTCCCTGAGCTCCATTTTTCAACTCGCTTTCTTGGGCGCTGGCCGCAAAAGCGCAGGATTGCTTCAGGCCTTATTCTGGTCCCAGGCGGCAGGCTGAGCCTGTGGTTAATTCTTCTTCTTGAGGGGAAAATAGAGTGACCTCTGCCTGTCCCAACACCTAGAGCTAGTCTCTCATTGGTTCCCCCTCTTCCCTTTCATCCTCAGGACAAATTGCAAGCTGTACGGAACAGGAGGTTAAAGGTGCTGATTCTCCAAGGAGGGAGATTGCTAGTAAAGCGGCTGGAATGGCGAACCCGAGCACAAGGAGATGAGAAATGAGGTGCGTTTTAGAAACCTTTCCCGATCACACGGTGTACCATCTTCTGGGTTTCTCATGCATGTTTTCGATGTAGGAAGATGCCCTTGAACCTGGAGATTTGGGACCCATGGGATGGGTACCACGCAGTATTACTTTAAAGGGTCTGCGTTTGCTCACCCAACCTCACCAAACCTCTCAGCCCCAAGAGTGTCCACCCTTATGTCTCAATCAGCTGTGGGTCAAGATATGGTCAATCCAGGTGGCATCACAGCCCCTGAACGAATTTTGTAAGAATTTCTCTCTCTTTCACTGTCTTTGTTTCACGGGTTTTTAAAAGTAATTGATTTTTATAATGGGGTTTACCTGCTTTTCACTGCTGTGATTTTGCCGCTTTACACCCACTTGACTCACTTTCAGAGAGATATCAATGCATAGGTTTCAAGATTCTTACTAGTCAGATATCTTCTGGGGCGGTGAATAGGGGGTGCTGAGTCCAATTCCTTGAGCAAGGAGTAGGGATTGTCTATTACATATTGGTTTTATGGAACGGTATCTGAGCTAATTTGAAACCCTTGTTGTATGCATCACCCCACCTCACCTTTCCCGTTAAGCAGCCATAGTGTGTTTTCTAAACGTGTGATTCTCTTCTGTTTTGTAATTCAGTTCAAGGGTAGCGGTTTTTACATTCCCTCTATAAGTCATATCTTATGATAAGTGTCTTTTTCTGTGTGACTTATTTCACTTAGAATCGTCGTACCTAAATCCACTCATCATGCTGCTACTAGCCTTATGACGTTGATATCATGGCTGAGTGATATTCCATTGTACATAAGGACCACCACTTCTTTATCCATTTTTCTCTTTCCTGGGATATTTAAGGTGTAACGAAGTGGAGATTCTTGTCAACAGAGCAGCCCTAAACTTTGGGGTGCCTGTGTCTTGCTGATTTTTAGTTTTCTCAATTTATACGCCCATGAGTGGATGTGCCCTATTCTCCCTAAGCTGAGTTTTTTAGATGTTTCAGGACACACCGTGCACTTCTCCAGAGTGGCTGTTGGCAATTTACATCCCGCCCATCAGCGTAGCCAGGCTCCCGTTTCTCCATGGCCTGTCCTGCATTTCTGGTTTTGACACTTTATTCAGCATGGCCCTTTTGACCGATGGGAAGCGAGACTTCTTTGTAGCGCTGATTTGCCTTTCCAGGTTGCTTGGTTGGCCAAAAAGGGCGTATGCGTTTTTTCCTGAATATATTCAGGAAAAAACGCATACGCCCTTTTTGGCCAAGGGCATCATTGTCGAGGTTTTGCCGCTTTTCCTGTGCTTTAAAGGCGATTCGAATCTCCCTCCTGAAATCTGTTTCCTGCAATTCTGCCTTGCTTTCAAATCCTCTTCGTTGCCTTCCCTCAATATATTTGTGGAAGAGAGTCATCATTTATAAGTCTGCAGGTTTGTGAATTGCAGTGCCCCTGAGCGCCATTTTTCAACTCGCTTTCTTGGGCGCTGGCCGCAAAAGCGCAGGATTGCTTCAGGCCCTATTCTGGTCCCAGGCGGCAGGCTGAGCCTGTGGTTAATTCTTCTTCCTGATGGGAAAATAGAGTGACCTCTGCCTCTCCCAACACCTAGAGCTAGTCTCTCATTGGTTCCCCCTCTTCCCTTTCATCCTCAGGACAAATTGCAAGCTGTACGGAACAGGAGGTTAAAGGTGCTGATTCTCCAAGGAGGGAGATTGCTAGTAAAGCGGCTGGAATGGCGAACCCGAGCACAAGGAGATGAGAAATGAGGTGCGTTTTAGAAACCTTTCCCGATCACACGGTGTACCATCTTCTGGGTTTCTCATGCATGTTTTCGATGTAGGAAGATGCCCTTGAACCTGGAGATTTGGGACCCATGGGATGGGTACCACGCAGTATTACTTTAAAGGGTCTGCGTTTGCTCACCCAACCTCACCAAACCTCTCAGCCCCAAGAGTGTCCACCCTTATGTCTCAATCAGCTGTGGGTCAAGATATGGTCAATCCAGGTGGCATCACAGCCCCTGAACGAATTTTGTAAGAATTTCTCTCTCTTTCACTGTCTTTGTTTCACGGGTTTTTAAAAGTAATTGATTTTTATAATGGGGTTTACCTGCTTTTCACTGCTGTGATTTTGCCGCTTTACACCCACTTGACTCACTTTCAGAGAGATATCAATGCATAGGTTTCAAGATTCTTACTAGTCAGATATCTTCTGGGGCGGTGAATAGGGGGTGCTGAGTCCAATTCCTTGAGCAAGGAGTAGGGATTGTCTATTACATATTGGTTTTATGGAACGGTATCTGAGCTAATTTGAAACCCTTGTTGTATGCATCACCCCACCTCACCTTTCCCGTTAAGCAGCCATAGTGTGTTTTCTAAACGTGTGATTCTCTTCTGTTTTGTAATTCAGTTCAAGGGTAGCGGTTTTTACATTCCCTCTATAAGTCATATCTTATGATAAGTGTCTTTTTCTGTGTGACTTATTTCACTTAGAATCGTCGTACCTAAATCCACTCATCATGCTGCTACTAGCCTTATGACGTTGATATCATGGCTGAGTGATATTCCATTGTACATAAGGACCACCACTTCTTTATCCATTTTTCTCTTTCCTGGGATATTTAAGGTGTAACGAAGTGGAGATTCTTGTCAACAGAGCAGCCCTAAACTTTGGGGTGCCTGTGTCTTGCTGATTTTTAGTTTTCTCAATTTATACGCCCATGAGTGGATGTGCCCTATTCTCCCTAAGCTGAGTTTTTTAGATGTTTCAGGACACACCGTGCACTTCTCCAGAGTGGCTGTTGGCAATTTACATCCCGCCCATCAGCGTAGCCAGGCTCCCGTTTCTCCATGGCCTGTCCTGCATTTCTGGTTTTGACACTTTATTCAGCATGGCCCTTTTGACCGATGGGAAGCGAGACTTCTTTGTAGCGCTGATTTGCCTTTCCAGGTTGCTTGGTTGGCCAAAAAGGGCGTATGCGTTTTTTCCTGAATATATTCAGGAAAAAACGCATACGCCCTTTTTGGCCAAGGGCATCATTGTCGAGGTTTTGCCGCTTTTCCTGTGCTTTAAAGGCGATTCGAATCTCCCTCCTGAAATCTGTTTCCTGCAATTCTGCCTTGCTTTCAAATCCTCTTCGTTGCCTTCCCTCAATATATTTGTGGAAGAGAGTCATCATTTATAAGTCTGCAGGTTTGTGAATTGCAGTGCCCCTGAGCGCCATTTTTCAACTCGCTTTCTTGGGCGCTGGCCGCAAAAGCGCAGGATTGCTTCAGGCCCTATTCTGGTCCCAGGCGGCAGGCTGAGCCTGTGGTTAATTCTTCTTCCTGATGGGAAAATAGAGTGACCTCTGCCTCTCCCAACACCTAGAGCTAGTCTCTCATTGGTTCCCCCTCTTCCCTTTCATCCTCAGGACAAATTGCAAGCTGTACGGAACAGGAGGTTAAAGGTGCTGATTCTCCAAGGAGGGAGATTGCTAGTAAAGCGGCTGGAATGGCGAACCCGAGCACAAGGAGATGAGAAATGAGGTGCGTTTTAGAAACCTTTCCCGATCACACGGTGTACCATCTTCTGGGTTTCTCATGCATGTTTTCGATGTAGGAAGATGCCCTTGAACCTGGAGATTTGGGACCCATGGGATGGGTACCACGCAGTATTACTTTAAAGGGTCTGCGTTTGCTCACCCAACCTCACCAAACCTCTCAGCCCCAAGAGTGTCCACCCTTATGTCTCAATCAGCTGTGGGTCTAGATATGGTCAATCCAGGTGGCATTACAGCCGCTGAAAGAATTTTGTAAGAATTTCTCTCTCTTTCACTGTCTTTGTTTCACGGGTTTTTAAAAGTAATTGATTTTTATAATGGGGTTTACCTGCTTTTCACTGCTGTGATTTTGCCGCTTTACACCCACTTGACTCACTTTCAGAGAGATATCAATGCATAGGTTTCAAGATTCTTACTAGTCAAATATATTCTTGGGCGGTGAATAGGGGGTGCTGAGTCCAATTCCTTGAGCAAGGAGTAGGGCTTGTCTATTACATATTGGGTTTATGGAACGGTATCTGAGCTAATTTGAAACCATTGTTGTATGCATCACCCCACCTCACCTTTCCCGTTAAGCAGCCATAATGTGTTTTCTAAACGTGTGACTCTATTCTGTTTTGTAATTCAGTTCAAGGGTAGCGGTTTTTACATTCCCTCTATAAGTCATATCTTATGATAAGTGTCTTTTTCTGTGTGACTTATTTCACTTAGAATCGTCGTACCTAAATCCAATCATCATGCTGCTACTAGCCTTATGACGTTGATTTCATGGCTGAGTGATATTCCATTGTACATAAGGACCACCACTTCTTTATCCATTTTTCTCTTTCCTGGGATATTTAAGGTGTAACGAAGTGGAGATTCTTGTCAACAGAGCAGCCCTAAACTTTGGGGTGCCTGTGTCTTGCTGATTTTTAGTTTTCTCAATTTATACGCCCATGAGTGGATGTGCCCTATGCTCCCTAAGCTGAGTTTTTTAGATGTTTCAGGACACACCGTGCACTTCTCCAGAGTGGCTGTTGGCAATTTACATCCCGCCCATCAGCGTAGCCAGGCTCCCGTTTCTCCATGGCCTGTCCTGCATTTCTGGTTTTGACACTTTATTCAGCATGGCCCTTTTGACCGATGGGAAGCGAGACTTCTTTGTAGCGCTGATTTGCCTTTCCAGGTTGCTTGGTTGGCCAAAAAGGGCGTATGCGTTTTTTCCTGAATATATTCAGGAAAAAACGCATACGCCCTTTTTGGCCAAGGGCATCATTGTCGAGGTTTTGCCGCTTTTCCTGTGCTTTAAAGGCGATTCGAATCTCCCTCCTGAAATCTGTTTCCTGCAATTCTGCCTTGCTTTCAAATCCTCTTCGTTGCCTTCCCTCAATATATTTGTGGACGAGAGTCATCATTTATAAGTCTGCAGGTTTGTGAATTGCAGTGCCCCTGAGCGCCATTTTTCAACTCGCTTTCTTGGGCGCTGGCCGCAAAAGCGCAGGATTGCTTCAGGCCCTATTCTGGTCCCAGGCGGCAGGCTGAGCCTGTGGTTAATTCTTCTTCCTGATGGGAAAATAGAGTGACCTCTGCCTCTCCCAACACCTAGAGCTAGTCTCTCATTGGTTCCCCCTCTTCCCTTTCATCCTCAGGACAAATTGCAAGCTGTACGGAACAGGAGGTTAAAGGTGCTGATTCTCCAAGGAGGGAGATTGCTAGTAAAGCGGCTGGAATGGCGAACCCGAGCACAAGGAGATGAGAAATGAGGTGCGTTTTAGAAACCTTTCCCGATCACACGGTGTACCATCTTCTGGGTTTCTCATGCATGTTTTCGATGTAGGAAGATGCCCTTGAACCTGGAGATTTGGGACCCATGGGATGGGTACCACGCAGTATTACTTTAAAGGGTCTGCGTTTGCTCACCCAACCTCACCAAACCTCTCAGCCCCAAGAGTGTCCACCCTTATGTCTCAATCAGCTGTGGGTCTAGATATGGTCAATCCAGGTGGCATTACAGCCGCTGAACGAATTTTGTAAGAATTTCTCTCTCTTTCACTGTCTTTGTTTCACGGGTTTTTAAAAGTAATTGATTTTTATAATGGGGTTTACCTGCTTTTCATTGCTGTGATTTTGCCGCTTTACACCCACTTGACTCACTTACAGAGAGATATCAATGCATAGGTTTCAAGATTCTTACTAGTCAGATATATTCTTGGGCGGTGAATTGGAGGTGTTGAGTCCAATTCATTGAGGAAGGAGTAGGGCTTGTCTATTACATATTGGGTTTATGGAACGGTATCTGAGATAATTTGAAACCCTTGTTGTATGCATCACCCCACCTCACCTTTCCCGTTAAGCAGCCATAGTGTGTTTTCTAAACGTGTGACTCTATTCTGTTTTGTAATTCAGTTCAAGGGTAGCGGTTTTTACATTCCCTCTATAAGTCATATCTTATGATAAGTGTCTTTTTCTGTGTGACTTATTTCACTTAGAATCGTCGTACCTAAATCCACTCATCATGCTGCTACTAGCCTTATGACGTTGATTTCATGGCTGAGTGATATTCCATTGTACATAAGGACCACCACTTCTTTATCCATTTTTCTCTTTCCTGGGATATTTAAGGTGTAACGAAGTGGAGATTCTTGTCAACAGAGCAGCCCTAAACTTTGGGGTGCCTGTGTCTTGCTGATTTTTAGTTTTCCCAATTTATACGCCCATGAGTGGATGTGCCCTATGCTCCCTAAGCTGAGTTTTTTAGATGTTTCAGGACACACCGTGCACTTCTCCAGAGTGGCTGTTGGCAATTTACATCCCGCCCATCAGCGTAGCCAGGCTCCCGTTTCTCCATGGCCTGTCCTGCATTTCTGGTTTTGACACTTTATTCAGCATGGCCCTTTTGACCGATGGGAAGCGAGACTTCTTTGTAGCGCTGATTTGCCTTTCCAGGTTGCTTGGTTGGCCAAAAAGGGCGTATGCGTTTTTTCCTGAATATATTCAGGAAAAAACGCATACGCCCTTTTTGGCCAAGGGCATCATTGTCGAGGTTTCGCCGCTTTTCCTGTGCTTTAAAGGCGATTCGAATCTCCCTCCTGAAATCTGTTTCCTGCAATTCTGCCTTGCTTTCAAATCCTCTTCGTTTCCTTCCATCAATATATTTGTGGTCGAGAGTCATCATTTATAAGTCTGCAGGTTTGTGAATTGCAGTGCCCCTGAGCTCCATTTTTCAACTCGCTTTCTTGGGCGCTGGCCGCAAAAGCGCAGGATTGCTTCAGGCCCTATTCTGGTCCCAGGCGGCAGGCTGAGCCTGTGGTTAATTCTTCTTCCTGTTGGGAAAATAGAGTGACCTCTGCCTATCCCAACACCTAGAGATAGTCTCTCATTGGTTCCCCCTCTTCCCTTTCATCCTCAGGACAAATTGCAAGCTGTACGGAACAGGAGGTTAAAGGTGCTGATTCTCCAAGGAGGGAGATTGCTAGTAAAGCGGCTGGAATGGCGAACCCGAGCACAAGGAGATGAGAAATGAGGTGCGTTTTAGAAACCTTTCCCGATCACACGGTGTACCATCTTCTGGGTTTCTCATGCATGTTTTCGATGTAGGAAGATGCCCTTGAACCTGGAGATTTGGGACCCATGGGATGGGTACCACGCAGTATTACTTTAAAGGGTCTGCATTTGCTCACCCAACCTCACCAAACCTCTCAGCCCCAAGAGTGTCCACCCTTATGTCTCAATCAGCTGTGGGTCTAGATATGGTCAATCCAGGTGGCATTACAGCCGCTGAACGAATTTTGTAAGAATTTCTCTCTCTTTCACTGTCTTTGTTTCACGGGTTTTTAAAAGTAATTGATTTTTATAATGGGGTTTACCTGCTTTTCACTGCTGTGATTTTGCCGCTTTACACCCACTTGACTCACTTACAGAGAGATATCAATGCATAGGTTTCAAGATTCTTACTAGTCAGATATATTCTTGGGCGGTGAATTGGGGGTGTTGAGTCCAATTCATTGAGGAAGGAGTAGGGCTTGTCTATTACATATTGGGTTTATGGAACGGTATCTGAGATAATTTGAAACCCTTGTTGTATGCATCACCCCACCTCACCTTTCCCGTTAAGCAGCCATAGTGTGTTTTCTAAACGTGTGACTCTATTCTGTTTTGTAATTCAGTTCAAGGGTAGCGGTTTTTACATTCCCTCTATAAGTCATATCTTATGATAAGTGTCTTTTTCTGTGTGACTTATTTCACTTAGAATCGTCGTACCTAAATCCAATCATCATGCTGCTACTAGCCTTATGACGTTGATTTCATGGCTGAGTGATATTCCATTGTACATAAGGACCACCACTTCTTTATCCATTTTTCTCTTTCCTGGGATATTTAAGGTGTAACGAAGTGGAGATTCTTGTCAACAGAGCAGCCCTAAACTTTGGGGTGCCTGTGTCTTGCTGATTTTTAGTTTTCCCAATTTATACGCCCATGAGTGGATGTGCCCTATGCTCCCTAAGCTCAGTTTTTTAGATGTTTCAGGACACACCGTGCACTTCTCCAGAGTGGCTGTTGGCAATTTACATCCCGCCCATCAGCGTAGCCAGGCTCCCGTTTCTCCATGGCCTGTCCTGCATTTCTGGTTTTGACACTTTATTCAGCATGGCCCTTTTGACCGATGGGAAGCGAGACTTCTTTGTAGCGCTGATTTGCCTTTCCAGGTTGCTTGGTTGGCCAAAAAGGGCGTATGCGTTTTTTCCTGAATATATTCAGGAAAAAACGCATACGCCCTTTTTGGCCAAGGGCATCATTGTCGAGGTTTTGCCGCTTTTCCTGTGCTTTAAAGGCGATTCGAATCTCCCTCCTGAAATCTGTTTCCTGCAATTCTGCCTTGCTTTCAAATCCTCTTCGTTGCCTTCCCTCAATATATTTGTGGACGAGAGTCATCATTTATAAGTCTGCAGGTTTGTGAATTGCAGTGCCCCTGAGCGCCATTTTTCAACTCGCTTTCTTGGGCGCTGGCCGCAAAAGCGCAGGATTGCTTCAGGCCCTATTCTGGTCCCAGGCGGCAGGCTGAGCCTGTGGTTAATTCTTCTTCCTGATGGGAAAATAGAGTGACCTCTGCCTCTCCCAACACCTAGAGCTAGTCTCTCATTGGTTCCCCCTCTTCCCTTTCATCCTCAGGACAAATTGCAAGCTGTACGGAACAGGAGGTTAAAGGTGCTGATTCTCCAAGGAGGGAGATTGCTAGTAAAGCGGCTGGAACGGCGAACCCGAGCACAAGGAGCTGAGAAATGAGGTGCGTTTTAGAAACCTTTCCCGATCACACGGTTTACCATCTTCTGGGTTTCTCATGCATGTTTTCGATGTAGGAAGATGCCCTTGAACCTGGAGATTTGGGACCCATGGGATGGGTACCACGCAGTATTACTTTAAAGGGTCTGCGTTTGCTCACCCAACCTCACCAAACCTCTCAGCCCCAAGAGTGTCCACCCTTATGTGTCAATCAGCTGTGGGTCTAGATATGGTCAATCCAGGTGGCATTACAGCCGCTGAACGAATTTTGTAAGAATTTCTCTCTCTTTCACTGTCTTTGTTTCACGGGTTTTTAAGAGTAATTGATTTTTATAATGGGGTTTACCTGCTTTTCACTGCTGTGATTTTGCCGCTTTACACCCACTTGACTCACTTACAGAGAGATATCAATGCATAGGTTTCAAGATTCTTACTAGTCAGATATATTCTTGGGCGGTGAATTGGGGGTGTTGAGTCCAATTCATTGAGGAAGGAGTAGGGATTGTCTATTACATATTGGGTTTATGGAACGGTATCTGAGATAATTTGAAACCCTTGTTGTATGCATCACCCCACCTCACCTTTCCCGTTAAGCAGCCATAGTGTGTTTTCTAAACGTGTGACTCTATTCTGTTTTGTAATTCAGTTCAAGGGTAGCGGTTTTTACATTCCCTCTATAAGTCATATCTTATGATAAGTGTCTTTTTCTGTGTGACTTATTTCACTTAGAATCGTCGTACCTAAATCCAATCATCATGCTGCTACTAGCCTTATGACGTTGATTTCATGGCTGAGTGATATTCCATTGTACATAAGGACCACAATTTCTTTATCCATTTTTCTCTTTCCTGGGATATTTAAGGTGTAACGAAGTGGAGATTCTTGTCAACAGAGCAGCCCTAAACTTTGGGGTGCCTGTGTCTTGCTGATTTTTAGTTTTCCCAATTTATACGCCCATGAGTGGATGTGCCCTATGCTCCCTAAGCTCAGTTTTTTAGATGTTTCAGGACACACCGTGCACTTCTCCAGAGTGGCTGTTGGCAATTTACATCCCGCCCATCAGCGTAGCCAGGCTCCCGTTTCTCCATGGCCTGTCCTGCATTTCTGGTTTTGACACTTTATTCAGCATGGCCCTTTTGACCGATGGGAAGCGAGACTTCTTTGTAGCGCTGATTTGCCTTTCCAGGTTGCTTGGTTGGCCAAAAAGGGCGTATGCGTTTTTTCCTGAATATATTCAGGAAAAAACGCATACGCCCTTTTTGGCCAAGGGCATCATTGTCGAGGTTTTGCCGCTTTTCCTGTGCTTTAAAGGCGATTCGAATCTCCCTCCTGAAATCTGTTTCCTGCAATTCTGCCTTGCTTTCAAATCCTCTTCGTTGCCTTCCCTCAATATATTTGTGGACGAGAGTCATCATTTATAAGTCTGCAGGTTTGTGAATTGCAGTGCCCCTGAGCGCCATTTTTCAACTCGCTTTCTTGGGCGCTGGCCGCAAAAGCGCAGGATTGCTTCAGGCCCTATTCTGGTCCCAGGCGGCAGGCTGAGCCTGTGGTTAATTCTTCTTCCTGATGGGAAAATAGAGTGACCTCTGCCTCTCCCAACACCTAGAGCTAGTCTCTCATTGGTTCCCCCTCTTCCCTTTCATCCTCAGGACAAATTGCAAGCTGTACGGAACAGGAGGTTAAAGGTGCTGATTCTCCAAGGAGGGAGATTGCTAGTAAAGCGGCTGGAATGGCGAACCCGAGCACAAGGAGATGAGAAATGAGGTGCGTTTTAGAAACCTTTCCCAATCACACGGTGTACCATCTTCTGGGTTTCTCATGCATGTTTTCGATGTAGGAAGATGCCCTTGAACCTGGAGATTTGGGACCCATGGGATGGGTACCACGCAGTATTACTTTAAAGGGTCTGCGTTTGCTCACCCAACCTCACCAAACCTCTCAGCCCCAAGAGTGTCCACCCTTATGTCTCAATCAGCTGTGGGTCTAGATATGGTCAATCCAGGTGGCATTACAGCCGCTGAACGAATTTTGTAAGAATTTCTCTCTCTTTCACTGTCTTTGTTTCACGGGTTTTTAAAAGTAATTGATTTTTATAATGGGGTTTACCTGCTTTTCACTGCTGTGATTTTGCCGCTTTACACCCACTTGACTCACTTTCAGAGAGATATCAATGCATAGGTTTCAAGATTCTTACTAGTCAGATATATTCTTGGGCGGTGAATAGGGGGTGCTGAGTCCAATTCCTTGAGCAAATAGTAGGGCTTGTCTATTACATATTGGGTTTATGGAACGGTATCTGAGATAATTTGAAACCCTTGTTGTATGCATCACCCCACCTCACCTTTCCCGTTAAGCAGCCATAATGTGTTTTCTAAACGTGTGACTCTATTCTGTTTTGTAATTCAGTTCAAGGGTAGCGGTTTTTACATTCCCTCTATAAGTCATATCTTATGATAAGTGTCTTTTTCTGTGTGACTTATTTCACTTAGAATCGTCGTACCTAAATCCACTCATCATGCTGCTACTAGCCTTATGACGTTGATTTCATGGCTGAGTGATATTCCATTGTACATAAGGACCACCACTTCTTTATCCATTTTTCTCTTTCCTGGGATATTTAAGGTGTAACGAAGTGGAGATTCTTGTCAACAGAGCAGCCCTAAACTTTGGGGTGCCTGTGTCTTGCTGATTTTTAGTTTTCTCAATTTATACGCCCATGAGTGGATGTGCCCTATGCTCCCTAAGCTGAGTTTTTTAGATGTTTCAGGACACACCGTGCACTTCTCCAGAGTGGCTGTTGGCAATTTACATCCCGCCCATCAGCGTAGCCAGGCTCCCGTTTCTCCATGGCCTGTCCTGCATTTCTGGTTTTGACACTTTATTCAGCATGGCCCTTTTGACCGATGGGAAGCGAGACTTCTTTGTAGCGCTGATTTGCCTTTCCAGGTTGCTTGGTTGGCCAAAAAGGGCGTATGCGTTTTTTCTTGAATATATTCAGGAAAGAACGCATAGGCCCTTTTTGGCCAAGGGCATCATTGTCGAGGTTTTGCCGCTTTTCCTGTGCTTTAAAGGCGATTCGAATCTCCCTCCTGAAATCTGTTTCCTGCAATTCTGCCTTGCTTTCAAATCCTCTTCGTTGCCTTCCCTCAATATATTTGTGGACGAGAGTCATCATTTATAAGTCTGCAGGTTTGTGAATTGCAGTGCCCCTGAGCTCCATTTTTCAACTCGCTTTCTTGGGCGCTGGCCGCAAAAGCGCAGGATTGCTTCAGGCCCTATTCTGGTCCCAGGCGGCAGGCTGAGCCTGTGGTTAATTCTTCTTCCTGATGGGAAAATAGAGTGACCTCTGCCTGTCCCAACACCTGGAGCTAGTCTCTCATTGGTTCCCCCTCTTCCCTTTCATCCTCAGGACAAATTGCAAGCTGTACGGAACAGGAGGTTAAAGGTGCTGATTCTCCAAGGAGGGAGATTGCTAGTAAAGCGGCTGGAATGGCGAACCCGAGCACAAGGAGCTGAGAAATGAGGTGCGTTTTAGAAACCTTTCCCGATCACACGGTGTACCATCTTCTGGGTTTCTCATGCATGTTTTCGATGTAGGAAGATGCCCTTGAACCTGGAGATTTGGGACCCATGGGATGGGTACCACGCAGTATTACTTTAAAGGGTCTGCGTTTGCTCACCCAACCTCACCAAACCTCTCAGCCCCAAGAGTGTCCACCCTTATGTCTCAATCAGCTGTGGGTCTAGATATGGTCAATCCAGGTGGCATTACAGCCGCTGAAAGAATTTTGTAAGAATTTCTCTCTCTTTCACTGTCTTTGTTTCACGGGTTTTTAAAAGTAATTGATTTTTATAATGGGGTTTACCTGCTTTTCACTGCTGTGATTTTGCCGCTTTACACCCACTTGACTCACTTTCAGAGAGATATCAATGCATAGGTTTCAAGATTCTTACTAGTCAGATATATTCTTGGGCGGTGAATAGGGGGTGCTGAGTCCAATTCCTTGAGCAAATAGTAGGGCTTGTCTATTACATATTGGGTTTATGGAACGGTATCTGAGCTAATTTGAAACCCTTGTTGTATGCATCACCCCACCTCACCTTTCCCGTTAAGCAGCCATAATGTGTTTTCTAAACGTGTGACTCTATTCTGTTTTGTAATTCAGTTCAAGGGTAGCGGTTTTTACATTCCCTCTATAAGTCATATCTTATGATAAGTGTCTTTTTCTGTGTGACTTATTTCACTTAGAATCGTCGTACCTAAATCCACTCATCATGCTGCTACTAGCCTTATGACGTTGATTTCATGGCTGAGTGATATTCCATTGTACATAAGGAAAACCACTTCTTTATCCATTTTTCTCTTTCCTGGGATATTTAAGGTGTAACGAAGTGGAGATTCTTGTCAACAGAGCAGCCCTAAACTTTGGGGTGCCTGTGTCTTGCTGATTTTTAGTTTTCTCAATTTATACGCCCATGAGTGGATGTGCCCTATGCTCCCTAAGATGAGTTTTTTAGATGTTTCAGGACACACCGTGCACTTCTCCAGAGTGGCTGTTGGCAATTTACATCCCGCCCATCAGCGTAGCCAGGCTCCCGTTTCTCCATGGCCTGTCCTGCATTTCTGGTTTTGACACTTTATTCAGCATGGCCCTTTTGACCGATGGGAAGCGAGACTTCTTTGTAGCGCTGATTTGCCTTTCCAGGTTGCTTGGTTGGCCAAAAAGGGCGTATGCGTTTTTTCCTGAATATATTCAGGAAAAAACGCATACGCCCTTTTTGGCCAAGGGCATCATTGTCGAGGTTTTGCCGCTTTTCCTGTGCTTTAAAGGCGATTCGAATCTCCCTCCTGAAATCTGTTTCCTGCAATTCTGCCTTGCTTTCAAATCCTCTTCGTTGCCTTCCCTCAATATATTTGTGGACGAGAGTCATCATTTATAAGTCTGCAGGTTTGTGAATTGCAGTGCCCCTGAGCTCCATTTTTCAACTCGCTTTCTTGGGCGCTGGCCGCAAAAGCGCAGGATTGCTTCAGGCCCTATTCTGGTCCCAGGCGGCAGGCTGAGCCTGTGGTTAATTCTTCTTCCTGATGGGAAAATAGAGTGACCTCTGCCTGTCCCAACACCTGGAGCTAGTCTCTCATTGGTTCCCCCTCTTCCCTTTCATCCTCAGGACAAATTGCAAGCTGTACGGAACAGGAGGTTAAAGGTGCTGATTCTCCAAGGAGGGAGATTGCTAGTAAAGCGGCTGGAATGGCGAACCCGAGCACAAGGAGATGAGAAATGACGTGCGTTTTAGAAACCTTTCCCGATCACACGGTGTACCATCTTCTGGGTTTCTCATGCATGTTTTCGATGTAGGAAGATGCCCTTGAACCTGGAGATTTGGGACCCATGGGATGGGTACCACGCAGTATTACTTTAAAGGGTCTGCGTTTGCTCACCCAACCTCACCAAACCTCTCAGCCCCAAGAGTGTCCACCCTTATGTCTCAATTAGCTGTGGGTCTAGATATGGTCAATCCAGGTGGCATTACAGCCGCTGAACGAATTTTGTAAGAATTTCTCTCTCTTTCACTGTCTTTGTTTCACGGGTTTTTAAAAGTAATTGATTTTTATAATGGGGTTTACCTGCTTTTCACTGCTGTGATTTTGCCGCTTTACACCCACTTGACTCACTTACAGAGAGATATCAATGCATAGGTTTCAAGATTCTTACTAGTCAGATATATTCTTGGGCGGTGAATTGGGGGTGTTGAGTCCAATTCATTGAGGAAGGAGTAGGGCTTGTCTATTACATATTGGGTTTATGGAACGGTATCTGAGATAATTTGAAACCCTTGTTGTATGCATCACCCCACCTCACCTTTCCCGTTAAGCAGCCATAGTGTGTTTTCTAAACGTGTGACTCTATTCTGTTTTGTAATTCAGTTCAAGGGTAGCGGTTTTTACATTCCCTCTATAAGTCATATCTTATGATAAGTGTCTTTTTCTGTGTGACTTATTTCACTTAGAATCGTCGTACCTAAATCCAATCATCATGCTGCTACTAGCCTTATGACGTTGATTTCATGGCTGAGTGATATTCCATTGTACATAAGGACCACCACTTCTTTATCCATTTTTCTCTTTCCTGGGATATTTAAGGTGTAACGAAGTGGAGATTCTTGTCAACAGAGCAGCCCTAAACTTTGGGGTGCCTGTGTCTTGCTGATTTTTAGTTTTCCCAATTTATACGCCCATGAGTGGATGTGCCCTATGCTCCCTAAGCTCAGTTTTTTAGATGTTTCAGGACACACCGTGCACTTCTCCAGAGTGGCTGTTGGCAATTTACATCCCGCCCATCAGCGTAGCCAGGCTCCCGTTTCTCCATGGCCTGTCCTGCATTTCTGGTTTTGACACTTTATTCAGCATGGCCCTTTTGACCGATGGGAAGCGAGACTTCTTTGTAGCGCTGATTTGCCTTTCCAGGTTGCTTGGTTGGCCAAAAAGGGCGTATGCGTTTTTTCCTGAATATATTCAGGAAAAAACGCATACGCCCTCTTTGGCCAAGGGCATCATTGTCGAGGTTTTGCCGCTTTTCCTGTGCTTTAAAGGCGATTCGAATCTCCCTCCTGAAATCTGTTTCCTGCAATTCTGCCTTGCTTTCAAATCCTCTTCGTTTCCTTCCATCAATATATTTGTGGTCGAGAGTCATCATTTATAAGTCTGCAGGTTTGTGAATTGCAGTGCCCCTGAGCTCCATTTTTCAACTCGCTTTCTTGGGCGCTGGCCGCAAAAGCGCAGGATTGCTTCAGGCCCTATTCTGGTCCCAGGCGGCAGGCTGAGCCTGTGGTTAATTCTTCTTCCTGATGGTTAAATAGAGTGACCTCTGCCTGTCCCAACACCTAGAGCTAGTCCCTCATTGGTTGCCCCTCTTCCCTTTCATCCTCAGGACAAATTGCAAGCTGTACGGAACAGGAGGTTAAAGGTGCTGATTCTCCAAGGAGGGAGATTGCTAGTAAAGCGGCTGGAATGGCGAACCCGAGCACAAGGAGATGAGAAATGAGGTGCGTTTTAGAAACCTTTCCCGATCACACGGTGTACCATCTTCTGGGTTTCTCATGCATGTTTTCGATGTAGGAAGATGCCCTTGAACCTGGAGATTTGGGACCCATGGGATGGGTACCACGCAGTATTACTTTAAAGGGTCTGCGTTTGCTCACCCAACCTCACCAAACCTCTCAGCCCCAAGAGTGTCCACCCTTATGTCTCAATCAGCTGTGGGTCTAGATATGGTCAATCCAGTTGGCATTACAGCCGCTGAACGAATTTTGTAAGAATTTCTCTCTCTTTCACTGTCTTTGTTTCACGGGTTTTTAAAAGTAATTGATTTTTATAATGGGGTTTACCTGCTTTTCACTGCTGTGATTTTGCCGCTTTACACCCACTTGACTCACTTACAGAGAGATATCAATGCATAGGTTTCAAGATTCTTACTAGTCAGATATATTCTTGGGCGGTGAATTGGGGGTGTTGAGTCCAATTCATTGAGGAAGGAGTAGGGCTTGTCTATTACATATTGGGTTTATGGAACGGTATCTGAGATAATTTGAAACCCTTGTTGTATGCATCACCCCACCTCACCTTTCCCGTTAAGCAGCCATAGTGTGTTTTCTAAACGTGTGACTCTATTCTGTTTTGTAATTCAGTTCAAGGGTAGCGGTTTTTACATTCCCTCTATAAGTCATATCTTATGATAAGTGTCTTTTTCTGTGTGACTTATCTCACTTAGAATCGTCGTACCTAAATCCAATCATCATGCTGCTACTAGCCTTATGACGTTGATTTCATGGCTGAGTGATATTCCATTGTACATAAGGACCACAATTTCTTTATCCATTTTTCTCTTTCCTGGGATATTTAAGGTGTAACGAAGTGGAGATTCTTGTCAACAGAGCAGCCCTAAACTTTGGGGTGCCTGTGTCTTGCTGATTTTTAGTTTTCCCAATTTATACGCCCATGAGTGGATGTGCCCTATGCTCCCTAAGCTGAGTTTTTTAGATGTTTCAAGACACACCGTGCACTTCTCCAGAGTGGCTGTTGGCAATTTACATCCCGCCCATCAGCGTAGCCAGGCTCCCGTTTCTCCATGGCCTGTCCTGCATTTCTGGTTTTGACACTTTATTCAGCATGGCCCTTTTGACCGATGGGAAGCGAGACTTCTTTGTAGCGCTGATTTGCCTTTCCAGGTTGCTTGGTTGGCCAAAAAGGGCGTATGCGTTTTTTCCTGAATATATTCAGCAAAAAACGCATAGGCCCTTTTTGGCCAAGGGCATCATTGTCGAGGTTTTGCCGCTTTTCCTGTGCTTTAAAGGCGATTCGAATCTCCCTCCTGAAATCTGTTTCCTGCAATTCTGCCTTGCTTTCAAATCCTCTTCGTTGCCTTCCCTCAATATATTTGTGGACGAGAGTCATCATTTATAACTCTGCAGGTTTGTGAATTGCAGTGCCCCTGAGCTCCATTTTTCAACTCGCTTTCTAGGGCGCTGGCCGCAAAAGCGCAGGATTGCTTCAGGCCCTATTCTGGTCCCAGGCGGCAGGCTGAGCCTGTGGTTAATTCTTCTTCCTGATGGGAAAATAGAGTGACCTCTGCCTGTCCCAACACCTGGAGCTAGTCTCTCATTGGTTCCCCCTCTTCCCTTTCATCCTCAGGACAAATTGCAAGCTGTACGGAACAGGAGGTTAAAGGTGCTGATTCTCCAAGGAGGGAGATTGCTAGTAAAGCGGCTGGAATGGCGAACCCGAGCACAAGGAGATGAGAAATGAGGTGCGTTTTAGAAACCTTTCCCGATCACACAGTGTACCATCTTCTGGGTTTCTCATGCATGTTTTCGATGTAGGAAGATGCCCTTGAACCTGGAGATTTGGGACCCATGGGATGGGTACCACGCAGTATTACTTTAAAGGGTCTGCGTTTGCTCACCCAACCTCACCAAACCTCTCAGCCCCAAGAGTGTCCACCCTTATGTCTCAATCAGCTGTGGGTCTAGATATGGTCAATCCAGGTGGCATTACAGCCGCTGAACGAATTTTGTAAGAATTTCTCTCTCTTTCACTGTCTTTGTTTCACGGGTTTTTAAAAGTAATTGATTTTTATAATGGGGTTTACCTGCTTTTCACTGCTGTGATTTTGCCGCTTTACACCCACTTGACTCACTTACAGAGAGATATCAATGCATAGGTTTCAAGATTCTTACTAGTCAGATATATTCTTGGACGGTGAATTGGGGGTGTTGAGTCCAATTCATTGAGGAAGGAGTAGGGCTTGTCTATTACATATTGGGTTTATGGAACGGTATCTGAGATAATTTGAAACCCTTGTTGTATGCATCACCCCACCTCACCTTTCCCGTTAAGCAGCCATAGTGTGTTTTCTAAACGTGTGACTCTATTCTGTTTTGTAATTCAGTTCAAGGGTAGCGGTTTTTACATTCCCTCTATAAGTCATATCTTATGATAAGTGTCTTTTTCTGTGTGACTTATTTCACTTAGAATCGTCGTACCTAAATCCACTCATCATGCTGCTACTAGCCTTATGACGTTGATTTCATGGCTGAGTGATATTCCATTGTACATAAGGACCACAACTTCTTTATCCATTTTTCTCTTTCGTGAGATATTTAAGGTGTAACCAAGTGGAGGTTCTTGTCAACAGAGCAGCCCTAAATTTTGGGGTGCCTGTGTCTTGCTGATTTTTAGTTTTCCCAATTTATACGCCCATGAGTGGATGTGCCCTATGCTCCCTAAGCTGAGTTTTGTAGATGTTTCAGGACACACCGTGCACTTCTCCAGAGTGGCTATTGGCAATTTACATCCCGCCCATCAGCGTAGCCAGGCTCCCGTTTCTCCATGGCCTGTCCTGCATTTCTGGTTTTGACACTTTATTCAGCATGGCCCTTTTGACCGATGGGAAGCGAGACTTCTTTGTAGCGCTGATTTGCCTTTCCAGGTTGCTTGGTTGGCCAAAAAGGGCGTATGCGTTTTTTCCTGAATATATTCAGGAAAAAACGCATACGCCCTTTTTGGCCAAGGGCATCATTGTCGAGGTTTTGCCGCTTTTCCTGTGCTTTAAAGGCGATTCGAATCTCCCTCCTGAAATCTGTTTCCTGCAATTCTGCCTTGCTTTCAAATCCTCTTCGTTTCCTTCCATCAATATATTTGTGGTCGAGAGTCATCATTTATAAGTCTGCAGGTTTGTGAATTGCAGTGCCCCTGAGCTCCATTTTTCAACTCGCTTTCTTGGGCGCTGGCCGCAAAAGCGCAGGATTGCTTCAGGCCCTATTCTGGTCCCAGGCGGCAGGCTGAGCCTGTGGTTAATTCTTCTTCCTGATGGGAAAATAGAGTGACCTCTGCCTGTCCCAACACCTAGAGCTAGTCCCTCATTGGTTCCCCCTCTTCCCTTTCATCCTCAGGACAAATTGCAAGCTGTACGGAACAGGAGGTTAAAGGTGCTGATTCTCCAAGGAGGGAGATTGCTAGTAAAGCGGCTGGAATGGCGAACCCGAGCACAAGGAGATGAGAAATGAGGTGCGTTTTAGAAACCTTTCCCGATCACACGGTGTACCATCTTCTGGGTTTCTCATGCATGTTTTCGATGTAGGAAGATGCCCTTGAACCTGGAGATTTGGGACCCATGGGATGGGTACCACGCAGTATTACTTTAAAGGGTCTGCGTTTGCTCACCCAACCTCACCAAACCTCTCAGCCCCAAGAGTGTCCACCCTTATGTCTCAATCAGCTGTGGGTCTAGATATGGTCAATCCAGGTGGCATTACAGCCGCTGAACGAATTTTGTAAGAATTTCTCTCTCTTTCACTGTCTTTGTTTCACGGGTTTTTAAAAGTAATTGATTTTTATAATGGGGTTTACCTGCTTTTCACTGCTGTGATTTTGCCGCTTTACACCCAATTGACTCACTTACAGAGAGATATCAATGCATAGGTTTCAAGATTCTTACTAGTCAGATATATTCTTGGGCGGTGAATTGGGGGTGTTGAGTCCAATTCATTGAGGAAGGAATAGGGCTTGTCTATTACATATTGGGTTTATGGAACGGTATCTGAGATAATTTGAAACCCTTGTTGTATGCATCACCCCACCTCACCTTTCCCGTTAAGCAGCCATAGTGTGTTTTCTAAACGTGTGACTCTATTCTGTTTTGTAATTCAGTTCAAGGGTAGCGGTTTTTACATTCCCTCTATAAGTCATATCTTATGATAAGTGTCTTTTTCTGTGTGACTTATTTCACTTAGAATCGTCGTACCTAAATCCACTCATCATGCTGCTACTAGCCTTATGACGTTGATTTCATGGCTGAGTGATATTCCATTGTACATAAGGACCACAACTTCTTTATCCATTTTTCTCTTTCCTGGGATATTTAAGGTGTAACGAAGTGGAGATTCTTGTCAACAGAGCAGCCCTAAACTTTGGGGTGCCTGTGTCTTGCTGATTTTTAGTTTTCCCAATTTATACGCCCATGAGTGGATGTGCCCTATGCTCCCTAAGCTCAGTTTTTTAGATGTTTCAGGACACACCGTACACTTCTCCAGAGTGGCTGTTAGCAATTTACATCCCGCCCATCAGCGTAGCCAGGCTCCCGTTTCTCCATGGCCTGTCCTGCATTTCTGGTTTTGACACTTTATTCAGCATGGCCCTTTTGACCGATGGGAAGCGAGACTTCTTTGTAGCGCTGATTTGCCTTTCCAGGTTGCTTGGTTGGCCAAAAAGGGCGTATGCGTTTTTTCCTGAATATATTCAGGAAAAAACGCATAGGCCCTTTTTGGCCAAGGGCATCATTGTCGAGGTTTTGCCGCTTTTCCTGTGCTTTAAAGGCGATTCGAATCTCCCTCCTGAAATCTGTTTCCTGCAATTCTGCCTTGCTTTCAAATCCTCTTCGTTGCCTTCCCTCAATATATTTGTGGACGAGAGTCATCATTTATAAGTCTGCAGGTTTGTGAATTGCAGTGCCCCTGAGCTCCATTTTTCAACTCGCTTTCTAGGGCGCTGGCCGAAAAAGCGCAGGATTGCTTCAGGCCCTATTCTGGTCCCAGGCGGCAGGCTGAGCCTGTGGTTAATTCTTCTTCCTGATGGGAAAATAGAGTGACCTCTGCCTGTCCCAACACCTAGAGCTAGTCCCTCATTGGTTGCCCCTCTTCCCTTTCATCCTCAGGACAAATTGCAAGCTGTACGGAACAGGAGGTTAAAGGTGCTGATTCTCCAAGGAGGGAGATTGCTAGTAAAGCGGCTGGAATGGCGAACCCGAGCACAAGGAGATGAGAAATGAGGTGCGTTTTAGAAACCTTTCCCGATCACACGGTGTACCATCTTCTGGGTTTCTCATGCATGTTTTCGATGTAGGAACATGCCCTTGAACCTGGAGATTTGGGACCCATGGGATGGGTACCACGCAGTATTACTTTAAAGGGTCTGCGTTTGCTCACCCAACCTCACCAAACCTCTCAGCCCCAAGAGTGTCCACCCTTATGTCTCAATCAGCTGTGGGTCTAGATATGGTCAATCCAGGTGGCATTACAGCCGCTGAACGAATTTTGTAAGAATTTCTCTCTCTTTCACTGTCTTTGTTTCACGGGTTTTTAAAAGTAATTGATTTTTATAATGGGGTTTACCTGCTTTTCACTGCTGTGATTTTGCCGCTTTACACCCACTTGACTCACTTACAGAGAGATATCAATGCATAGGTTTCAAGATTCTTACTAGTCAGATATATTCTTGGGCGGTGAATTGGGGGTGTTGAGTCCAATTCATTGAGGAAGGAGTAGGGCTTGTCTATTACATATTGGGTTTATGGAACGGTATCTGAGATAATTTGAAACCCTTGTTGTATGCATCAGCCCACCTCACCTTTCCCGTTAAGCAGCCATAGTGTGTTTTCTAAACGTGTGACTCTATTCTGTTTTGTAATTCAGTTCAAGGGTAGCGGTTTTTACATTCCCTCTATAAGTCATATCTTATGATAAGTGTCTTTTTCTGTGTGACTTATTTCACTTAGAATCGTCGTACCTAAATCCAATCATCATGCTGCTACTAGCCTTATGACGTTGATTTCATGGCTGAGTGATATTCCATTGTACATAAGGACCACAATTTCTTTATCCATTTTTCTCTTTCCTGGGATATTTAAGGTGTAACGAAGTGGAGATTCTTGTCAACAGAGCAGCCCTAAACTTTGGGGTGCCTGTGTCTTGCTGATTTTTAGTTTTCCCAATTTATACGCCCATGAGTGGATGTGCCCTATGCTCCCTAAGCTGAGTTTTTTAGATGTTTCAAGACACACCGTGCACTTCTCCAGAGTGGCTGTTGGCAATTTACATCCCGCCCATCAGCGTAGCCAGGCTCCCGTTTCTCCATGGCCTGTCCTGCATTTCTGGTTTTGACACTTTATTCAGCATGGCCCTTTTGACCGATGGGAAGCGAGACTTCTTTGTAGCGCTGATTTGCCTTTCCAGGTTGCTTGGTTGGCCAAAAAGGGCGTATGCGTTTTTTCCTGAATATATTCAGCAAAAAACGCATAGGCCCTTTTTGGCCAAGGGCATCATTGTCGAGGTTTTGCCGCTTTTCCTGTGCTTTAAAGGCGATTCGAATCTCCCTCCTGAAATCTGTTTCCTGCAATTCTGCCTTGCTTTCAAATCCTCTTCGTTGCCTTCCCTCAATATATTTGTGGACGAGAGTCATCATTTATAACTCTGCAGGTTTGTGAATTGCAGTGCCCCTGAGCTCCATTTTTCAACTCGCTTTCTAGGGCGCTGGCCGCAAAAGCGCAGGATTGCTTCAGGCCCTATTCTGGTCCCAGGCGGCAGGCTGAGCCTGTGGTTAATTCTTCTTCCTGATGGGAAAATAGAGTGACCTCTGCCTGTCCCAACACCTAGAGCTAGTCCCTCATTGGTTCCCCCTCTTCCCTTTCATCCTCAGGACAAATTGCAAGCTGTACGGAACAGGAGGTTAAAGGTGCTGATTCTCCAAGGAGGGAGATTGCTAGTAAAGCGGCTGGAATGGCGAACCCGAGCACAAGGAGATGAGAAATGAGGTGCGTTTTAGAAACCTTTCCCGATCACACGGTGTACCATCTTCTGGGTTTCTCATGCATGTTTTCGATGTAGGAAGATGCCCTTGAACCTGGAGATTTGGGACCCATGGGATGGGTACCACGCAGTATTACTTTAAAGGGTCTGCGTTTGCTCACCCAACCTCACCAAACCTCTCAGCCCCAAGAGTGTCCACCCTTATGTCTCAATCAGCTGTGGGTCTAGATATGGTCAATCCAGGTGGCATTACAGCCGCTGAACGAATTTTGTAAGAATTTCTCTCTCTTTCACTGTCTTTGTTTCACGGGTTTTTAAAAGTAATTGATTTTTATAATGGGGTTTACCTGCTTTTCACTGCTGTGATTTTGCCGCTTTACACCCACTTGACTCACTTACAGAGAGATATCAATGCATAGGTTTCAAGATTCTTACTAGTCAGATATATTCTTGGGCGGTGAATTGGGGGTGTTGAGTCCAATTCATTGAGGAAGGAGTAGGGCTTGTCTATTACATATTGGGTTTATGGAACGGTATCTGAGATAATTTGAAACCCTTGTTGTATGCATCAGCCCACCTCACCTTTCCCGTTAAGCAGCCATAGTGTGTTTTCTAAACGTGTGACTCTATTCTGTTTTGTAATTCAGTTCAAGGGTAGCGGTTTTTACATTCCCTCTATAAGTCATATCTTATGATAAGTGTCTTTTTCTGTGTGACTTATTTCACTTAGAATCGTCGTACCTAAATCCAATCATCATGCTGCTACTAGCCTTATGACGTTGATTTCATGGCTGAGTGATATTCCATTGTACATAAGGATCACAACTTCTTTATCCATTTTTCTCTTTCCTGGGATATTTAAGGTGTAACAAAGTGGAGATTCTTGTCAACAGAGCAGCCCTAAACTTTGGGGTGCCTGTGTCTTGCTGATTTTTAGTTTTCCCAATTTATACGCCCATGAGTGGATGTGCCCTATGCTCCCTAAGCTGAGTTTTTTAGATGTTTCAGGACACACCGTGCACTTCTCCAGAGTGGCTGTTGGCAATTTACATCCCGCCCATCAGCGTAGCCAGGCTCCCGTTTCTCCATGGCCTGTCCTGCATTTCTGGTTTTGACACTTTATTCAGCATGGCCCTTTTGACCGATGGGAAGCGAGACTTCTTTGTAGCGCTGATTTGCCTTTCCAGGTTGCTTGGTTGGCCAAAAAGGGCGTATGCGTTTTTTCCTGAATATATTCAGGAAAAAACGCATACGCCCTTTTTGGCCAAGGGCATCATTGTCGAGGTTTTGCCGCTTTTCCTGTGCTTTAAAGGCGATTCGAATCTCCCTCCTGAAATCTGTTTCCTGCAATTCTGCCTTGCTTTCAAATCCTCTTCGTTTCCTTCCATCAATATATTTGTGGTCGAGAGTCATCATTTATAAGTCTGCAGGTTTGTGAATTGCAGTGCCCCTGAGCTCCATTTTTCAACTCGCTTTCTTGGGCGCTGGCCGCAAAAGCGCAGGATTGCTTCAGGCCCTATTCTGGTCCCAGGCGGCAGGCTGAGCCTGTGGTTAATTCTTCTTCCTGATGGGAAAATAGAGTGACCTCTGCCTGTCCCAACACCTAGAGCTAGTCCCTCATTGGTTCCCCCTCTTCCCTTTCATCCTCAGGACAAATTGCAAGCTGTACGGAACAGGAGGTTAAAGGTGCTGATTCTCCAAGGAGGGAGATTGCTAGTAAAGCGGCTGGAATGGCGAACCCGAGCACAAGGAGATGAGAAATGAGGTGCGTTTTAGAAACCTTTCCCGATCACACGGTGTACCATCTTCTGGGTTTCTCATGCATGTTTTCGATGTAGGAAGATGCCCTTGAACCTGGAGATTTGGGACCCATGGGATGGGTACCACGCAGTATTACTTTAAAGGGTCTGCGTTTGCTCACCCAACCTCACCAAACCTCTCAGCCCCAAGAGTGTCCACCCTTATGTCTCAATCAGCTGTGGGTCTAGATATGGTCAATCCAGGTGGCATTACAGCCGCTGAACGAATTTTGTAAGAATTTCTCTCTCTTTCACTGTCTTTGTTTCACGGGTTTTTAAAAGTAATTGATTTTTATAATGGGGTTTACCTGCTTTTCACTGCTGTGATTTTGCCGCTTTACACCCAATTGACTCACTTACAGAGAGATATCAATGCATAGGTTTCAAGATTCTTACTAGTCAGATATATTCTTGGGCGGTGAATTGGGGGTGTTGAGTCCAATTCATTGAGGAAGGAATAGGGCTTGTCTATTACATATTGGGTTTATGGAACGGTATCTGAGATAATTTGAAACCCTTGTTGTATGCATCACCCCACCTCACCTTTCCCGTTAAGCAGCCATAGTGTGTTTTCTAAACGTGTGACTCTATTCTGTTTTGTAATTCAGTTCAAGGGTAGCGGTTTTTACATTCCCTCTATAAGTCATATCTTATGATAAGTGTCTTTTTCTGTGTGACTTATTTCACTTAGAATCGTCGTACCTAAATCCAATCATCATGCTGCTACTAGCCTTATGACGTTGATTTCATGGCTGAGTGATATTCCATTGTACATAAGGACCACAACTTCTTTATCCATTTTTCTCTTTCCTGGGATATTTAAGGTGTAACGAAGTGGAGATTCTTGTCAACAGAGCAGCCCTAAACTTTGGGGTGCCTGTGTCTTGCTGATTTTTAGTTTTCCCAATTTATACGCCCATGAGTGGATGTGCCCTATGCTCCCTAAGCTGAGTTTTTTAGATGTTTCAGGACACACCGTACACTTCTCCAGAGTGGCTGTTAGCAATTTACATCCCGCCCATCAGCGTAGCCAGGCTCCCGTTTCTCCATGGCCTGTCCTGCATTTCTGGTTTTGACACTTTATTCAGCATGGCCCTTTTGACCGATGGGAAGCGAGACTTCTTTGTAGCGCTGATTTGCCTTTCCAGGTTGCTTGGTTGGCCAAAAAGGGCGTATGCGTTTTTTCCTGAATATATTCAGGAAAAAACGCATAGGCCCTTTTTGGCCAAGGGCATCATTGTCGAGGTTTTGCCGCTTTTCCTGTGCTTTAAAGGCGATTCGAATCTCCCTCCTGAAATCTGTTTCCTGCAATTCTGCCTTGCTTTCAAATCCTCTTCGTTGCCTTCCCTCAATATATTTGTGGACGAGAGTCATCATTTATAACTCTGCAGGTTTGTGAATTGCAGTGCCCCTGAGCTCCATTTTTCAACTCGCTTTCTAGGGCGCTGGCCGCAAAAGCGCAGGATTGCTTCAGGCCCTATTCTGGTCCCAGGCGGCAGGCTGAGCCTGTGGTTAATTCTTCTTCCTGATGGGAAAATAGAGTGACCTCTGCCTGTCCCAACACCTAGAGCTAGTCCCTCATTGGTTCCCCCTCTTCCCTTTCATCCTCAGGACAAATTGCAAGCTGTACGGAACAGGAGGTTAAAGGTGCTGATTCTCCAAGGAGGGAGATTGCTAGTAAAGCGGCTGGAATGGCGAACCCGAGCACAAGGAGATGAGAAATGAGGTGCGTTTTAGAAACCTTTCCCGATCACACGGTGTACCATCTTCTGGGTTTCTCATGCATGTTTTCGATGTAGGAACATGCCCTTGAACCTGGAGATTTGGGACCCATGGGATGGGTACCACGCAGTATTACTTTAAAGGGTCTGCGTTTGCTCACCCAACCTCACCAAACCTCTCAGCCCCAAGAGTGTCCACCCTTATGTCTCAATCAGCTGTGGGTCTAGATATGGTCAATCCAGGTGGCATTACAGCCGCTGAACGAATTTTGTAAGAATTTCTCTCTCTTTCACTGTCTTTGTTTCACGGGTTTTTAAAAGTAATTGATTTTTATAATGGGGTTTACCCGCTTTTCACTGCTGTGATTTTGCCGCTTTACACCCACTTGACTCACTTACAGAGAGATATCAATGCATAGGTTTCAAGATTCTTACTAGTCAGATATATTCTTGGGCGGTGAATTGGGGGTGTTGAGTCCAATTCATTGAGGAAGGAGTAGGGCTTGTCTATTACATATTGGGTTTATGGAACGGTATCTGAGATAATTTGAAACCCTTGTTGTATGCATCACCCCACCTCACCTTTCCCGTTAAGCAGCCATAGTGTGTTTTCTAAACGTGTGACTCTATTCTGTTTTGTAATTCAGTTCAAGGGTAGCGGTTTTTACATTCCCTCTATAAGTCATATCTTATGATAAGTGTCTTTTTCTGTGTGACTTATTTCACTTAGAATCGTCGTACCTAAATCCACTCATCATGCTGCTACTAGCCTTATGACGTCGATTTCATGGCTGAGTGATATTCCATTGTACATAAGGACCACAACTTCTTTATCCATTTTTCTCTTTCCTGGGATATTTAAGGTGTAACGAAGTGGAGATTCTTGTCAACAGAGCAGCCCTAAACTTTGGGGTGCCTGTGTCTTGCTGATTTTTAGTTTTCCCAGTTTATACGCCCATGAGTGGATGTGCCCTATGCTCCCTAAGCTCAGTTTTTTAGATGTTTCAGGACACACCGTGCACTTCTCCAGAGTGGCTGTTGGCAATTTACATCCCGCCCATCAGCGTAGCCAGGCTCCCGTTTCTCCATGGCCTGTCCTGCATTTCTGGTTTTGACACTTTATTCAGCATGGCCCTTTTGACCGATGGGAAGCGAGACTTCTTTGTAGCGCTGATTTGCCTTTCCAGGTTGCTTGGTTGGCCAAAAAGGGCGTATGCGTTTTTTCCTGAATATATTCAGGAAAAAACGCATACGCCCTTTTTGGCCAAGGGCATCATTGTCGAGGTTTTGCCGCTTTTCCTGTGCTTTAAAGGCGATTCGAATCTCCCTCCTGAAATCTGTTTCCTGCAATTCTGCCTTGCTTTCAAATCCTCTTCGTTGCCTTCCCTCAATATATTTGTGGACGAGAGTCATCATTTATAAGTCTGCAGGTTTGTGAATTGCAGTGCCCCTGAGCTCCATTTTTCAACTCGCTTTCTTGGGCGCTGGCCGCAAAAGCGCAGGATTGCTTCAGGCCCTATTCTGATCCCAGGCGGCAGGCTGAGCCTGTGGTTAATTCTTCTTCCTGATGGTTAAATAGAGTGACCTCTGCCTGTCCCAACACCTAGAGCTAGTCCCTCATTGGTTGCCCCTCTTCCCTTTCATCCTCAGGACAAATTGCAAGCTGTACGGAACAGGAAGTTAAAGGTGCTGATTCTCCAAGGAGGGAGATTGCTAGTAAAGCGGCTGGAATGGCGAACCCGAGCACAAGGAGATGAGAAATGAGGTGCGGTTTAGAAACCTTTCCCGATCACACGGTGTACCATCTTCTGGGTTTCTCATGCATGTTTTCGATGTAGGAAGATGCCCTTGAACCTGGAGATTTGGGACCCATGGGATGGGTACCACGCAGTATTACTTTAAAGGGTCTGCGTTTGCTCACCCAACCTCACCAAACCTCTCAGCCCCAAGAGTGTCCACCCTTATGTCTCAATCAGCTGTGGGTCTAGATATGGTCAATCCAGGTGGCATTACAGCCGCTGAACGAATTTTGTAAGAATTTCTCTCTCTTTCACTGTCTTTGTTTCACGGGTTTTTAAAAGTAATTGATTTTTATAATGGGGTTTACCTGCTTTTCACTGCTGTGATTTTGCCGCTTTACACCCACTTGACTCACTTACAGAGAGATATCAATGCATAGGTTTCAAGATTCTTACTAGTCAGATATATTCTTGGGCGGTGAATTGGGGGTGTTGAGTCCAATTCATTGAGGAAGGAGTAGGGCTTGTCTATTACATATTGGGTTTATGGAACGGTATCTGAGATAATTTGAAACCCTTGTTGTATGCATCACCCCACCTCACCTTTCCCGTTAAGCAGCCATAGTTTGTTTTCTAAACGTGTGACTCTATTCTGTTTTGTAATTCAGTTCAAGGGTAGTGGTTTTTACATTCCCTCTATAAGTCATATCTTATGATAAGTGTCTTTTTCTGTGTGACTTATTTCACTTAGAATCGTCGTACCTAAAT
Source organism: Balaenoptera physalus (assembly GCF_965194825.1). NCBI lineage: Eukaryota > Metazoa > Chordata > Mammalia > Artiodactyla > Balaenopteridae > Balaenoptera > Balaenoptera physalus. Next base: position 687,609 of record NW_028126358.1, on the reverse strand, counting down.
CCAATCATCATGCTGCTACTAGCCTTATGACGTTGATTTCATGGCTGAGTGATATTCCATTGTACATAAGGACCACAACTTCTTTATCCATTTTTCTCTTTCCTGGGATATTTAAGGTGTAACAAAGTGGAGATTCTTGTCAACAGAGCAGCCCTAAACTTTGGGGTGCCTGTGTCTTGCTGATTTTTAGTTTTCCCAATTTATACGCCCATGAGTGGATGTGCCCTATGCTCCCTAAGCTGAGTTTTTTAGATGTTTCAGGACACATCGTGCACTTCTCCAGAGTGGCTGTTGGCAATTTACATCCCGCCCATCAGCGTAGCCAGGCTCCCGTTTCTCCATGGCCTGTCCTGCATTTCTGGTTTTGACACTTTATTCAGCATGGCCCTTTTGACCGATGGGAAGCGAGACTTCTTTGTAGCGCTGATTTGCCTTTCCAGGTTGCTTGGTTGGCCAAAAAGGGCGTATGCGTTTTTTCCTGAATATATTCAGGAAAAAACGCATACGCCCTTTTTGGCCAAGGGCATCATTGTCGAGGTTTTGCCGCTTTTCCTGTGCTTTAAAGGCGATTCGAATCTCCCTCCTGAAATCTGTTTCCTGCAATTCTGCCTTGCTTTCAAATCCTCTTCGTTTCCTTCCATCAATATATTTGTGGTCGAGAGTCATCATTTATAAGTCTGCAGGTTTGTGAATTGCAGTGCCCCTGAGCTCCATTTTTCAACTCGCTTTCTTGGGCGCTGGCCGCAAAAGCGCAGGATTGCTTCAGGCCCTATTCTGGTCCCAGGCGGCAGGCTGAGCCTGTGGTTAATTCTTCTTCCTGATGGGAAAATAGAGTGACCTCTGCCTGTCCCAACACCTAGAGCTAGTCCCTCATTGGTTCCCCCTCTTCCCTTTCATCCTCAGGACAAATTGCAAGCTGTACGGAACAGGAGGTTAAAGGTGCTGATTCTCCAAGGAGGGAGATTGCTAGTAAAGCGGCTGGAATGGCGAACCCGAGCACAAGGAGATGAGAAATGAGGTGCGTTTTAGAAACCTTTCCCGATCACACGGTGTACCATCTTCTGGGTTTCTCATGCATGTTTTCGATGTAGGAAGATGCCCTTGAACCTGGAGATTTGGGACCCATGGGATGGGTACCACGCAGTATTACTTTAAAGGGTCTGCGTTTGCTCACCCAACCTCACCAAACCTCTCAGCCCCAAGAGTGTCCACCCTTATGTCTCAATCAGCTGTCGGTCTAGATATGGTCAATCCAGGTGGCATTACAGCCGCTGAACGAATTTTGTAAGAATTTCTCTCTCTTTCACTGTCTTTGTTTCACGGGTTTTTAAAAGTAATTGATTTTTATAATGGGGTTTACCTGCTTTTCACTGCTGTGATTTTGCCGCTTTACACCCAATTGACTCACTTACAGAGAGATATCAATGCATAGGTTTCAAGATTCTTACTAGTCAGATATATTCTTGGGCGGTGAATTGGGGGTGTTGAGTCCAATTCATTGAGGAAGGAATAGGGCTTGTCTATTACATATTGGGTTTATGGAACGGTATCTGAGATAATTTGAAACCCTTGTTGTATGCATCACCCCACCTCACCTTTCCCGTTAAGCAGCCATAGTGTGTTTTCTAAACGTGTGACTCTATTCTGTTTTGTAATTCAGTTCAAGGGTAGCGGTTTTTACATTCCCTCTATAAGTCATATCTTATGATAAGTGTCTTTTTCTGTGTGACTTATTTCACTTAGAATCGTCGTACCTAAATCCAATCATCATGCTGCTACTAGCCTTATGACGTTGATTTCATGGCTGAGTGATATTCCATTGTACATAAGGACCACAACTTCTTTATCCATTTTTCTCTTTCCTGGGATATTTAAGGTGTAACGAAGTGGAGATTCTTGTCAACAGAGCAGCCCTAAACTTTGGGGTGCCTGTGTCTTGCTGATTTTTAGTTTTCCCAATTTATACGCCCATGAGTGGATGTGCCCTATGCTCCCTAAGCTCAGTTTTTTAGATGTTTCAGGACACACCGTACACTTCTCCAGAGTGGCTGTTAGCAATTTACATCCCGCCCATCAGCGTAGCCAGGCTCCCGTTTCTCCATGGCCTGTCCTGCATTTCTGGTTTTGACACTTTATTCAGCATGGCCCTTTTGACCGATGGGAAGCGAGACTTCTTTGTAGCGCTGATTTGCCTTTCCAGGTTGCTTGGTTGGCCAAAAAGGGCGTATGCGTTTTTTCCTGAATATATTCAGGAAAAAACGCATACGCCCTTTTTGGCCAAGGGCATCATTGTCGAGGTTTTGCCGCTTTTCCTGTGCTTTAAAGGCGATTCGAATCTCCCTCCTGAAATCTGTTTCCTGCAATTCTGCCTTGCTTTCAAATCCTCTTCGTTGCCTTCCCTCAATATATTTGTGGACGAGAGTCATCATTTATAACTCTGCAGGTTTGTGAATTGCAGTGCCCCTGAGCTCCATTTTTCAACTCGCTTTCTAGGGCGCTGGCCGCAAAAGCGCAGGATTGCTTCAGGCCCTATTCTGGTCCCAGGCGGCAGGCTGAGCCTGTGGTTAATTCTTCTTCCTGATGGGAAAATAGAGTGACCTCTGCCTGTCCCAACACCTAGAGCTAGTCCCTCATTGGTTGCCCCTCTTCCCTTTCATCCTCAGGACAAATTGCAAGCTGTACGGAACAGGAAGTTAAAGGTGCTGATTCTCCAAGGAGGGAGATTGCTAGTAAAGCGGCTGGAATGGCGAACCCGAGCACAAGGAGATGAGAAATGAGGTGCGGTTTAGAAACCTTTCCCGATCACACGGTGTACCATCTTCTGGGTTTCTCATGCATGTTTTCGATGTAGGAAGATGCCCTTGAACCTGGAGATTTGGGACCCATGGGATGGGTACCACGCAGTATTACTTTAAAGGGTCTGCGTTTGCTCACCCAACCTCACCAAACCTCTCAGCCCCAAGAGTGTCCACCCTTATGTCTCAATCAGCTGTGGGTCTAGATATGGTCAATCCAGGTGGCATTACAGCCGCTGAACGAATTTTGTAAGAATTTCTCTCTCTTTCACTGTCTTTGTTTCACGGGTTTTTAAAAGTAATTGATTTTTATAATGGGGTTTACCTGCTTTTCACTGCTGTGATTTTGCCGCTTTACACCCACTTGACTCACTTACAGAGAGATATCAATGCATAGGTTTCAAGATTCTTACTAGTCAGATATATTCTTGGGCGGTGAATTGGGGGTGTTGAGTCCAATTCATTGAGGAAGGAGTAGGGCTTGTCTATTACATATTGGGTTTATGGAACGGTATCTGAGATAATTTGAAACCCTTGTTGTATGCATCACCCCACCTCACCTTTCCCGTTAAGCAGCCATAGTTTGTTTTCTAAACGTGTGACTCTATTCTGTTTTGTAATTCAGTTCAAGGGTAGTGGTTTTTACATTCCCTCTATAAGTCATATCTTATGATAAGTGTCTTTTTCTGTGTGACTTATTTCACTTAGAATCGTCGTACCTAAATCCAATCATCATGCTGCTACTAGCCTTATGACGTTGATTTCATGGCTGAGTGATATTCCATTGTACATAAGGACCACAACTTCTTTATCCATTTTTCTCTTTCCTGGGATATTTAAGGTGTAACAAAGTGGAGATTCTTGTCAACAGAGCAGCCCTAAACTTTGGGGTGCCTGTGTCTTGCTGATTTTTAGTTTTCCCAATTTATACGCCCATGAGTGGATGTGCCCTATGCTCCCTAAGCTGAGTTTTTTAGATGTTTCAGGACACATCGTGCACTTCTCCAGAGTGGCTGTTGGCAATTTACATCCCGCCCATCAGCGTAGCCAGGCTCCCGTTTCTCCATGGCCTGTCCTGCATTTCTGGTTTTGACACTTTATTCAGCATGGCCCTTTTGACCGATGGGAAGCGAGACTTCTTTGTAGCGCTGATTTGCCTTTCCAGGTTGCTTGGTTGGCCAAAAAGGGCGTATGCGTTTTTTCCTGAATATATTCAGGAAAAAACGCATACGCCCTTTTTGGCCAAGGGCATCATTGTCGAGGTTTTGCCGCTTTTCCTGTGCTTTAAAGGCGATTCGAATCTCCCTCCTGAAATCTGTTTCCTGCAATTCTGCCTTGCTTTCAAATCCTCTTCGTTTCCTTCCATCAATATATTTGTGGTCGAGAGTCATCATTTATAAGTCTGCAGGTTTGTGAATTGCAGTGCCCCTGAGCTCCATTTTTCAACTCGCTTTCTTGGGCGCTGGCCGCAAAAGCGCAGGATTGCTTCAGGCCCTATTCTGGTCCCAGGCGGCAGGCTGAGCCTGTGGTTAATTCTTCTTCCTGATGGGAAAATAGAGTGACCTCTGCCTGTCCCAACACCTAGAGCTAGTCCCTCATTGGTTCCCCCTCTTCCCTTTCATCCTCAGGACAAATTGCAAGCTGTACGGAACAGGAGGTTAAAGGTGCTGATTCTCCAAGGAGGGAGATTGCTAGTAAAGCGGCTGGAATGGCGAACCCGAGCACAAGGAGATGAGAAATGAGGTGCGTTTTAGAAACCTTTCCCGATCACACGGTGTACCATCTTCTGGGTTTCTCATGCATGTTTTCGATGTAGGAAGATGCCCTTGAACCTGGAGATTTGGGACCCATGGGATGGGTACCACGCAGTATTACTTTAAAGGGTCTGCGTTTGCTCACCCAACCTCACCAAACCTCTCAGCCCCAAGAGTGTCCACCCTTATGTCTCAATCAGCTGTCGGTCTAGATATGGTCAATCCAGGTGGCATTACAGCCGCTGAACGAATTTTGTAAGAATTTCTCTCTCTTTCACTGTCTTTGTTTCACGGGTTTTTAAAAGTAATTGATTTTTATAATGGGGTTTACCTGCTTTTCACTACTGTGATTTTGCCGCTTTACACCCAATTGACTCACTTACAGAGAGATATCAATGCATAGGTTTCAAGATTCTTACTAGTCAGATATATTCTTGGGCGGTGAATTGGGGGTGTTGAGTCCAATTCATTGAGGAAGGAATAGGGCTTGTCTATTACATATTGGGTTTATGGAACGGTATCTGAGATAATTTGAAACCCTTGTTGTATGCATCACCCCACCTCACCTTTCCCGTTAAGCAGCCATAGTGTGTTTTCTAAACGTGTGACTCTATTCTGTTTTGTAATTCAGTTCAAGGGTAGCGGTTTTTACATTCCCTCTATAAGTCATATCTTATGATAAGTGTCTTTTTCTGTGTGACTTATTTCACTTAGAATCGTCGTACCTAAATCCAATCATCATGCTGCTACTAGCCTTATGACGTTGATTTCATGGCTGAGTGATATTCCATTGTACATAAGGACCACAACTTCTTTATCCATTTTTCTCTTTCCTGGGATATTTAAGGTGTAACGAAGTGGAGATTCTTGTCAACAGAGCAGCCCTAAACTTTGGGGTGCCTGTGTCTTGCTGATTTTTAGTTTTCCCAATTTATACGCCCATGAGTGGATGTGCCCTATGCTCCCTAAGCTCAGTTTTTTAGATGTTTCAGGACACACCGTACACTTCTCCAGAGTGGCTGTTAGCAATTTACATCCCGCCCATCAGCGTAGCCAGGCTCCCGTTTCTCCATGGCCTGTCCTGCATTTCTGGTTTTGACACTTTATTCAGCATGGCCCTTTTGACCGATGGGAAGCGAGACTTCTTTGTAGCGCTGATTTGCCTTTCCAGGTTGCTTGGTTGGCCAAAAAGGGCGTATGCGTTTTTTCCTGAATATATTCAGGAAAAAACGCATAGGCCCTTTTTGGCCAAGGGCATCATTGTCGAGGTTTTGCCGCTTTTCCTGTGCTTTAAAGGCGATTCGAATCTCCCTCCTGAAATCTGTTTCCTGCAATTCTGCCTTGCTTTCAAATCCTCTTCGTTGCCTTCCCTCAATATATTTGTGGACGAGAGTCATCATTTATAACTCTGCAGGTTTGTGAATTGCAGTGCCCCTGAGCTCCATTTTTCAACTCGCTTTCTAGGGCGCTGGCCGCAAAAGCGCAGGATTGCTTCAGGCCCTATTCTGGTCCCAGGCGGCAGGCTGAGCCTGTGGTTAATTCTTCTTCCTGATGGGAAAATAGAGTGACCTCTGCCTGTCCCAACACCTAGAGCTAGTCCCTCATTGGTTCCCCCTTTTCCCTTTCATCCTCAGGACAATTTGCAAGCTGTACGGAACAGGAGGTTAAAGGTGCTGATTCTCCAAGGAAGGAGATTGCTAGTAAAGCGGCTGGAATGGCGAACCCGAGCACAAGGAGATGAGAAATGAGGTGCGTTTTAGAAACCTTTCCCGATCACACGGTGTACCATCTTCTGGGTTTCTCATGCATGTTTTCGATGTAGGAACATGCCCTTGAACCTGGAGATTTGGGACCCATGGGATGGGTACCACGCAGTATTACTTTAAAGGGTCTGCGTTTGCTCACCCAACCTCACCAAACCTCTCAGCCCCAAGAGTGTCCACCCTTATGTCTCAATCAGCTGTGGGTCTAGATATGGTCAATCCAGGTGGCATTACAGCCTCTGAACGAATTTTGTAAGAATTTCTCTCTCTTTCACTGTCTTTGTTTCACGGGTTTTTAAAAGTAATTGATTTTTATAATGGGGTTTACCTGCTTTTCACTGCTGTGATTTTGCCGCTTTACACCCACTTGACTCACTTACAGAGAGATATCAATGCATAGGTTTCAAGATTCTTACTAGTCAGATATATTCTTGGGCGGTGAATTGGGGGTGTTGAGTCCAATTCATTGAGGAAGGAGTAGGGCTTGTCTATTACATATTGGGTTTATGGAACGGTATCTGAGATAATTTGAAACCCTTGTTGTATGCATCACCCCACCTCACCTTTCCCGTTAAGCAGCCATAGTGTGTTTTCTAAACGTGTGACTCTATTCTGTTTTGTAATTCAGTTCAAGGGTAGCGGTTTTTACATTCCCTCTATAAGTCATATCTTATGATAAGTGTCTTTTTCTGTGTGACTTATTTCACTTAGAATCGTCGTACCTAAATCCACTCATCATGCTGCTACTAGCCTTATGACGTCGATTTCATGGCTGAGTGATATTCCATTGTACATAAGGACCACAACTTCTTTATCCATTTTTCTCTTTCCTGGGATATTTAAGGTGTAACGAAGTGGAGATTCTTGTCAACAGAGCAGCCCTAAAATTTTGGGTGCCTGTGTCTTGCTGATTTTTAGTTTTCCCAGTTTATACGCCCATGAGTGGATGTGCCCTATGCTCCCTAAGCTGAGTTTTTTAGATGTTTCAGGACACACCGTGCACTTCTCCAGAGTGGCTGTTGGCAATTTACATCCCGCCCATCAGCGTAGCCAGGCTCCCGTTTCTCCATGGCCTGTCCTGCATTTCTGGTTTTGACACTTTATTCAGCATGGCCCTTTTGACCGATGGGAAGCGAGACTTCTTTGTAGCGCTGATTTGCCTTTCCAGGTTGCTTGGTTGGCCAAAAAGGGCGTATGCGTTTTTTCCTGAATATATTCAGGAAAAAACGCATACGCCCTTTTTGGCCAAGGGCATCATTGTCGAGGTTTTGCCGCTTTTCCTCTGCTTTAAAGGCGATTCGAATCTCCCTCCTGAAATCTGTTTCCTGCAATTCTGTCTTGCTTTCAAATCCTCTTCGTTGTCTTCCCTCAATATATTTGTGGACGAGAGTCATCATTTATAAGTCTGCAGGTTTGTGAATTGCAGTGTCCCTGAGCTCCATTTTTCAACTCGCTTTCTTGGGCGCTGGCCGCAAAAGCGCAGGATTGCTTCAGGCCCTATTCTGGTCCCAGGCGGCAGGCTGAGCCTGTGGTTAATTCTTCTTCTTGAGGGGAAAATAGAGTGACCTGTGCCTGTCCCAACACCTAGAGCTAGTCTCTCATTGGTTCCCCCTCTTCCCTTTCATCCTCAGGACAAATTGCAAGCTGTACGGAACAGGAGGTTAAAGGTGCTGATTCTCCAAGGAGGGAGATTGCTAGTAAAGCGGCTGGAATGGCGAACCCGAGCACAAGGAGATGAGAAATGAGGTGCGTTTTAGAAACCTTTCCCGATCACACGGTGTACCATCTTCTGGGTTTCTCATGCATGTTTTCGATGTAGGAAGATGCCCTTGAACCTGGAGATTTGGGACCCATGGGATGGGTACCACGCAGTATTACTTTAAAGGGTCTGCGTTTGCTCACCCAACCTCACCAAACCTCTCAGCCCCAAGAGTTTCCACCCTTATGTCTCAATCAGCTGTGGGTCAAGATATGGTCAATCCAGGTGGCATCACAGCCCCTGAACGAATTTTGTAAGAATTTCTCTCTCTTTCACTGTCTTTGTTTCACGGGTTTTTAAAAGTAATTGATTTTTATAATGGGGTTTACCTGCTTTTCACTGCTGTGATTTTGCCGCTTTACACCCACTTGACTCACTTTCAGAGAGATATCAATGCATAGGTTTCAAGATTCTTACTAGTCAGATATCTTCTTGGGCGGTGAATAGGGGGTGCTGAGTCCAATTCCTTGAGCAAGGAGTAGGGATTGTCTATTACATATTGGTTTTATGGAACGGTATCTGAGCTAATTTGAAACCCTTGTTGTATGCATCACCCCACCTCACCTTTCCCGTTAAGCAGCCATAGTGTGTTTTCTAAACGTGTGATTCTCTTCTGTTTTGTAATTCAGTTCAAGGGTAGCGGTTTTTACATTCCCTCTATAAGTCATATCTTATGATAAGTGTCTTTTTCTGTGTGACTTATTTCACTTAGAATCGTCGTACCTAAATCCACTCATCATGCTGCTACTAGCCTTATGACGTTGATATCATGGCTGAGTGATATTCCATTGTACATAAGGACCACCACTTCTTTATCCATTTTTCTCTTTCCTGGGATATTTAAGGTGTAACGAAGTGGAGATTCTTGTCAACAGAGCAGCCCTAAACTTTGGGGTGCCTGTGTCTTGCTGATTTTTAGTTTTCTCAATTTATACGCCCATGAGTGGATGTGCCCTATGCTCCCTAAGCTGAGTTTTTTAGATGTTTCAGGACACACCGTGCACTTCTCCAGAGTGGCTGTTGGCAATTTACATCCCGCCCATCAGCGTAGCCAGGCTCCCGTTTCTCCATGGCCTGTCCTGCATTTCTGGTTTTGACACTTTATTCAGCATGGCCCTTTTGACCGATAGGAAGCGAGACTTCTTTGTAGCGCTGATTTGCCTTTCCAGGTTGCTTGGTTGGCCAAAAAGGGCGTATGCGTTTTTTCCTGAATATATTCAGGAAAAAATGCATACGCCCTTTTTGGCCAAGGGCATCATTGTCGAGGTTTTGCCGCTTTTCCTGTGCTTTAAAGGCGATTCGAATCTCCCTCCTGAAATCTGTTTCCTGCAATTCTGCCTTGCTTTCAAATCCTCTTCGTTGCCTTCCCTCAATATATTTGTGGACGAGAGTCATCATTTATAAGTCTGCAGGTTTGTGAATTGCAGTGCCCCTGAGCTCCATTTTTCAACTCGCTTTCTAGGGCGCTGGCCGAAAAAGCGCAGGATTGCTTCAGGCCCTATTCTGGTCCCAGGCGGCAGGCTGAGCCTGTGGTTAATTCTTCTTCCTGATGGGAAAATAGAGTGACCTCTGCCTGTCCCAACACCTAGAGCTAGTCCCTCATTGGTTGCCCCTCTTCCCTTTCATCCTCAGGACAAATTGCAAGCTGTACGGAACAGGAGGTTAAAGGTGCTGATTCTCCAAGGAGGGAGATTGCTAGTAAAGCGGCTGGAATGGCGAACCCGAGCACAAGGAGATGAGAAATGAGGTGCGTTTTAGAAACCTTTCCCGATCACACGGTGTACCATCTTCTGGGTTTCTCATGCATGTTTTCGATGTAGGAACATGCCCTTGAACCTGGAGATTTGGGACCCATGGGATGGGTACCACGCAGTATTACTTTAAAGGGTCTGCGTTTGCTCACCCAACCTCACCAAACCTCTCAGCCCCAAGAGTGTCCACCCTTATGTCTCAATCAGCTGTGGGTCTAGATATGGTCAATCCAGGTGGCATTACAGCCGCTGAACGAATTTTGTAAGAATTTCTCTCTCTTTCACTGTCTTTGTTTCACGGGTTTTTAAAAGTAATTGATTTTTATAATGTGGTTTACCTGCTTTTCACTGCTGTGATTTTGCCGCTTTACACCCACTTGACTCACTTACAGAGAGATATCAATGCATAGGTTTCAAGATTCTTACTAGTCAGATATATTCTTGGGCGGTGAATTGGGGGTGTTGAGTCCAATTCATTGAGGAAGGAGTAGGGCTTGTCTATTACATATTGGGTTTATGGAACGGTATCTGAGATAATTTGAAACCCTTGTTGTATGCATCAGCCCACCTCACCTTTCCCGTTAAGCAGCCATAGTGTGTTTTCTAAACGTGTGACTCTATTCTGTTTTGTAATTCAGTTCAAGGGTAGCGGTTTTTACATTCCCTCTATAAGTCATATCTTATGATAAGTGTCTTTTTCTGTGTGACTTATTTCACTTAGAATCGTCGTACCTAAATCCAATCATCATGCTGCTACTAGCCTTATGACGTTGATTTCATGGCTGAGTGATATTCCATTGTACATAAGGATCACAACTTCTTTATCCATTTTTCTCTTTCCTGGGATATTTAAGGTGTAACAAAGTGGAGATTCTTGTCAACAGAGCAGCCCTAAACTTTGGGGTGCCTGTGTCTTGCTGATTTTTAGTTTTCCCAATTTATACGCCCATGAGTGGATGTGCCCTATGCTCCCTAAGCTGAGTTTTTTAGATGTTTCAGGACACACCGTGCACTTCTCCAGAGTGGCTGTTGGCAATTTACATCCCGCCCATCAGCGTAGCCAGGCTCCCGTTTCTCCATGGCCTGTCCTGCATTTCTGGTTTTGACACTTTATTCAGCATGGCCCTTTTGACCGATGGGAAGCGAGACTTCTTTGTAGCGCTGATTTGCCTTTCCAGGTTGCTTGGTTGGCCAAAAATGGCCTATGCGTTTTTTCCTGAATATATTCAGGAAAAAACGCATAGGCCCTTTTTGGCCAAGGGCATCATTGTCGAGGTTTTGCCGCTTTTCCTGTGCTTTAAAGGCGATTCGAATCTCCCTCCTGAAATCTGTTTCCTGCAATTCTGCCTTGCTTTCAAATCCTCTTCGTTGCCTTCCCTCAATATATTTGTGGACGAGAGTCATCATTTATAACTCTGCAGGTTTGTGAATTGCAGTGCCCCTAAGCTCCATTTTTCAACTCGCTTTCTAGGGCGCTGGCCGGAAAAGCGCAGGATTGCTTCAGGCCCTATTCTGGTCCCAGGCGGCAGGCTGAGCCTGTGGTTAATTCTTCTTCCTGATGGGAAAATAGAGTGACCTCTGCCTGTCCCAACACCTAGAGCTAGTCCCTCATTGGTTCCCCCTCTTCCCTTTCATCCTCAGGACAAATTGCAAGCTGTACGGAACAGGAGGTTAAAGGTGCTGATTCTCCAAGGAGGGAGATTGCTAGTAAAGCGGCTGGAATGGCGAACCCGAGCACAAGGAGATGAGAAATGAGGTGCGTTTTAGAAACCTTTCCCGATCACACGGTGTACCATCTTCTGGGTTTCTCATGCATGTTTTCGATGTAGGAACATGCCCTTGAACCTGGAGATTTGGGACCCATGGGATGGGTACCACGCAGTATTACTTTAAAGGGTCTGCGTTTGCTCACCCAACCTCACCAAACCTCTCAGCCCCAAGAGTGTCCACCCTTATGTCTCAATCAGCTGTGGGTCTAGATATGGTCAATCCAGGTGGCATTACAGCCGCTGAACGAATTTTGTAAGAATTTCTCTCTCTTTCACTGTCTTTGTTTCACGGGTTTTTAAAAGTAATTGATTTTTATAATGGGGTTTACCTGCTTTTCACTGCTGTGATTTTGCCGCTTTACACCCACTTGACTCACTTACAGAGAGATATCAATGCATAGGTTTCAAGATTCTTACTAGTCAGATATATTCTTGGGCGGTGAATTGGGGGTGTTGAGTCCAATTCATTGAGGAAGGAGTAGGGCTTGTCTATTACATATTGGGTTTATGGAACGGTATCTGAGATAATTTGAAACCCTTGTTGTATGCATCACCCCACCTCACCTTTCCCGTTAAGCAGCCATAGTGTGTTTTCTAAACGTGTGACTCTATTCTGTTTTGTAATTCAGTTCAAGGGTAGCGGTTTTTACATTCCCTCTATAAGTCATATCTTATGATAAGTGTCTTTTTCTGTGTGACTTATTTCACTTAGAATCGTCGTACCTAAATCCAATCATCATGCTGCTACTAGCCTTATGACGTTGATTTCATGGCTGAGTGATATTCCATTGTACATAAGGACCACAACTTCTTTATCCATTTTTCTCTTTCCTGGGATATTTAAGGTGTAACGAAGTGGAGATTCTTGTCAACAGAGCAGCCCTAAACTTTGGGGTGCCTGTGTCTTGCTGATTTTTAGTTTTCCCAATTTATACGCCCATGAGTGGATGTGCCCTATGCTCCCTAAGCTCAGTTTTTTAGATGTTTCAGGACACACCGTACACTTCTCCAGAGTGGCTGTTAGCAATTTACATCCCGCCCATCAGCGTAGCCAGGCTCCCGTTTCTCCATGGCCTGTCCTGCATTTCTGGTTTTGACACTTTATTCAGCATGGCCCTTTTGACCGATGGGAAGCGAGACTTCTTTGTAGCGCTGATTTGCCTTTCCAGGTTGCTTGGTTGGCCAAAAAGGGCGTATGCGTTTTTTCCTGAATATATTCAGGAAAAAACGCATAGGCCCTTTTTGGCCAAGGGCATCATTGTCGAGGTTTTGCCGCTTTTCCTGTGCTTTAAAGGCGATTCGAATCTCCCTCCTGAAATCTGTTTCCTGCAATTCTGCCTTGCTTTCAAATCCTCTTCGTTGCCTTCCCTCAATATATTTGTGGACGAGAGTCATCATTTATAACTCTGCAGGTTTGTGAATTGCAGTGCCCCTGAGCTCCATTTTTCAACTCGCTTTCTAGGGCGCTGGCCGCAAAAGCGCAGGATTGCTTCAGGCCCTATTCTGGTCCCAGGCGGCAGGCTGAGCCTGTGGTTAATTCTTCTTCCTGATGGGAAAATAGAGTGACCTCTGCCAGTCCCAACACCTAGAGCTAGTCCCTCATTGGTTCCCCCTTTTCCCTTTCATCCTCAGGACAATTTGCAAGCTGTACGGAACAGGAGGTTAAAGGTGCTGATTCTCCAAGGAGGGAGATTGCTAGTAAAGCGGCTGGAATGGCGAACCCGAGCACAAGGAGATGAGAAATGAGGTGCGTTTTAGAAACCTTTCCCGATCACACGGTGTACCATCTTCTGGGTTTCTCATGCATGTTTTCGATGTAGGAACATGCCCTTGAACCTGGAGATTTGGGACCCATGGGATGGGTACCACGCAGTATTACTTTAAAGGGTCTGCGTTTGCTCACCCAACCTCACCAAACCTCTCAGCCCCAAGAGTGTCCACCCTTATGTCTCAATCAGCTGTGGGTCTAGATATGGTCAATCCAGGTGGCATTACAGCCGCTGAACGAATTTTGTAAGAATTTCTCTCTCTTTCACTGTCTTTGTTTCACGGGTTTTTAAAAGTAATTGATTTTTATAATGGGGTTTACCTGCTTTTCACTGCTGTGATTTTGCCGCTTTACACCCACTTGACTCACTTACAGAGAGATATCAATGCATAGGTTTCAAGATTCTTACTAGTCAGATATATTCTTGGGCGGTGAATTGGGGGTGTTGAGTCCAATTCATTGAGGAAGGAGTAGGGCTTGTCTATTACATATTGGGTTTATGGAACGGTATCTGAGATAATTTGAAACCCTTGTTGTATGCATCATCCCACCTCACCTTTCCCGTTAAGCAGCCATAGTGTGTTTTCTAAACGTGTGACTCTATTCTGTTTTGTAATTCAGTTCAAGGGTAGCGGTTTTTACATTCCCTCTATAAGTCATATCTTATGATAAGTGTCTTTTTCTGTGTGACTTATTTCACTTAGAATCGTCGTACCTAAATCCACTCATCATGCTGCTACTAGCCTTATGACGTCGATTTCATGGCTGAGTGATATTCCATTGTACATAAGGACCACAACTTCTTTATCCATTTTTCTCTTTCCTGGGATATTTAAGGTGTAACGAAGTGGAGATTCTTGTCAACAGAGCAGCCCTAAACTTTGGGGTGCCTGTGTCTTGCTGATTTTTAGTTTTCCCAGTTTATACGCCCATGAGTGGATGTGCCCTATGCTCCCTAAGCTGAGTTTTTTAGATGTTTCAGGACACACCGTGCACTTCTCCAGAGTGGCTGTTGGCAATTTACATCCCGCCCATCAGCGTAGCCAGGCTCCCGTTTCTCCATGGCCTGTCCTGCATTTCTGGTTTTGACACTTTATTCAGCATGGCCCTTTTGACCGATGGGAAGCGAGACTTCTTTGTAGCGCTGATTTGCCTTTCCAGGTTGCTTGGTTGGCCAAAAAGGGCGTATGCGTTTTTTCCTGAATATATTCAGGAAAAAACGCATACGCCCTTTTTGGCCAAGGGCATCATTGTCGAGGTTTTGCCGCTTTTCCTCTGCTTTAAAGGCGATTCGAATCTCCCTCCTGAAATCTGTTTCCTGCAATTCTGTCTTGCTTTCAAATCCTCTTCGTTGTCTTCCCTCAATATATTTGTGGACGAGAGTCATCATTTATAAGTCTGCAGGTTTGTGAATTGCAGTGTCCCTGAGCTCCATTTTTCAACTCGCTTTCTTGGGCGCTGGCCGCAAAAGCGCAGGATTGCTTCAGGCCCTATTCTGGTCCCAGGCGGCAGGCTGAGCCTGTGGTTAATTCTTCTTCTTGAGGGGAAAATAGAGTGACCTGTGCCTGTCCCAACACCTAGAGCTAGTCTCTCATTGGTTCCCCCTCTTCCCTTTCATCCTCAGGACAAATTGCAAGCTGTACGGAACAGGAGGTTAAAGGTGCTGATTCTCCAAGGAGGGAGATTGCTAGTAAAGCGGCTGGAATGGCGAACCCGAGCACAAGGAGATGAGAAATGAGGTGCGTTTTAGAAACCTTTCCCGATCACACGGTGTACCATCTTCTGGGTTTCTCATGCATGTTTTCGATGTAGGAAGATGCCCTTGAACCTGGAGATTTGGGACCCATGGGATGGGTACCACGCAGTATTACTTTAAAGGGTCTGCGTTTGCTCACCCAACCTCACCAAACCTCTCAGCCCCAAGAGTTTCCACCCTTATGTCTCAATCAGCTGTGGGTCAAGATATGGTCAATCCAGGTGGCATCACAGCCCCTGAACGAATTTTGTAAGAATTTCTCTCTCTTTCACTGTCTTTGTTTCACGGGTTTTTAAAAGTAATTGATTTTTATAATGGGGTTTACCTGCTTTTCACTGCTGTGATTTTGCCGCTTTACACCCACTTGACTCACTTTCAGAGAGATATCAATGCATAGGTTTCAAGATTCTTACTAGTCAGATATCTTCTTGGGCGGTGAATAGGGGGTGCTGAGTCCAATTCCTTGAGCAAGGAGTAGGGATTGTCTATTACATATTGGTTTTATGGAACGGTATCTGAGCTAATTTGAAACCCTTGTTGTATGCATCACCCCACCTCACCTTTCCCGTTAAGCAGCCATAGTGTGTTTTCTAAACGTGTGATTCTCTTCTGTTTTGTAATTCAGTTCAAGGGTAGCGGTTTTTACATTCCCTCTATAAGTCATATCTTATGATAAGTGTCTTTTTCTGTGTGACTTATTTCACTTAGAATCGTCGTACCTAAATCCACTCATCATGCTGCTACTAGCCTTATGACGTTGATATCATGGCTGAGTGATATTCCATTGTACATAAGGACCACCACTTCTTTATCCATTTTTCTCTTTCCTGGGATATTTAAGGTGTAACGAAGTGGAGATTCTTGTCAACAGAGCAGCCCTAAACTTTGGGGTGCCTGTGTCTTGCTGATTTTTAGTTTTCTCAATTTATACGCCCATGAGTGGATGTGCCCTATGCTCCCTAAGCTGAGTTTTTTAGATGTTTCAGGACACACCGTGCACTTCTCCAGAGTGGCTGTTGGCAATTTACATCCCGCCCATCAGCGTAGCCAGGCTCCCGTTTCTCCATGGCCTGTCCTGCATTTCTGGTTTTGACACTTTATTCAGCATGGCCCTTTTGACCGATGGGAAGCGAGACTTCTTTGTAGCGCTGATTTGCCTTTCCAGGTTGCTTGGTTGGCCAAAAAGGGCGTATGCGTTTTTTCCTGAATATATTCAGGAAAAAACGCATACGCCCTTTTTGGCCAAGGGCATCATTGTCGAGGTTTTGCCGCTTTTCCTGTGCTTTAAAGGCGATTCGAATCTCCCTCCTGAAATCTGTTTCCTGCAATTCTGCCTTGCTTTCAAATCCTCTTCGTTGCCTTCCCTCAATATATTTGTGGAAGAGAGTCATCATTTATAAGTCTGCAGGTTTGTGAATTGCAGTGCCCCTGAGCGCCATTTTTCAACTCGCTTTCTTGGGCGCTGGCCGCAAAAGCGCAGGATTGCTTCAGGCCCTATTCTGGTCCCAGGCGGCAGGCTGAGCCTGTGGTTAATTCTTCTTCCTGATGGGAAAATAGAGTGACCTCTGCCTCTCCCAACACCTAGAGCTAGTCTCTCATTGGTTCCCCCTCTTCCCTTTCATCCTCAGGACAAATTGCAAGCTGTACGGAACAGGAGGTTAAAGGTGCTGATTCTCCAAGGAGGGAGATTGCTAGTAAAGCGGCTGGAATGGCGAATCCGAGCACAAGGAGATGAGAAATGAGGTGCGTTTTAGAAACCTTTCCCGATCACACGGTGTACCATCTTCTGGGTTTCTCATGCATGTTTTCGATGTAGGAAGATGCCCTTGAACCTGGAGATTTGGGACCCATGGGATGGGTACCACACAGTATTACTTTAAAGGGTCTGCATTTGCTCACCCAACCTCACCAAACCTCTCAGCCCCAAGAGTGTCCACCCTTATGTCTCAATCAGCTGTGGGTCTAGATATGGTCAATCCAGGTGGCATTACAGCCGCTGAAAGAATTTTGTAAGAATTTCTCTCTCTTTCACTGTCTTTGTTTCACGGGTTTTTAAAAGTAATTGATTTTTATAATGGGGTTTACCTGCTTTTCACTGCTGTGATTTTGCCGCTTTACACCCACTTGACTCACTTTCAGAGAGATATCAATGCATAGGTTTCAAGATTCTTACTAGTCAGATATATTCTTGGGCGGTGAATAGGGGGTGCTGAGTCCAATTCCTTGAGCAAGGAGTAGGGCTTGTCTATTACATATTGGGTTTATGGAACGGTATCTGAGCTAATTTGAAACCCTTGTTGTATGCATCACCCCACCTCACCTTTCCCGTTAAGCAGCCATAATGTGTTTTCTAAACGTGTAACTATATTCTGTTTTGTAATTCAGTTCAAGGGTAGCGGTTTTTACATTCCCTCTATAAGTCATATCTTATGATAAGTGTCTTTTTCTGTGTGACTTATTTCACTTAGAATCGTCGTACCTAAATCCACTCATCATGCTGCTACTAGCCTTATGACGTTGATTTCATGGCTGAGTGATATTCCATTGTACATAAGGACCACCACTTCTTTATCCATTTTTCTCTTTCCTGGGATATTTAAGGTGTAACGAAGTGGAGATTCTTGTCAACAGAGCAGCCCTAAACTTTGGGGTGCCTGTGTCTTGCTGATTTTTAGTTTTCTCAATTTATACGCCCATGAGTGGATGTGCCCTATGCTCCCTAAGCTGAGTTTTTTAGATGTTTCAGGACACACCGTGCACTTCTCCAGAGTGGCTGTTGGCAATTTACATCCCGCCCATCAGCGTAGCCAGGCTCCCGTTTCTCCATGGCCTGTCCTGCATTTCTGGTTTTGACACTTTATTCAGCATGGCCCTTTTGACCGATGGGAAGCGAGACTTCTTTGTAGCGCTGATTTGCCTTTCCAGGTTGCTTGGTTGGCCAAAAAGGGCGTATGCGTTTTTTCCTGAATATATTCAGGAAAAAACGCATACGCCCTTTTTGGCCAAGGGCATCATTGTCGAGGTTTTGCCGCTTTTCCTGTGCTTTAAAGGCGATTCGAATCTCCCTCCTGAAATCTGTTTCCTGCAATTCTGCCTTGCTTTCAAATCCTCTTCGTTGCCTTCCCTCAATATATTTGTGGACGAGAGTCATCATTTATAAGTCTGCAGGTTTGTGAATTGCAGTGCCCCTGAGCGCCATTTTTCAACTCGCTTTCTTGGGCGCTGGCCGCAAAAGCGCAGGATTGCTTCAGGCCCTATTCTGGTCCCAGGCGGCAGGCTGAGCCTGTGGTTAATTCTTCTTCCTGATGGGAAAATAGAGTGACCTCTGCCTCTCCCAACACCTAGAGCTAGTCTCTCATTGGTTCCCCCTCTTCCCTTTCATCCTCAGGACAAATTGCAAGCTGTACGGAACAGGAGGTTAAAGGTGCTGATTCTCCAAGGAGGGAGATTGCTAGTAAAGCGGCTGGAATGGCGAACCCGAGCACAAGGAGATGAGAAATGACGTGCGTTTTAGAAACCTTTCCCGATCACACGGTGTACCATCTTCTGGGTTTCTCATGCATGTTTTCGATGTAGGAAGATGCCCTTGAACCTGGAGATTTGGGACCCATGGGATGGGTACCACGCAGTATTACTTTAAAGGGTCTGCGTTTGCTCACCCAACCTCACCAAACCTCTCAGCCCCAAGAGTGTCCACCCTTATGTCTCAATCAGCTGTGGGTCTAGATATGGTCAATCCAGGTGGCATTACAGCCGCTGAACGAATTTTGTAAGAATTTCTCTCTCTTTCACTGTCTTTGTTTCACGGGTTTTTAAAAGTAATTGATTTTTATAATGGGGTTTACCTGCTTTTCACTGCTGTGATTTTGCCGCTTTACACCCACTTGACTCACTTACAGAGAGATATCAATGCATAGGTTTCAAGATTCTTACTAGTCAGATATATTCTTGGGCGGTGAATTGGGGGTGTTGAGTCCAATTCATTGAGGAAGGAGTAGGGCTTGTCTATTACATATTGGGTTTATGGAACGGTATCTGAGATAATTTGAAACCCTTGTTGTATGCATCACCCCACCTCACCTTTCCCGTTAAGCAGCCATAGTGTGTTTTCTAAACGTGTGACTCTATTCTGTTTTGTAATTCAGTTCAAGGGTAGCGGTTTTTACATTCCCTCTATAAGTCGTATCTTATGATAAGTGCCTTTTTCTCTGTGACTTATTTCACTCAGAATCGTCGTACCTAAATCCAATCATCATGCTGCTACTAGCCTTATGACGTTGATTTCATGGCTGAGTGATATTCCATTGTACATAAGGACCACCACTTCTTTATCCATTTTTCTCTTTCCTGGGATATTTAAGGTGTAACGAAGTGGAGATTCTTGTCAACAGAGCAGCCCTAAACTTTGGGGTGCCTGTGTCTTGCTGATTTCTAGTTTTCCCAATTTATACGCCCATGAGTGGATGTGCCCTATGCTCCCTAAGCTGAGTTTTTTAGATGTTTCAGGACACACCGTGCACTTCTCCAGAGTGGCTGTTGGAAATTTACATCCCGCCCATCAGCGTAGCCAGGCTCCCGTTTCTCCATGGCCTGTCCTGCATTTCTGGTTTTGACACTTTATTCAGCATGGCCCTTTTGACCGATGGGAAGCGAGACTTCTTTGTAGCGCTGATTTGCCTTTCCAGGTTGCTTGGTTGGCCAAAAAGGGCGTATGCGTTTTTTTCCTGAATATATTCAGGAAAAAACGCATACGCCCTTTTTGGCCAAGGGCATCATTGTCGAGGTTTTGCCGCTTTTCCTGTGCTTTAAAGGCGATTCGAATCTCCCTCCTGAAATCTGTTTCCTGCAATTCTGCCTTGCTTTCAAATCCTCTTCGTTGCCTTCCCTCAATATATTTGTGGACGAGAGTCATCATTTATAACTCTGCAGGTTTGTGAATTGCAGTGCCCCTGAGCTCCATTTTTCAACTCGCTTTCTTGGGAGCTGGCCGCAAAAGCGCAGGATTGCTTCAGGCCCTATTCTGGTCCCGGGCGGCAGGGTGAGCCTGTGGTTAATTCTTCTTCCTGATGGGAAAATAGAGTGACCTCTGCCTGTCCCAACACCTGGAGCTAGTCTCTCATTGGTTCCCCCTCTTCCCTTTCATCCTCAGGACAAATTGCAAGCTGTACGGAACAGGAGGTTAAAGGTGCTGATTCTCCAAAGAGGGAGATTGCTAGTAAAGCGGCTGGAATGGCGAACCCGAGCACAAGGAGATGAGAAATGAGGTGCGTTTTAGAAACCTTTCCCGATCACACAGTGTACCATCTTCTGGGTTTCTCATGCATGTTTTCGATGTAGGAAGATGCCCTTGAACCTGGAGATTTGGGACCCATGGGATGGGTACCACGCAGTATTACTTTAAAGGGTCTGCGTTTGCTCACCCAACCTCACCAAACCTCTCAGCCCCAAGAGTGTCCACCCTTATGTCTCAATCAGCTGTGGGTCTAGATATGGTCAATCCAGGTGGCATTACAGCCGCTGAACGAATTTTGTAAGAATTTCTCTCTCTTTCACTGTCTTTGTTTCACGGGTTTTTAAAAGTAATTGATTTTTATAATGGGGTTTACCTGCTTTTCACTGCTGTGATTTTGCCGCTTTACACCCACTTGACTCACTTACAGAGAGATATCAATGCATAGGTTTCAAGATTCTTACTAGTCAGATATATTCTTGGACGGTGAATTGGGGGTGTTGAGTCCAATTCATTGAGGAAGGAGTAGGGCTTGTCTATTACATATTGGGTTTATGGAACGGTATCTGAGATAATTTGAAACCCTTGTTGTATGCATCACCCCACCTCACCTTTCCCGTTAAGCAGCCATAGTGTGTTTTCTAAACGTGTGACTCTATTCTGTTTTGTAATTCAGTTCAAGGGTAGCGGTTTTTACATTCCCTCTATAAGTCATATCTTATGATAAGTGTCTTTTTCTGTGTGACTTATTTCACTTAGAATCGTCGTACCTAAATCCAATCATCATGCTGCTACTAGCCTTATGACGTTGATTTCATGGCTGAGTGATATTCCATTGTACATAAGGACCACAACTTCTTTATCCATTTTTCTCTTTCCTGGGATATTTAAGGTGTAACCAAGTGGAGATTCTTGTCAACAGTGCAGCCCTAAACTTTGGGGTGCCTGTGTCTTGCTGATTTTTAGTTTTCCCAATTTATACGCCCATGAGTGGATGTGCCCTATGCTCCCTAAACTCAGTTTTTTAGATGTTTCAGGACACACCGTGCACTTCTCCAAAGTGGCTGTTGGCAATTTACATCCCGCCCATCAGCGTAGCCAGGCTCCCGTTTCTCCATGGCCTGTCCTGCATTTCTGGTTTTGACACTTTATTCAGCATGGCCCTTTTGACCGATGGGAAGCGAGACTTCTTTGTAGCGCTGATTTGCCTTTCCAGGTTGCTTGGTTGGACAAAAAGGGCGTATGCGTTTTTTCCTGAATATATTCAGGAAAAAACGCATACGCCCTTTTTGGCCAAGGGCATCATTGTCGAGGTTTTGCCGCTTTTCCTGTGCTTTAAAGGCGATTCGAATCTCCCTCCTGAAATCTGTTTCCTGCAATTCTGTCTTGCTTTCAAATCCTCTTCGTTGTCTTCCCTCAATATATTTGTGGACGAGAGTCATCATTTATAAGTCTGCAGGTTTGTGAATTGCAGTGTCCCTGAGCTCCATTTTTCAACTCGCTTTCTTGGGCGCTGGCCGCAAAAGCGCAGGATTGCTTCAGGCCTTATTCTGGTCCCAGGCGGCAGGCTGAGCCTGTGGTTAATTCTTCTTCTTGAGGGGAAAATAGAGTGACCTCTGCCTGTCCCAACACCTAGAGCTAGTCTCTCATTGGTTCCCCCTCTTCCCTTTCATCCTCAGGACAAATTGCAAGCTGTACGGAACAGGAGGTTAAAGGTGCTGATTCTCCAAGGAGGGAGATTGCTAGTAAAGCGGCTGGAATGGCGAACCCGAGCACAAGGAGATGAGAAATGAGGTGCGTTTTAGAAACCTTTCCCGATCACACGGTGTACCATCTTCTGGGTTTCTCATGCATGTTTTCGATGTAGGAAGATGCCCTTGAACCTGGAGATTTGGGACCCATGGGATGGGTACCACGCAGTATTACTTTAAAGGGTCTGCGTTTGCTCACCCAACCTCACCAAACCTCTCAGCCCCAAGAGTGTCCACCCTTATGTCTCAATCAGCTGTGGGTCAAGATATGGTCAATCCAGGTGGCATCACAGCCCCTGAACGAATTTTGTAAGAATTTCTCTCTCTTTCACTGTCTTTGTTTCACGGGTTTTTAAAAGTAATTGATTTTTATAATGGGGTTTACCTGCTTTTCACTGCTGTGATTTTGCCGCTTTACACCCACTTGACTCACTTTCAGAGAGATATCAATGCATAGGTTTCAAGATTCTTACTAGTCAGATATCTTCTGGGGCGGTGAATAGGGGGTGCTGAGTCCAATTCCTTGAGCAAGGAGTAGGGATTGTCTATTACATATTGGTTTTATGGAACGGTATCTGAGCTAATTTGAAACCCTTGTTGTATGCATCACCCCACCTCACCTTTCCCGTTAAGCAGCCATAGTGTGTTTTCTAAACGTGTGATTCTCTTCTGTTTTGTAATTCAGTTCAAGGGTAGCGGTTTTTACATTCCCTCTATAAGTCATATCTTATGATAAGTGTCTTTTTCTGTGTGACTTATTTCACTTAGAATCGTCGTACCTAAATCCACTCATCATGCTGCTACTAGCCTTATGACGTTGATATCATGGCTGAGTGATATTCCATTGTACATAAGGACCACCACTTCTTTATCCATTTTTCTCTTTCCTGGGATATTTAAGGTGTAACGAAGTGGAGATTCTTGTCAACAGAGCAGCCCTAAACTTTGGGGTGCCTGTGTCTTGCTGATTTTTAGTTTTCTCAATTTATACGCCCATGAGTGGATGTGCCCTATGCTCCCTAAGCTGAGTTTTTTAGATGTTTCAGGACACACCGTGCACTTCTCCAGAGTGGCTGTTGGCAATTTACATCCCGCCCATCAGCGTAGCCAGGCTCCCGTTTCTCCATGGCCTGTCCTGCATTTCTGGTTTTGACACTTTATTCAGCATGGCCCTTTTGACCGATGGGAAGCGAGACTTCTTTGTAGCGCTGATTTGCCTTTCCAGGTTGCTTGGTTGGCCAAAAAGGGCGTATGCGTTTTTTCCTGAATATATTCAGGAAAAAACGCATACGCCCTTTTTGGCCAAGGGCATCATTGTCGAGGTTTTGCCGCTTTTCCTGTGCTTTAAAGGCGATTCGAATCTCCCTCCTGAAATCTGTTTCCTGCAATTCTGCCTTGCTTTCAAATCCTCTTCGTTGCCTTCCCTCAATATATTTGTGGAAGAGAGTCATCATTTATAAGTCTGCAGGTTTGTGAATTGCAGTGCCCCTGAGCGCCATTTTTCAACTCGCTTTCTTGGGCGCTGGCCGCAAAAGCGCAGGATTGCTTCAGGCCCTATTCTGGTCCCAGGCGGCAGGCTGAGCCTGTGGTTAATTCTTCTTCCTGATGGGAAAATAGAGTGACCTCTGCCTCTCCCAACACCTAGAGCTAGTCTCTCATTGGTTCCCCCTCTTCCCTTTCATCCTCAGGACAAATTGCAAGCTGTACGGAACAGGAGGTTAAAGGTGCTGATTCTCCAAGGAGGGAGATTGCTAGTAAAGCGGCTGGAATGGCGAACCCGAGCACAAGGAGATGAGAAATGAGGTGCGTTTTAGAAACCTTTCCCGATCACACGGTGTACCATCTTCTGGGTTTCTCATGCATGTTTTCGATGTAGGAAGATGCCCTTGAACCTGGAGATTTGGGACCCATGGGATGGGTACCACGCAGTATTACTTTAAAGGGTCTGCGTTTGCTCACCCAACCTCACCAAACCTCTCAGCCCCAAGAGTGTCCACCCTTATGTCTCAATCAGCTGTGGGTCTAGATATGGTCAATCCAGGTGGCATTACAGCCGCTGAAAGAATTTTGTAAGAATTTCTCTCTCTTTCACTGTCTTTGTTTCACGGGTTTTTAAAAGTAATTGATTTTTATAATGGGGTTTACCTGCTTTTCACTGCTGTGATTTTGCCGCTTTACACCCACTTGACTCACTTTCAGAGAGATATCAATGCATAGGTTTCAAGATTCTTACTAGTCAAATATATTCTTGGGCGGTGAATAGGGGGTGCTGAGTCCAATTCCTTGAGCAAGGAGTAGGGCTTGTCTATTACATATTGGGTTTATGGAACGGTATCTGAGCTAATTTGAAACCATTGTTGTATGCATCACCCCACCTCACCTTTCCCGTTAAGCAGCCATAATGTGTTTTCTAAACGTGTGACTCTATTCTGTTTTGTAATTCAGTTCAAGGGTAGCGGTTTTTACATTCCCTCTATAAGTCATATCTTATGATAAGTGTCTTTTTCTGTGTGACTTATTTCACTTAGAATCGTCGTACCTAAATCCACTCATCATGCTGCTACTAGCCTTATGACGTTGATTTCATGGCTGAGTGATATTCCATTGTACATAAGGACCACCACTTCTTTATCCATTTTTCTCTTTCCTGGGATATTTAAGGTGTAACGAAGTGGAGATTCTTGTCAACAGAGCAGCCCTAAACTTTGGGGTGCCTGTGTCTTGCTGATTTTTAGTTTTCTCAATTTATACGCCCATGAGTGGATGTGCCCTATGCTCCCTAAGCTGAGTTTTTTAGATGTTTCAGGACACACCGTGCACTTCTCCAGAGTGGCTGTTGGCAATTTACATCCCGCCCATCAGCGTAGCCAGGCTCCCGTTTCTCCATGGCCTGTCCTGCATTTCTGGTTTTGACACTTTATTCAGCATGGCCCTTTTGACCGATGGGAAGCGAGACTTCTTTGTAGCGCTGATTTGCCTTTCCAGGTTGCTTGGTTGGCCAAAAAGGGCGTATGCGTTTTTTCCTGAATATATTCAGGAAAAAACGCATACGCCCTTTTTGGCCAAGGGCATCATTGTCGAGGTTTTGCCGCTTTTCCTGTGCTTTAAAGGCGATTCGAATCTCCCTCCTGAAATCTGTTTCCTGCAATTCTGCCTTGCTTTCAAATCCTCTTCGTTGCCTTCCCTCAATATATTTGTGGACGAGAGTCATCATTTATAAGTCTGCAGGTTTGTGAATTGCAGTGCCCCTGAGCGCCATTTTTCAACTCGCTTTCTTGGGCGCTGGCCGCAAAAGCGCAGGATTGCTTCAGGCCCTATTCTGGTCCCAGGCGGCAGGCTGAGCCTGTGGTTAATTCTTCTTCCTGATGGGAAAATAGAGTGACCTCTGCCTCTCCCAACACCTAGAGCTAGTCTCTCATTGGTTCCCCCTCTTACCTTTCATCCTCAGGACAAATTGCAAGCTGTACGGAACAGGAGGTTAAAGGTGCTGATTCTCCAAGGAGGGAGATTGCTAGTAAAGCGGCTGGAATGGCGAACCCGAGCACAAGGAGATGAGAAATGAGGTGCGTTTTAGAAACCTTTCCCGATCACACGGTGTACCATCTTCTGGGTTTCTCATGCATGTTTTCGATGTAGGAAGATGCCCTTGAACCTGGAGATTTGGGACCCATGGGATGGGTACCACGCAGTATTACTTTAAAGGGTCTGCGTTTGCTCACCCAACCTCACCAAACCTCTCAGCCCCAAGAGTGTCCACCCTTATGTCTCAATCAGCTGTGGGTCTAGATATGGTCAATCCAGGTGGCATTACAGCCGCTGAACGAATTTTGTAAGAATTTCTCTCTCTTTCACTGTCTTTGTTTCACGGGTTTTTAAAAGTAATTGATTTTTATAATGGGGTTTACCTGCTTTTCATTGCTGTGATTTTGCCGCTTTACACCCACTTGACTCACTTACAGAGAGATATCAATGCATAGGTTTCAAGATTCTTACTAGTCAGATATATTCTTGGGCGGTGAATTGGAGGTGTTGAGTCCAATTCATTGAGGAAGGAGTAGGGCTTGTCTATTACATATTGGGTTTATGGAACGGTATCTGAGATAATTTGAAACCCTTGTTGTATGCATCACCCCACCTCACCTTTCCCGTTAAGCAGCCATAGTGTGTTTTCTAAACGTGTGACTCTATTCTGTTTTGTAATTCAGTTCAAGGGTAGCGGTTTTTACATTCCCTCTATAAGTCATATCTTATGATAAGTGTCTTTTTCTGTGTGACTTATTTCACTTAGAATCGTCGTACCTAAATCCACTCATCATGCTGCTACTAGCCTTATGACGTTGATTTCATGGCTGAGTGATATTCCATTGTACATAAGGACCACCACTTCTTTATCCATTTTTCTCTTTCCTGGGATATTTAAGGTGTAACGAAGTGGAGATTCTTGTCAACAGAGCAGCCCTAAACTTTGGGGTGCCTGTGTCTTGCTGATTTTTAGTTTTCTCAATTTATACGCCCATGAGTGGATGTGCCCTATGCTCCCTAAGCTGAGTTTTTTAGATGTTTCAGGACACACCGTGCACTTCTCCAGAGTGGCTGTTGGCAATTTACATCCCGCCCATCAGCGTAGCCAGGCTCCCGTTTCTCCATGGCCTGTCCTGCATTTCTGGTTTTGACACTTTATTCAGCATGGCCCTTTTGACCGATGGGAAGCGAGACTTCTTTGTAGCGCTGATTTGCCTTTCCAGGTTGCTTGGTTGGCCAAAAAGGGCGTATGCGTTTTTTCCTGAATATATTCAGGAAAAAACGCATACGCCCTTTTTGGCCAAGGGCATCATTGTCGAGGTTTTGCCGCTTTTCCTGTGCTTTAAAGGCGATTCGAATCTCCCTCCTGAAATCTGTTTCCTGCAATTCTGCCTTGCTTTCAAATCCTCTTCGTTGCCTTCCCTCAATATATTTGTGGACGAGAGTCATCATTTATAAGTCTGCAGGTTTGTGAATTGCAGTGCCCCTGAGCGCCATTTTTCAACTCGCTTTCTTGGGCGCTGGCCGCAAAAGCGCAGGATTGCTTCAGGCCCTATTCTGGTCCCAGGCGGCAGGCTGAGCCTGTGGTTAATTCTTCTTCCTGATGGGAAAATAGAGTGACCTCTGCCTCTCCCAACACCTAGAGCTAGTCTCTCATTGGTTCCCCCTCTTACCTTTCATCCTCAGGACAAATTGCAAGCTGTACGGAACAGGAGGTTAAAGGTGCTGATTCTCCAAGGAGGGAGATTGCTAGTAAAGCGGCTGGAATGGCGAACCCGAGCACAAGGAGATGAGAAATGAGGTGCGTTTTAGAAACCTTTCCCGATCACACGGTGTACCATCTTCTGGGTTTCTCATGCATGTTTTCGATGTAGGAAGATGCCCTTGAACCTGGAGATTTGGGACCCATGGGATGGGTACCACGCAGTATTACTTTAAAGGGTCTGCGTTTGCTCACCCAACCTCACCAAACCTCTCAGCCCCAAGAGTGTCCACCCTTATGTCTCAATCAGCTGTGGGTCTAGATATGGTCAATCCAGGTGGCATTACAGCCGCTGAACGAATTTTGTAAGAATTTCTCTCTCTTTCACTGTCTTTGTTTCACGGGTTTTTAAAAGTAATTGATTTTTATAATGGGGTTTACCTGCTTTTCATTGCTGTGATTTTGCCGCTTTACACCCACTTGACTCACTTACAGAGAGATATCAATGCATAGGTTTCAAGATTCTTACTAGTCAGATATATTCTTGGGCGGTGAATTGGAGGTGTTGAGTCCAATTCATTGAGGAAGGAGTAGGGCTTGTCTATTACATATTGGGTTTATGGAACGGTATCTGAGATAATTTGAAACCCTTGTTGTATGCATCACCCCACCTCACCTTTCCCGTTAAGCAGCCATAGTGTGTTTTCTAAACGTGTGACTCTATTCTGTTTTGTAATTCAGTTCAAGGGTAGCGGTTTTTACATTCCCTCTATAAGTCATATCTTATGATAAGTGTCTTTTTCTGTGTGACTTATTTCACTTAGAATCGTCGTACCTAAATCCAATCATCATGCTGCTACTAGCCTTATGACGTTGATTTCATGGCTGAGTGATATTCGATTGTACATAAGGACCACAACTTCTTTATCCATTTTTCTCTTTCCTGGGATATTTAAGGTGTAACAAAGTGGAGATTCTTGTCAACAGAGCAGCCCTAAACTTTGGGGTGCCTGTGTCTTGCTGATTTTTAGTTTTCCCAATTTATACGCCCATGAGTGGATGTGCCCTATGCTCCCTAAGCTGAGTTTTTTAGATGTTTCAGGACACACCGTGCACTTCTCCAGAGTGGCTGTTGGCAATTTACATCCCGCCCATCAGCGTAGCCAGGCTCCCGTTTCTCCATGGCCTGTCCTGCATTTCTGGTTTTGACACTTTATTCAGCATGGCCCTTTTGACCGATGGGAAGCGAGACTTCTTTGTAGCGCTGATTTGCCTTTCCAGGTTGCTTGGTTGGCCAAAAAGGGCGTATGCGTTTTTTCCTGAATATATTCAGGAAAAAACGCATAGGCCCTTTTTGGCCAAGGGCATCATTGTCGAGGTTTTGCCGCTTTTCCTGTGCTTTAAAGGCGATTCGAATCTCCCTCCTGAAATCTGTTTCCTGCAATTCTGCCTTGCTTTCAAATCCTCTTCGTTGCCTTCCCTCAATATATTTGTGGACGAGAGTCATCATTTATAAGTCTGCAGGTTTGTGAATTGCAGTGCCCCTGAGCGCCATTTTTCAACTCGCTTTCTTGGGCGCTGGCCGCAAAAGCGCAGGATTGCTTCAGGCCCTATTCTGGTCCCAGGCGGCAGGCTGAGCCTGTGGTTAATTCTTCTTCCTGTTGGGAAAATAGAGTGACCTCTGCCTATCCCAACACCTAGAGATAGTCTCTCATTGGTTCCCCCTCTTCCCTTTCATCCTCAGGACAAATTGCAAGCTGTACGGAACAGGAGGTTAAAGGTGCTGATTCTCCAAGGAGGGAGATTGCTAGTAAAGCGGCTGGAATGGCGAACCCGAGCACAAGGAGATGAGAAATGAGGTGCGTTTTAGAAACCTTTCCCGATCACACGGTGTACCATCTTCTGGGTTTCTCATGCATGTTTTCGATGTAGGAAGATGCCCTTGAACCTGGAGATTTGGGACCCATGGGATGGGTACCACGCAGTATTACTTTAAAGGGTCTGCGTTTGCTCACCCAACCTCACCAAACCTCTCAGCCCCAAGAGTGTCCACCCTTATGTCTCAATCAGCTGTGGGTCTAGATATGGTCAATCCAGGTGGCATTACAGCCGCTGAACGAATTTTGTAAGAATTTCTCTCTCTTTCACTGTCTTTGTTTCACGGGTTTTTAAAAGTAATTGATTTTTATAATGGGGTTTACCTGCTTTTCACTGCTGTGATTTTGCCGCTTTACACCCACTTGACTCACTTACAGAGAGATATCAATGCATAGGTTTCAAGATTCTTACTAGTCAGATATATTCTTGGGCGGTGAATTGGGGGTGTTGAGTCCAATTCATTGAGGAAGGAGTAGGGCTTGTCTATTACATATTGGGTTTATGGAACGGTATCTGAGATAATTTGAAACCCTTGTTGTATGCATCACCCCACCTCACCTTTCCCGTTAAGCAGCCATAGTGTGTTTTCTAAACGTGTGACTCTATTCTGTTTTGTAATTCAGTTCAAGGGTAGCGGTTTTTACATTCCCTCTATAAGTCATATCTTATGATAAGTGTCTTTTTCTGTGTGACTTATTTCACTTAGAATCGTCGTACCTAAATCCAATCATCATGCTGCTACTAGCCTTATGACGTTGATTTCATGGCTGAGTGATATTCCATTGTACATAAGGACCACCACTTCTTTATCCATTTTTCTCTTTCCTGGGATATTTAAGGTGTAACGAAGTGGAGATTCTTGTCAACAGAGCAGCCCTAAACTTTGGGGTGCCTGTGTCTTGCTGATTTTTAGTTTTCCCAATTTATACGCCCATGAGTGGATGTGCCCTATGCTCCCTAAGCTGAGTTTTTTAGATGTTTCAGGACACACCGTGCACTTCTCCAGAGTGGCTGTTGGCAATTTACATCCCGCCCATCAGCGTAGCCAGGCTCCCGTTTCTCCATGGCCTGTCCTGCATTTCTGGTTTTGACACTTTATTCAGCATGGCCCTTTTGACCGATGGGAAGCGAGACTTCTTTGTAGCGCTGATTTGCCTTTCCAGGTTGCTTGGTTGGCCAAAAAGGGCGTATGCGTTTTTTCCTGAATATATTCAGGAAAAAACGCATACGCCCTTTTTGGCCAAGGGCATCATTGTCGAGGTTTTGCCGCTTTTCCTGTGCTTTAAAGGCGATTCGAATCTCCCTCCTGAAATCTGTTTCCTGCAATTCTGCCTTGCTTTCAAATCCTCTTCGTTGCCTTCCCTCAATATATTTGTGGACGAGAGTCATCATTTATAAGTCTGCAGGTTTGTGAATTGCAGTGCCCCTGAGCGCCATTTTTCAACTCGCTTTCTTGGGCGCTGGCCGCAAAAGCGCAGGATTGCTTCAGGCCCTATTCTGGTCCCAGGCGGCAGGCTGAGCCTGTGGTTAATTCTTCTTCCTGATGGGAAAATAGAGTGACCTCTGCCTCTCCCAACACCTAGAGCTAGTCTCTCATTGGTTCCCCCTCTTCCCTTTCATCCTCAGGACAAATTGCAAGCTGTACGGAACAGGAGGTTAAAGGTGCTGATTCTCCAAGGAGGGAGATTGCTAGTAAAGCGGCTGGAATGGCGAACCCGAGCACAAGGAGCTGAGAAATGAGGTGCGTTTTAGAAACCTTTCCCGATCACACGGTGTACCATCTTCTGGGTTTCTCATGCATGTTTTCGATGTAGGAAGATGCCCTTGAACCTGGAGATTTGGGACCCATGGGATGGGTACCACGCAGTATTACTTTAAAGGGTCTGCGTTTGCTCACCCAACCTCACCAAACCTCTCAGCCCCAAGAGTGTCCACCCTTATGTCTCAATCAGCTGTGGGTCTAGATATGGTCAATCCAGGTGGCATTACAACCGCTGAACGAATTTTGTAAGAATTTCTCTCTCTTTCACTGTCTTTGTTTCACGGGTTTTTAAAAGTAATTGATTTTTATAATGGGGTTTACCTGCTTTTCACTGCTGTGATTTTGCCGCTTTACACCCACTTGACTCACTTACAGAGAGATATCAATGCATAGGTTTCAAGATTCTTACTAGTCAGATATATTCTTGGGCGGTGAATTGGGGGTGTTGAGTCCAATTCATTGAGGAAGGAGTAGGGCTTGTCTATTACATATTGGGTTTATGGAACGGTATCTGAGATAATTTGAAACCCTTGTTGTATGCATCACCCCACCTCACCTTTCCCGTTAAGCAGCCATAGTGTGTTTTCTAAACGTGTGACTCTATTCTGTTTTGTAATTCAGTTCAAGGGTAGCGGTTTTTACATTCCCTCTATAAGTCATATCTTATGATAAGTGTCTTTTTCTGTGTGACTTATTTCACTTAGAATCGTCGTACCTAAATCCAATCATCATGCTGCTACTAGCCTTATGACGTTGATTTCATGGCTGAGTGATATTCCATTGTACATAAGGACCACCACTTCTTTATCCATTTTTCTCTTTCCTGGGATATTTAAGGTGTAACGAAGTGGAGATTCTTGTCAACAGAGCAGCCCTAAACTTTGGGGTGCCTGTGTCTTGCTGATTTTTACTTTTCCCAATTTATACGCCCATGAGTGGATGTGCCCTATGCTCCCTAAGCTCAGTTTTTTAGATGTTTCAGGACACACCGTGCACTTCTCCAGAGTGGCTGTTGGCAATTTACATCCCGCCCATCAGCGTAGCCAGGCTCCCGTTTCTCCATGGCCTGTCCTGCATTTCTGGTTTTGACACTTTATTCAGCATGGCCCTTTTGACCGATGGGAAGCGAGACTTCTTTGTAGCGCTGATTTGCCTTTCCAGGTTGCTTGGTTGGCCAAAAAGGGCGTATGCGTTTTTTCCTGAATATATTCAGGAAAAAACGCATACGCCCTTTTTGGCCAAGGGCATCATTGTCGAGGTTTTGCCGCTTTTCCTGTGCTTTAAAGGCGATTCGAATCTCCCTCCTGAAATCTGTTTCCTGCAATTCTGCCTTGCTTTCAAATCCTCTTCGTTGCCTTCCCTCAATATATTTGTGGACGAGAGTCATCATTTATAAGTCTGCAGGTTTGTGAATTGCAGTGCCCCTGAGCGCCATTTTTCAACTCGCTTTCTTGGGCGCTGGCCGCAAAAGCGCAGGATTGCTTCAGGCCCTATTCTGGTCCCAGGCGGCAGGCTGAGCCTGTGGTTAATTCTTCTTCCTGATGGGAAAATAGAGTGACCTCTGCCTCTCCCAACACCTAGAGCTAGTCTCTCATTGGTTCCCCCTCTTCCCTTTCATCCTCAGGACAAATTGCAAGCTGTACGGAACAGGAGGTTAAAGGTGCTGATTCTCCAAGGAGGGAGATTGCTAGTAAAGCGGCTGGAACGGCGAACCCGAGCACAAGGAGCTGAGAAATGAGGTGCGTTTTAGAAACCTTTCCCGATCACACGGTTTACCATCTTCTGGGTTTCTCATGCATGTTTTCGATGTAGGAAGATGCCCTTGAACCTGGAGATTTGGGACCCATGGGATGGGTACCACGCAGTATTACTTTAAAGGGTCTGCGTTTGCTCACCCAACCTCACCAAACCTCTCAGCCCCAAGAGTGTCCACCCTTATGTCTCAATCAGCTGTGGGTCTAGATATGGTCAATCCAGGTGGCATTACAGCCGCTGAACGAATTTTGTAAGAATTTCTCTCTCTTTCACTGTCTTTGTTTCACGGGTTTTTAAGAGTAATTGATTTTTATAATGGGGTTTACCTGCTTTTCACTGCTGTGATTTTGCCGCTTTACACCCACTTGACTCACTTACAGAGAGATATCAATGCATAGGTTTCAAGATTCTTACTAGTCAGATATATTCTTGGGCGGTGAATTGGGGGTGTTGAGTCCAATTCATTGAGGAAGGAGTAGGGATTGTCTATTACATATTGGGTTTATGGAACGGTATCTGAGATAATTTGAAACCCTTGTTGTATGCATCACCCCACCTCACCTTTCCCGTTAAGCAGCCATAGTGTGTTTTCTAAACGTGTGACTCTATTCTGTTTTGTAATTCAGTTCAAGGGTAGCGGTTTTTACATTCCCTCTATAAGTCATATCTTATGATAAGTGTCTTTTTCTGTGTGACTTATTTCACTTAGAATCGTCGTACCTAAATCCAATCATCATGCTGCTACTAGCCTTATGACGTTGATTTCATGGCTGAGTGATATTCCATTGTACATAAGGACCACAATTTCTTTATCCATTTTTCTCTTTCCTGGGATATTTAAGGTGTAACGAAGTGGAGATTCTTGTCAACAGAGCAGCCCTAAACTTTGGGGTGCCTGTGTCTTGCTGATTTTTAGTTTTCCCAATTTATACGCCCATGAGTGGATGTGCCCTATGCTCCCTAAGCTCAGTTTTTTAGATGTTTCAGGACACACCGTGCACTTCTCCAGAGTGGCTGTTGGCAATTTACATCCCGCCCATCAGCGTAGCCAGGCTCCCGTTTCTCCATGGCCTGTCCTGCATTTCTGGTTTTGACACTTTATTCAGCATGGCCCTTTTGACCGATGGGAAGCGAGACTTCTTTGTAGCGCTGATTTGCCTTTCCAGGTTGCTTGGTTGGCCAAAAAGGGCGTATGCGTTTTTTCCTGAATATATTCAGGAAAAAACGCATACGCCCTTTTTGGCCAAGGGCATCATTGTCGAGGTTTTGCCGCTTTTCCTCTGCTTTAAAGGCGATTCGAATCTCCCTCCTGAAATCTGTTTCCTGCAATTCTGTCTTGCTTTCAAATCCTCTTCGTTGTCTTCCCTCAATATATTTGTGGACGAGAGTCATCATTTATAAGTCTGCAGGTTTGTGAATTGCAGTGTCCCTGAGCTCCATTTTTCAACTCGCTTTCTTGGGCGCTGGCCGCAAAAGCGCAGGATTGCTTCAGGCCCTATTCTGGTCCCAGGCGGCAGGCTGAGCCTGTGGTTAATTCTTCTTCTTGAGGGGAAAATAGAGTGACCTGTGCCTGTCCCAACACCTAGAGCTAGTCTCTCATTGGTTCCCCCTCTTCCCTTTCATCCTCAGGACAAATTGCAAGCTGTACGGAACAGGAGGTTAAAGGTGCTGATTCTCCAAGGAGGGAGATTGCTAGTAAAGCGGCTGGAATGGCGAACCCGAGCACAAGGAGATGAGAAATGAGGTGCGTTTTAGAAACCTTTCCCGATCACACGGTGTACCATCTTCTGGGTTTCTCATGCATGTTTTCGATGTAGGAAGATGCCCTTGAACCTGGAGATTTGGGACCCATGGGATGGGTACCACGCAGTATTACTTTAAAGGGTCTGCGTTTGCTCACCCAACCTCACCAAACCTCTCAGCCCCAAGAGTTTCCACCCTTATGTCTCAATCAGCTGTGGGTCAAGATATGGTCAATCCAGGTGGCATCACAGCCCCTGAACGAATTTTGTAAGAATTTCTCTCTCTTTCACTGTCTTTGTTTCACGGGTTTTTAAAAGTAATTGATTTTTATAATGGGGTTTACCTGCTTTTCACTGCTGTGATTTTGCCGCTTTACACCCACTTGACTCACTTTCAGAGAGATATCAATGCATAGGTTTCAAGATTCTTACTAGTCAGATATCTTCTTGGGCGGTGAATAGGGGGTGCTGAGTCCAATTCCTTGAGCAAGGAGTAGGGATTGTCTATTACATATTGGTTTTATGGAACGGTATCTGAGCTAATTTGAAACCCTTGTTGTATGCATCACCCCACCTCACCTTTCCCGTTAAGCAGCCATAGTGTGTTTTCTAAACGTGTGATTCTCTTCTGTTTTGTAATTCAGTTCAAGGGTAGCGGTTTTTACATTCCCTCTATAAGTCATATCTTATGATAAGTGTCTTTTTCTGTGTGACTTATTTCACTTAGAATCGTCGTACCTAAATCCACTCATCATGCTGCTACTAGCCTTATGACGTTGATATCATGGCTGAGTGATATTCCATTGTACATAAGGACCACCACTTCTTTATCCATTTTTCTCTTTCCTGGGATATTTAAGGTGTAACGAAGTGGAGATTCTTGTCAACAGAGCAGCCCTAAACTTTGGGGTGCCTGTGTCTTGCTGATTTTTAGTTTTCTCAATTTATACGCCCATGAGTGGATGTGCCCTATGCTCCCTAAGCTGAGTTTTTTAGATGTTTCAGGACACACCGTGCACTTCTCCAGAGTGGCTGTTGGCAATTTACATCCCGCCCATCAGCGTAGCCAGGCTCCCGTTTCTCCATGGCCTGTCCTGCATTTCTGGTTTTGACACTTTATTCAGCATGGCCCTTTTGACCGATGGGAAGCGAGACTTCTTTGTAGCGCTGATTTGCCTTTCCAGGTTGCTTGGTTGGCCAAAAAGGGCGTATGCGTTTTTTCCTGAATATATTCAGGAAAAAACGCATACGCCCTTTTTGGCCAAGGGCATCATTGTCGAGGTTTTGCCGCTTTTCCTGTGCTTTAAAGGCGATTCGAATCTCCCTCCTGAAATCTGTTTCCTGCAATTCTGCCTTGCTTTCAAATCCTCTTCGTTGCCTTCCCTCAATATATTTGTGGAAGAGAGTCATCATTTATAAGTCTGCAGGTTTGTGAATTGCAGTGCCCCTGAGCGCCATTTTTCAACTCGCTTTCTTGGGCGCTGGCCGCAAAAGCGCAGGATTGCTTCAGGCCCTATTCTGGTCCCAGGCGGCAGGCTGAGCCTGTGGTTAATTCTTCTTCCTGATGGGAAAATAGAGTGACCTCTGCCTCTCCCAACACCTAGAGCTAGTCTCTCATTGGTTCCCCCTCTTCCCTTTCATCCTCAGGACAAATTGCAAGCTGTACGGAACAGGAGGTTAAAGGTGCTGATTCTCCAAGGAGGGAGATTGCTAGTAAAGCGGCTGGAATGGCGAATCCGAGCACAAGGAGATGAGAAATGAGGTGCGTTTTAGAAACCTTTCCCGATCACACGGTGTACCATCTTCTGGGTTTCTCATGCATGTTTTCGATGTAGGAAGATGCCCTTGAACCTGGAGATTTGGGACCCATGGGATGGGTACCACACAGTATTACTTTAAAGGGTCTGCATTTGCTCACCCAACCTCACCAAACCTCTCAGCCCCAAGAGTGTCCACCCTTATGTCTCAATCAGCTGTGGGTCTAGATATGGTCAATCCAGGTGGCATTACAGCCGCTGAAAGAATTTTGTAAGAATTTCTCTCTCTTTCACTGTCTTTGTTTCACGGGTTTTTAAAAGTAATTGATTTTTATAATGGGGTTTACCTGCTTTTCACTGCTGTGATTTTGCCGCTTTACACCCACTTGACTCACTTTCAGAGAGATATCAATGCATAGGTTTCAAGATTCTTACTAGTCAGATATATTCTTGGGCGGTGAATAGGGGGTGCTGAGTCCAATTCCTTGAGCAAGGAGTAGGGCTTGTCTATTACATATTGGGTTTATGGAACGGTATCTGAGCTAATTTGAAACCCTTGTTGTATGCATCACCCCACCTCACCTTTCCCGTTAAGCAGCCATAATGTGTTTTCTAAACGTGTAACTATATTCTGTTTTGTAATTCAGTTCAAGGGTAGCGGTTTTTACATTCCCTCTATAAGTCATATCTTATGATAAGTGTCTTTTTCTGTGTGACTTATTTCACTTAGAATCGTCGTACCTAAATCCACTCATCATGCTGCTACTAGCCTTATGACGTTGATTTCATGGCTGAGTGATATTCCATTGTACATAAGGACCACCACTTCTTTATCCATTTTTCTCTTTCCTGGGATATTTAAGGTGTAACGAAGTGGAGATTCTTGTCAACAGAGCAGCCCTAAACTTTGGGGTGCCTGTGTCTTGCTGATTTTTAGTTTTCTCAATTTATACGCCCATGAGTGGATGTGCCCTATGCTCCCTAAGCTGAGTTTTTTAGATGTTTCAGGACACACCGTGCACTTCTCCAGAGTGGCTGTTGGCAATTTACATCCCGCCCATCAGCGTAGCCAGGCTCCCGTTTCTCCATGGCCTGTCCTGCATTTCTGGTTTTGACACTTTATTCAGCATGGCCCTTTTGACCGATGGGAAGCGAGACTTCTTTGTAGCGCTGATTTGCCTTTCCAGGTTGCTTGGTTGGCCAAAAAGGGCGTATGCGTTTTTTCCTGAATATATTCAGGAAAAAACGCATACGCCCTTTTTGGCCAAGGGCATCATTGTCGAGGTTTTGCCGCTTTTCCTGTGCTTTAAAGGCGATTCGAATCTCCCTCCTGAAATCTGTTTCCTGCAATTCTGCCTTGCTTTCAAATCCTCTTCGTTGCCTTCCCTCAATATATTTGTGGACGAGAGTCATCATTTATAAGTCTGCAGGTTTGTGAATTGCAGTGCCCCTGAGCGCCATTTTTCAACTCGCTTTCTTGGGCGCTGGCCGCAAAAGCGCAGGATTGCTTCAGGCCCTATTCTGGTCCCAGGCGGCAGGCTGAGCCTGTGGTTAATTCTTCTTCCTGATGGGAAAATAGAGTGACCTCTGCCTCTCCCAACACCTAGAGCTAGTCTCTCATTGGTTCCCCCTCTTCCCTTTCATCCTCAGGACAAATTGCAAGCTGTACGGAACAGGAGGTTAAAGGTGCTGATTCTCCAAGGAGGGAGATTGCTAGTAAAGCGGCTGGAATGGCGAACCCGAGCACAAGGAGATGAGAAATGAGGTGCGTTTTAGAAACCTTTCCCGATCACACGGTGTACCATCTTCTGGGTTTCTCATGCATGTTTTCGATGTAGGAAGATGCCCTTGAACCTGGAGATTTGGGACCCATGGGATGGGTACCACGCAGTATTACTTTAAAGGGTCTGCGTTTGCTCACCCAACCTCACCAAACCTCTCAGCCCCAAGAGTGTCCACCCTTATGTCTCAATCAGCTGTGGGTCTAGATATGGTCAATCCAGGTGGCATTACAGCCGCTGAACGAATTTTGTAAGAATTTCTCTCTCTTTCACTGTCTTTGTTTCACGGGTTTTTAAAAGTAATTGATTTTTATAATGGGGTTTACCTGCTTTTCACTGCTGTGATTTTGCCGCTTTACACCCACTTGACTCACTTACAGAGAGATATCAATGCATAGGTTTCAAGATTCTTACTAGTCAGATATATTCTTGGGCGGTGAATTGGGGGTGTTGAGTCCAATTCATTGAGGAAGGAGTAGGGCTTGTCTATTACATATTGGGTTTATGGAACGGTATCTGAGATAATTTGAAACCCTTGTTGTATGCATCACCCCACCTCACCTTTCCCGTTAAGCAGCCATAGTGTGTTTTCTAAACGTGTGACTCTATTCTGTTTTGTAATTCAGTTCAAGGGTAGCGGTTTTTACATTCCCTCTATAAGTCGTATCTTATGATAAGTGCCTTTTTCTCTGTGACTTATTTCACTCAGAATCGTCGTACCTAAATCCAATCATCATGCTGCTACTAGCCTTATGACGTTGATTTCATGGCTGAGTGATATTCCATTGTACATAAGGACCACCACTTCTTTATCCATTTTTCTCTTTCCTGGGATATTTAAGGTGTAACGAAGTGGAGATTCTTGTCAACAGAGCAGCCCTAAACTTTGGGGTGCCTGTGTCTTGCTGATTTTTAGTTTTCCCAGTTTATACGCCCATGAGTGGATGTGCCCTATGCTCCCTAAGCTCAGTTTTTTAGATGTTTCAGGACACACCGTGCACTTCTCCAGAGTGGCTGTTGGCAATTTACATCCCGCCCATCAGCGTAGCCAGGCTCCCGTTTCTCCATGGCCTGTCCTGCATTTCTGGTTTTGACACTTTATTCAGCATGGCCCTTTTGACCGATGGGAAGCGAGACTTCTTTGTAGCGCTGATTTGCCTTTCCAGGTTGCTTGGTTGGCCAAAAAGGGCGTATGCGTTTTTTCCTGAATATATTCAGGAAAAAACGCATACGCCCTTTTTGGCCAAGGGCATCATTGTCGAGGTTTTGCCGCTTTTCCTGTGCTTTAAAGGCGATTCGAATCTCCCTCCTGAAATCTGTTTCCTGCAATTCTGCCTTGCTTTCAAATCCTCTTCGTTGCCTTCCCTCAATATATTTGTGGACGAGAGTCATCATTTATAAGTCTGCAGGTTTGTGAATTGCAGTGCCCCTGAGCGCCATTTTTCAACTCGCTTTCTTGGGCGCTGGCCGCAAAAGCGCAGGATTGCTTCAGGCCCTATTCTGGTCCCAGGCGGCAGGCTGAGCCTGTGGTTAATTCTTCTTCCTGATGGGAAAATAGAGTGACCTCTGCCTCTCCCAACACCTAGAGCTAGTCTCTCATTGGTTCCCCCTCTTCCCTTTCATCCTCAGGACAAATTGCAAGCTGTACGGAACAGGAGGTTAAAGGTGCTGATTCTCCAAGGAGGGAGATTGCTAGTAAAGCGGCTGGAACGGCGAACCCGAGCACAAGGAGCTGAGAAATGAGGTGCGTTTTAGAAACCTTTCCCGATCACACGGTTTACCATCTTCTGGGTTTCTCATGCATGTTTTCGATGTAGGAAGATGCCCTTGAACCTGGAGATTTGGGACCCATGGGATGGGTACCACGCAGTATTACTTTAAAGGGTCTGCGTTTGCTCACCCAACCTCACCAAACCTCTCAGCCCCAAGAGTGTCCACCCTTATGTCTCAATCAGCTGTGGGTCTAGATATGGTCAATCCAGGTGGCATTACAGCCGCTGAACGAATTTTGTAAGAATTTCTCTCTCTTTCACTGTCTTTGTTTCACGGGTTTTTAAGAGTAATTGATTTTTATAATGGGGTTTACCTGCTTTTCACTGCTGTGATTTTGCCGCTTTACACCCACTTGACTCACTTACAGAGAGATATCAATGCATAGGTTTCAAGATTCTTACTAGTCAGATATATTCTTGGGCGGTGAATTGGGGGTGTTGAGTCCAATTCATTGAGGAAGGAGTAGGGATTGTCTATTACATATTGGGTTTATGGAACGGTATCTGAGATAATTTGAAACCCTTGTTGTATGCATCACCCCACCTCACCTTTCCCGTTAAGCAGCCATAGTGTGTTTTCTAAACGTGTGACTCTATTCTGTTTTGTAATTCAGTTCAAGGGTAGCGGTTTTTACATTCCCTCTATAAGTCATATCTTATGATAAGTGTCTTTTTCTGTGTGACTTATTTCACTTAGAATCGTCGTACCTAAATCCAATCATCATGCTGCTACTAGCCTTATGACGTTGATTTCATGGCTGAGTGATATTCCATTGTACATAAGGACCACAATTTCTTTATCCATTTTTCTCTTTCCTGGGATATTTAAGGTGTAACGAAGTGGAGATTCTTGTCAACAGAGCAGCCCTAAACTTTGGGGTGCCTGTGTCTTGCTGATTTTTAGTTTTCCCAATTTATACGCCCATGAGTGGATGTGCCCTATGCTCCCTAAGCTCAGTTTTTTAGATGTTTCAGGACACACCGTGCACTTCTCCAGAGTGGCTGTTGGCAATTTACATCCCGCCCATCAGCGTAGCCAGGCTCCCGTTTCTCCATGGCCTGTCCTGCATTTCTGGTTTTGACACTTTATTCAGCATGGCCCTTTTGACCGATGGGAAGCGAGACTTCTTTGTAGCGCTGATTTGCCTTTCCAGGTTGCTTGGTTGGCCAAAAAGGGCGTATGCGTTTTTTCCTGAATATATTCAGGAAAAAACGCATACGCCCTTTTTGGCCAAGGGCATCATTGTCGAGGTTTTGCCGCTTTTCCTCTGCTTTAAAGGCGATTCGAATCTCCCTCCTGAAATCTGTTTCCTGCAATTCTGTCTTGCTTTCAAATCCTCTTCGTTGTCTTCCCTCAATATATTTGTGGACGAGAGTCATCATTTATAAGTCTGCAGGTTTGTGAATTGCAGTGTCCCTGAGCTCCATTTTTCAACTCGCTTTCTTGGGCGCTGGCCGCAAAAGCGCAGGATTGCTTCAGGCCCTATTCTGGTCCCAGGCGGCAGGCTGAGCCTGTGGTTAATTCTTCTTCTTGAGGGGAAAATAGAGTGACCTGTGCCTGTCCCAACACCTAGAGCTAGTCTCTCATTGGTTCCCCCTCTTCCCTTTCATCCTCAGGACAAATTGCAAGCTGTACGGAACAGGAGGTTAAAGGTGCTGATTCTCCAAGGAGGGAGATTGCTAGTAAAGCGGCTGGAATGGCGAACCCGAGCACAAGGAGATGAGAAATGAGGTGCGTTTTAGAAACCTTTCCCGATCACACGGTGTACCATCTTCTGGGTTTCTCATGCATGTTTTCGATGTAGGAAGATGCCCTTGAACCTGGAGATTTGGGACCCATGGGATGGGTACCACGCAGTATTACTTTAAAGGGTCTGCGTTTGCTCACCCAACCTCACCAAACCTCTCAGCCCCAAGAGTTTCCACCCTTATGTCTCAATCAGCTGTGGGTCAAGATATGGTCAATCCAGGTGGCATCACAGCCCCTGAACGAATTTTGTAAGAATTTCTCTCTCTTTCACTGTCTTTGTTTCACGGGTTTTTAAAAGTAATTGATTTTTATAATGGGGTTTACCTGCTTTTCACTGCTGTGATTTTGCCGCTTTACACCCACTTGACTCACTTTCAGAGAGATATCAATGCATAGGTTTCAAGATTCTTACTAGTCAGATATCTTCTTGGGCGGTGAATAGGGGGTGCTGAGTCCAATTCCTTGAGCAAGGAGTAGGGATTGTCTATTACATATTGGTTTTATGGAACGGTATCTGAGCTAATTTGAAACCCTTGTTGTATGCATCACCCCACCTCACCTTTCCCGTTAAGCAGCCATAGTGTGTTTTCTAAACGTGTGATTCTCTTCTGTTTTGTAATTCAGTTCAAGGGTAGCGGTTTTTACATTCCCTCTATAAGTCATATCTTATGATAAGTGTCTTTTTCTGTGTGACTTATTTCACTTAGAATCGTCGTACCTAAATCCACTCATCATGCTGCTACTAGCCTTATGACGTTGATATCATGGCTGAGTGATATTCCATTGTACATAAGGACCACCACTTCTTTATCCATTTTTCTCTTTCCTGGGATATTTAAGGTGTAACGAAGTGGAGATTCTTGTCAACAGAGCAGCCCTAAACTTTGGGGTGCCTGTGTCTTGCTGATTTTTAGTTTTCTCAATTTATACGCCCATGAGTGGATGTGCCCTATGCTCCCTAAGCTGAGTTTTTTAGATGTTTCAGGACACACCGTGCACTTCTCCAGAGTGGCTGTTGGCAATTTACATCCCGCCCATCAGCGTAGCCAGGCTCCCGTTTCTCCATGGCCTGTCCTGCATTTCTGGTTTTGACACTTTATTCAGCATGGCCCTTTTGACCGATGGGAAGCGAGACTTCTTTGTAGCGCTGATTTGCCTTTCCAGGTTGCTTGGTTGGCCAAAAAGGGCGTATGCGTTTTTTCCTGAATATATTCAGGAAAAAACGCATACGCCCTTTTTGGCCAAGGGCATCATTGTCGAGGTTTTGCCGCTTTTCCTGTGCTTTAAAGGCGATTCGAATCTCCCTCCTGAAATCTGTTTCCTGCAATTCT
Source organism: Balaenoptera physalus (assembly GCF_965194825.1). NCBI lineage: Eukaryota > Metazoa > Chordata > Mammalia > Artiodactyla > Balaenopteridae > Balaenoptera > Balaenoptera physalus. The sequence goes on along the minus strand of NW_028126358.1, from coordinate 644,761 downwards.
GCCTTGCTTTCAAATCCTCTTCGTTGCCTTCCCTCAATATATTTGTGGAAGAGAGTCATCATTTATAAGTCTGCAGGTTTGTGAATTGCAGTGCCCCTGAGCGCCATTTTTCAACTCGCTTTCTTGGGCGCTGGCCGCAAAAGCGCAGGATTGCTTCAGGCCCTATTCTGGTCCCAGGCGGCAGGCTGAGCCTGTGGTTAATTCTTCTTCCTGATGGGAAAATAGAGTGACCTCTGCCTCTCCCAACACCTAGAGCTAGTCTCTCATTGGTTCCCCCTCTTCCCTTTCATCCTCAGGACAAATTGCAAGCTGTACGGAACAGGAGGTTAAAGGTGCTGATTCTCCAAGGAGGGAGATTGCTAGTAAAGCGGCTGGAATGGCGAATCCGAGCACAAGGAGATGAGAAATGAGGTGCGTTTTAGAAACCTTTCCCGATCACACGGTGTACCATCTTCTGGGTTTCTCATGCATGTTTTCGATGTAGGAAGATGCCCTTGAACCTGGAGATTTGGGACCCATGGGATGGGTACCACACAGTATTACTTTAAAGGGTCTGCATTTGCTCACCCAACCTCACCAAACCTCTCAGCCCCAAGAGTGTCCACCCTTATGTCTCAATCAGCTGTGGGTCTAGATATGGTCAATCCAGGTGGCATTACAGCCGCTGAAAGAATTTTGTAAGAATTTCTCTCTCTTTCACTGTCTTTGTTTCACGGGTTTTTAAAAGTAATTGATTTTTATAATGGGGTTTACCTGCTTTTCACTGCTGTGATTTTGCCGCTTTACACCCACTTGACTCACTTTCAGAGAGATATCAATGCATAGGTTTCAAGATTCTTACTAGTCAGATATATTCTTGGGCGGTGAATAGGGGGTGCTGAGTCCAATTCCTTGAGCAAGGAGTAGGGCTTGTCTATTACATATTGGGTTTATGGAACGGTATCTGAGCTAATTTGAAACCCTTGTTGTATGCATCACCCCACCTCACCTTTCCCGTTAAGCAGCCATAATGTGTTTTCTAAACGTGTAACTATATTCTGTTTTGTAATTCAGTTCAAGGGTAGCGGTTTTTACATTCCCTCTATAAGTCATATCTTATGATAAGTGTCTTTTTCTGTGTGACTTATTTCACTTAGAATCGTCGTACCTAAATCCACTCATCATGCTGCTACTAGCCTTATGACGTTGATTTCATGGCTGAGTGATATTCCATTGTACATAAGGACCACCACTTCTTTATCCATTTTTCTCTTTCCTGGGATATTTAAGGTGTAACGAAGTGGAGATTCTTGTCAACAGAGCAGCCCTAAACTTTGGGGTGCCTGTGTCTTGCTGATTTTTAGTTTTCTCAATTTATACGCCCATGAGTGGATGTGCCCTATGCTCCCTAAGCTGAGTTTTTTAGATGTTTCAGGACACACCGTGCACTTCTCCAGAGTGGCTGTTGGCAATTTACATCCCGCCCATCAGCGTAGCCAGGCTCCCGTTTCTCCATGGCCTGTCCTGCATTTCTGGTTTTGACACTTTATTCAGCATGGCCCTTTTGACCGATGGGAAGCGAGACTTCTTTGTAGCGCTGATTTGCCTTTCCAGGTTGCTTGGTTGGCCAAAAAGGGCGTATGCGTTTTTTCCTGAATATATTCAGGAAAAAACGCATACGCCCTTTTTGGCCAAGGGCATCATTGTCGAGGTTTTGCCGCTTTTCCTGTGCTTTAAAGGCGATTCGAATCTCCCTCCTGAAATCTGTTTCCTGCAATTCTGCCTTGCTTTCAAATCCTCTTCGTTGCCTTCCCTCAATATATTTGTGGACGAGAGTCATCATTTATAAGTCTGCAGGTTTGTGAATTGCAGTGCCCCTGAGCGCCATTTTTCAACTCGCTTTCTTGGGCGCTGGCCGCAAAAGCGCAGGATTGCTTCAGGCCCTATTCTGGTCCCAGGCGGCAGGCTGAGCCTGTGGTTAATTCTTCTTCCTGATGGGAAAATAGAGTGACCTCTGCCTCTCCCAACACCTAGAGCTAGTCTCTCATTGGTTCCCCCTCTTCCCTTTCATCCTCAGGACAAATTGCAAGCTGTACGGAACAGGAGGTTAAAGGTGCTGATTCTCCAAGGAGGGAGATTGCTAGTAAAGCGGCTGGAATGGCGAACCCGAGCACAAGGAGATGAGAAATGAGGTGCGTTTTAGAAACCTTTCCCGATCACACGGTGTACCATCTTCTGGGTTTCTCATGCATGTTTTCGATGTAGGAAGATGCCCTTGAACCTGGAGATTTGGGACCCATGGGATGGGTACCACGCAGTATTACTTTAAAGGGTCTGCGTTTGCTCACCCAACCTCACCAAACCTCTCAGCCCCAAGAGTGTCCACCCTTATGTCTCAATCAGCTGTGGGTCTAGATATGGTCAATCCAGGTGGCATTACAGCCGCTGAACGAATTTTGTAAGAATTTCTCTCTCTTTCACTGTCTTTGTTTCACGGGTTTTTAAAAGTAATTGATTTTTATAATGGGGTTTACCTGCTTTTCACTGCTGTGATTTTGCCGCTTTACACCCACTTGACTCACTTACAGAGAGATATCAATGCATAGGTTTCAAGATTCTTACTAGTCAGATATATTCTTGGGCGGTGAATTGGGGGTGTTGAGTCCAATTCATTGAGGAAGGAGTAGGGCTTGTCTATTACATATTGGGTTTATGGAACGGTATCTGAGATAATTTGAAACCCTTGTTGTATGCATCACCCCACCTCACCTTTCCCGTTAAGCAGCCATAGTGTGTTTTCTAAACGTGTGACTCTATTCTGTTTTGTAATTCAGTTCAAGGGTAGCGGTTTTTACATTCCCTCTATAAGTCGTATCTTATGATAAGTGCCTTTTTCTCTGTGACTTATTTCACTCAGAATCGTCGTACCTAAATCCAATCATCATGCTGCTACTAGCCTTATGACGTTGATTTCATGGCTGAGTGATATTCCATTGTACATAAGGACCACCACTTCTTTATCCATTTTTCTCTTTCCTGGGATATTTAAGGTGTAACGAAGTGGAGATTCTTGTCAACAGAGCAGCCCTAAACTTTGGGGTGCCTGTGTCTTGCTGATTTCTAGTTTTCCCAATTTATACGCCCATGAGTGGATGTGCCCTATGCTCCCTAAGCTGAGTTTTTTAGATGTTTCAGGACACACCGTGCACTTCTCCAGAGTGGCTGTTGGAAATTTACATCCCGCCCATCAGCGTAGCCAGGCTCCCGTTTCTCCATGGCCTGTCCTGCATTTCTGGTTTTGACACTTTATTCAGCATGGCCCTTTTGACCGATGGGAAGCGAGACTTCTTTGTAGCGCTGATTTGCCTTTCCAGGTTGCTTGGTTGGCCAAAAAGGGCGTATGCGTTTTTTTCCTGAATATATTCAGGAAAAAACGCATACGCCCTTTTTGGCCAAGGGCATCATTGTCGAGGTTTTGCCGCTTTTCCTGTGCTTTAAAGGCGATTCGAATCTCCCTCCTGAAATCTGTTTCCTGCAATTCTGCCTTGCTTTCAAATCCTCTTCGTTGCCTTCCCTCAATATATTTGTGGACGAGAGTCATCATTTATAACTCTGCAGGTTTGTGAATTGCAGTGCCCCTGAGCTCCATTTTTCAACTCGCTTTCTTGGGAGCTGGCCGCAAAAGCGCAGGATTGCTTCAGGCCCTATTCTGGTCCCGGGCGGCAGGGTGAGCCTGTGGTTAATTCTTCTTCCTGATGGGAAAATAGAGTGACCTCTGCCTGTCCCAACACCTGGAGCTAGTCTCTCATTGGTTCCCCCTCTTCCCTTTCATCCTCAGGACAAATTGCAAGCTGTACGGAACAGGAGGTTAAAGGTGCTGATTCTCCAAAGAGGGAGATTGCTAGTAAAGCGGCTGGAATGGCGAACCCGAGCACAAGGAGATGAGAAATGAGGTGCGTTTTAGAAACCTTTCCCGATCACACAGTGTACCATCTTCTGGGTTTCTCATGCATGTTTTCGATGTAGGAAGATGCCCTTGAACCTGGAGATTTGGGACCCATGGGATGGGTACCACGCAGTATTACTTTAAAGGGTCTGCGTTTGCTCACCCAACCTCACCAAACCTCTCAGCCCCAAGAGTGTCCACCCTTATGTCTCAATCAGCTGTGGGTCTAGATATGGTCAATCCAGGTGGCATTACAGCCGCTGAACGAATTTTGTAAGAATTTCTCTCTCTTTCACTGTCTTTGTTTCACGGGTTTTTAAAAGTAATTGATTTTTATAATGGGGTTTACCTGCTTTTCACTGCTGTGATTTTGCCGCTTTACACCCACTTGACTCACTTACAGAGAGATATCAATGCATAGGTTTCAAGATTCTTACTAGTCAGATATATTCTTGGACGGTGAATTGGGGGTGTTGAGTCCAATTCATTGAGGAAGGAGTAGGGCTTGTCTATTACATATTGGGTTTATGGAACGGTATCTGAGATAATTTGAAACCCTTGTTGTATGCATCACCCCACCTCACCTTTCCCGTTAAGCAGCCATAGTGTGTTTTCTAAACGTGTGACTCTATTCTGTTTTGTAATTCAGTTCAAGGGTAGCGGTTTTTACATTCCCTCTATAAGTCATATCTTATGATAAGTGTCTTTTTCTGTGTGACTTATTTCACTTAGAATCGTCGTACCTAAATCCAATCATCATGCTGCTACTAGCCTTATGACGTTGATTTCATGGCTGAGTGATATTCCATTGTACATAAGGACCACAACTTCTTTATCCATTTTTCTCTTTCCTGGGATATTTAAGGTGTAACCAAGTGGAGATTCTTGTCAACAGTGCAGCCCTAAACTTTGGGGTGCCTGTGTCTTGCTGATTTTTAGTTTTCCCAATTTATACGCCCATGAGTGGATGTGCCCTATGCTCCCTAAACTCAGTTTTTTAGATGTTTCAGGACACACCGTGCACTTCTCCAAAGTGGCTGTTGGCAATTTACATCCCGCCCATCAGCGTAGCCAGGCTCCCGTTTCTCCATGGCCTGTCCTGCATTTCTGGTTTTGACACTTTATTCAGCATGGCCCTTTTGACCGATGGGAAGCGAGACTTCTTTGTAGCGCTGATTTGCCTTTCCAGGTTGCTTGGTTGGACAAAAAGGGCGTATGCGTTTTTTCCTGAATATATTCAGGAAAAAACGCATACGCCCTTTTTGGCCAAGGGCATCATTGTCGAGGTTTTGCCGCTTTTCCTGTGCTTTAAAGGCGATTCGAATCTCCCTCCTGAAATCTGTTTCCTGCAATTCTGTCTTGCTTTCAAATCCTCTTCGTTGTCTTCCCTCAATATATTTGTGGACGAGAGTCATCATTTATAAGTCTGCAGGTTTGTGAATTGCAGTGTCCCTGAGCTCCATTTTTCAACTCGCTTTCTTGGGCGCTGGCCGCAAAAGCGCAGGATTGCTTCAGGCCTTATTCTGGTCCCAGGCGGCAGGCTGAGCCTGTGGTTAATTCTTCTTCTTGAGGGGAAAATAGAGTGACCTCTGCCTGTCCCAACACCTAGAGCTAGTCTCTCATTGGTTCCCCCTCTTCCCTTTCATCCTCAGGACAAATTGCAAGCTGTACGGAACAGGAGGTTAAAGGTGCTGATTCTCCAAGGAGGGAGATTGCTAGTAAAGCGGCTGGAATGGCGAACCCGAGCACAAGGAGATGAGAAATGAGGTGCGTTTTAGAAACCTTTCCCGATCACACGGTGTACCATCTTCTGGGTTTCTCATGCATGTTTTCGATGTAGGAAGATGCCCTTGAACCTGGAGATTTGGGACCCATGGGATGGGTACCACGCAGTATTACTTTAAAGGGTCTGCGTTTGCTCACCCAACCTCACCAAACCTCTCAGCCCCAAGAGTGTCCACCCTTATGTCTCAATCAGCTGTGGGTCAAGATATGGTCAATCCAGGTGGCATCACAGCCCCTGAACGAATTTTGTAAGAATTTCTCTCTCTTTCACTGTCTTTGTTTCACGGGTTTTTAAAAGTAATTGATTTTTATAATGGGGTTTACCTGCTTTTCACTGCTGTGATTTTGCCGCTTTACACCCACTTGACTCACTTTCAGAGAGATATCAATGCATAGGTTTCAAGATTCTTACTAGTCAGATATCTTCTGGGGCGGTGAATAGGGGGTGCTGAGTCCAATTCCTTGAGCAAGGAGTAGGGATTGTCTATTACATATTGGTTTTATGGAACGGTATCTGAGCTAATTTGAAACCCTTGTTGTATGCATCACCCCACCTCACCTTTCCCGTTAAGCAGCCATAGTGTGTTTTCTAAACGTGTGATTCTCTTCTGTTTTGTAATTCAGTTCAAGGGTAGCGGTTTTTACATTCCCTCTATAAGTCATATCTTATGATAAGTGTCTTTTTCTGTGTGACTTATTTCACTTAGAATCGTCGTACCTAAATCCACTCATCATGCTGCTACTAGCCTTATGACGTTGATATCATGGCTGAGTGATATTCCATTGTACATAAGGACCACCACTTCTTTATCCATTTTTCTCTTTCCTGGGATATTTAAGGTGTAACGAAGTGGAGATTCTTGTCAACAGAGCAGCCCTAAACTTTGGGGTGCCTGTGTCTTGCTGATTTTTAGTTTTCTCAATTTATACGCCCATGAGTGGATGTGCCCTATGCTCCCTAAGCTGAGTTTTTTAGATGTTTCAGGACACACCGTGCACTTCTCCAGAGTGGCTGTTGGCAATTTACATCCCGCCCATCAGCGTAGCCAGGCTCCCGTTTCTCCATGGCCTGTCCTGCATTTCTGGTTTTGACACTTTATTCAGCATGGCCCTTTTGACCGATGGGAAGCGAGACTTCTTTGTAGCGCTGATTTGCCTTTCCAGGTTGCTTGGTTGGCCAAAAAGGGCGTATGCGTTTTTTCCTGAATATATTCAGGAAAAAACGCATACGCCCTTTTTGGCCAAGGGCATCATTGTCGAGGTTTTGCCGCTTTTCCTGTGCTTTAAAGGCGATTCGAATCTCCCTCCTGAAATCTGTTTCCTGCAATTCTGCCTTGCTTTCAAATCCTCTTCGTTGCCTTCCCTCAATATATTTGTGGAAGAGAGTCATCATTTATAAGTCTGCAGGTTTGTGAATTGCAGTGCCCCTGAGCGCCATTTTTCAACTCGCTTTCTTGGGCGCTGGCCGCAAAAGCGCAGGATTGCTTCAGGCCCTATTCTGGTCCCAGGCGGCAGGCTGAGCCTGTGGTTAATTCTTCTTCCTGATGGGAAAATAGAGTGACCTCTGCCTCTCCCAACACCTAGAGCTAGTCTCTCATTGGTTCCCCCTCTTCCCTTTCATCCTCAGGACAAATTGCAAGCTGTACGGAACAGGAGGTTAAAGGTGCTGATTCTCCAAGGAGGGAGATTGCTAGTAAAGCGGCTGGAATGGCGAACCCGAGCACAAGGAGATGAGAAATGAGGTGCGTTTTAGAAACCTTTCCCGATCACACGGTGTACCATCTTCTGGGTTTCTCATGCATGTTTTCGATGTAGGAAGATGCCCTTGAACCTGGAGATTTGGGACCCATGGGATGGGTACCACGCAGTATTACTTTAAAGGGTCTGCGTTTGCTCACCCAACCTCACCAAACCTCTCAGCCCCAAGAGTGTCCACCCTTATGTCTCAATCAGCTGTGGGTCTAGATATGGTCAATCCAGGTGGCATTACAGCCGCTGAAAGAATTTTGTAAGAATTTCTCTCTCTTTCACTGTCTTTGTTTCACGGGTTTTTAAAAGTAATTGATTTTTATAATGGGGTTTACCTGCTTTTCACTGCTGTGATTTTGCCGCTTTACACCCACTTGACTCACTTTCAGAGAGATATCAATGCATAGGTTTCAAGATTCTTACTAGTCAAATATATTCTTGGGCGGTGAATAGGGGGTGCTGAGTCCAATTCCTTGAGCAAGGAGTAGGGCTTGTCTATTACATATTGGGTTTATGGAACGGTATCTGAGCTAATTTGAAACCATTGTTGTATGCATCACCCCACCTCACCTTTCCCGTTAAGCAGCCATAATGTGTTTTCTAAACGTGTGACTCTATTCTGTTTTGTAATTCAGTTCAAGGGTAGCGGTTTTTACATTCCCTCTATAAGTCATATCTTATGATAAGTGTCTTTTTCTGTGTGACTTATTTCACTTAGAATCGTCGTACCTAAATCCACTCATCATGCTGCTACTAGCCTTATGACGTTGATTTCATGGCTGAGTGATATTCCATTGTACATAAGGACCACCACTTCTTTATCCATTTTTCTCTTTCCTGGGATATTTAAGGTGTAACGAAGTGGAGATTCTTGTCAACAGAGCAGCCCTAAACTTTGGGGTGCCTGTGTCTTGCTGATTTTTAGTTTTCTCAATTTATACGCCCATGAGTGGATGTGCCCTATGCTCCCTAAGCTGAGTTTTTTAGATGTTTCAGGACACACCGTGCACTTCTCCAGAGTGGCTGTTGGCAATTTACATCCCGCCCATCAGCGTAGCCAGGCTCCCGTTTCTCCATGGCCTGTCCTGCATTTCTGGTTTTGACACTTTATTCAGCATGGCCCTTTTGACCGATGGGAAGCGAGACTTCTTTGTAGCGCTGATTTGCCTTTCCAGGTTGCTTGGTTGGCCAAAAAGGGCGTATGCGTTTTTTCCTGAATATATTCAGGAAAAAACGCATACGCCCTTTTTGGCCAAGGGCATCATTGTCGAGGTTTTGCCGCTTTTCCTGTGCTTTAAAGGCGATTCGAATCTCCCTCCTGAAATCTGTTTCCTGCAATTCTGCCTTGCTTTCAAATCCTCTTCGTTGCCTTCCCTCAATATATTTGTGGACGAGAGTCATCATTTATAAGTCTGCAGGTTTGTGAATTGCAGTGCCCCTGAGCGCCATTTTTCAACTCGCTTTCTTGGGCGCTGGCCGCAAAAGCGCAGGATTGCTTCAGGCCCTATTCTGGTCCCAGGCGGCAGGCTGAGCCTGTGGTTAATTCTTCTTCCTGATGGGAAAATAGAGTGACCTCTGCCTCTCCCAACACCTAGAGCTAGTCTCTCATTGGTTCCCCCTCTTCCCTTTCATCCTCAGGACAAATTGCAAGCTGTACGGAACAGGAGGTTAAAGGTGCTGATTCTCCAAGGAGGGAGATTGCTAGTAAAGCGGCTGGAATGGCGAACCCGAGCACAAGGAGCTGAGAAATGAGGTGCGTTTTAGAAACCTTTCCCGATCACACGGTGTACCATCTTCTGGGTTTCTCATGCATGTTTTCGATGTAGGAAGATGCCCTTGAACCTGGAGATTTGGGACCCATGGGATGGGTACCACGCAGTATTACTTTAAAGGGTCTGCGTTTGCTCACCCAACCTCACCAAACCTCTCAGCCCCAAGAGTGTCCACCCTTATGTCTCAATCAGCTGTGGGTCTAGATATGGTCAATCCAGGTGGCATTACAACCGCTGAACGAATTTTGTAAGAATTTCTCTCTCTTTCACTGTCTTTGTTTCACGGGTTTTTAAAAGTAATTGATTTTTATAATGGGGTTTACCTGCTTTTCACTGCTGTGATTTTGCCGCTTTACACCCACTTGACTCACTTACAGAGAGATATCAATGCATAGGTTTCAAGATTCTTACTAGTCAGATATATTCTTGGGCGGTGAATTGGGGGTGTTGAGTCCAATTCATTGAGGAAGGAGTAGGGCTTGTCTATTACATATTGGGTTTATGGAACGGTATCTGAGATAATTTGAAACCCTTGTTGTATGCATCACCCCACCTCACCTTTCCCGTTAAGCAGCCATAGTGTGTTTTCTAAACGTGTGACTCTATTCTGTTTTGTAATTCAGTTCAAGGGTAGCGGTTTTTACATTCCCTCTATAAGTCATATCTTATGATAAGTGTCTTTTTCTGTGTGACTTATTTCACTTAGAATCGTCGTACCTAAATCCAATCATCATGCTGCTACTAGCCTTATGACGTTGATTTCATGGCTGAGTGATATTCCATTGTACATAAGGACCACCACTTCTTTATCCATTTTTCTCTTTCCTGGGATATTTAAGGTGTAACGAAGTGGAGATTCTTGTCAACAGAGCAGCCCTAAACTTTGGGGTGCCTGTGTCTTGCTGATTTTTACTTTTCCCAATTTATACGCCCATGAGTGGATGTGCCCTATGCTCCCTAAGCTCAGTTTTTTAGATGTTTCAGGACACACCGTGCACTTCTCCAGAGTGGCTGTTGGCAATTTACATCCCGCCCATCAGCGTAGCCAGGCTCCCGTTTCTCCATGGCCTGTCCTGCATTTCTGGTTTTGACACTTTATTCAGCATGGCCCTTTTGACCGATGGGAAGCGAGACTTCTTTGTAGCGCTGATTTGCCTTTCCAGGTTGCTTGGTTGGCCAAAAAGGGCGTATGCGTTTTTTCCTGAATATATTCAGGAAAAAACGCATACGCCCTTTTTGGCCAAGGGCATCATTGTCGAGGTTTTGCCGCTTTTCCTGTGCTTTAAAGGCGATTCGAATCTCCCTCCTGAAATCTGTTTCCTGCAATTCTGCCTTGCTTTCAAATCCTCTTCGTTGCCTTCCCTCAATATATTTGTGGACGAGAGTCATCATTTATAAGTCTGCAGGTTTGTGAATTGCAGTGCCCCTGAGCGCCATTTTTCAACTCGCTTTCTTGGGCGCTGGCCGCAAAAGCGCAGGATTGCTTCAGGCCCTATTCTGGTCCCAGGCGGCAGGCTGAGCCTGTGGTTAATTCTTCTTCCTGATGGGAAAATAGAGTGACCTCTGCCTCTCCCAACACCTAGAGCTAGTCTCTCATTGGTTCCCCCTCTTCCCTTTCATCCTCAGGACAAATTGCAAGCTGTACGGAACAGGAGGTTAAAGGTGCTGATTCTCCAAGGAGGGAGATTGCTACTAAAGCGGCTGGAACGGCGAACCCGAGCACAAGGAGCTGAGAAATGAGGTGCGTTTTAGAAACCTTTCCCGATCACACGGTTTACCATCTTCTGGGTTTCTCATGCATGTTTTCGATGTAGGAAGATGCCCTTGAACCTGGAGATTTGGGACCCATGGGATGGGTACCACGCAGTATTACTTTAAAGGGTCTGCGTTTGCTCACCCAACCTCACCAAACCTCTCAGCCCCAAGAGTGTCCACCCTTATGTCTCAATCAGCTGTGGGTCTAGATATGGTCAATCCAGGTGGCATTACAGCCGCTGAACGAATTTTGTAAGAATTTCTCTCTCTTTCACTGTCTTTGTTTCACGGGTTTTTAAGAGTAATTGATTTTTATAATGGGGTTTACCTGCTTTTCACTGCTGTGATTTTGCCGCTTTACACCCACTTGACTCACTTACAGAGAGATATCAATGCATAGGTTTCAAGATTCTTACTAGTCAGATATATTCTTGGGCGGTGAATTGGGGGTGTTGAGTCCAATTCATTGAGGAAGGAGTAGGGATTGTCTATTACATATTGGGTTTATGGAACGGTATCTGAGATAATTTGAAACCCTTGTTGTATGCATCACCCCACCTCACCTTTCCCGTTAAGCAGCCATAGTGTGTTTTCTAAACGTGTGACTCTATTCTGTTTTGTAATTCAGTTCAAGGGTAGCGGTTTTTACATTCCCTCTATAAGTCATATCTTATGATAAGTGTCTTTTTCTGTGTGACTTATTTCACTTAGAATCGTCGTACCTAAATCCAATCATCATGCTGCTACTAGCCTTATGACGTTGATTTCATGGCTGAGTGATATTCCATTGTACATAAGGACCACAATTTCTTTATCCATTTTTCTCTTTCCTGGGATATTTAAGGTGTAACGAAGTGGAGATTCTTGTCAACAGAGCAGCCCTAAACTTTGGGGTGCCTGTGTCTTGCTGATTTTTAGTTTTCCCAATTTATACGCCCATGAGTGGATGTGCCCTATGCTCCCTAAGCTCAGTTTTTTAGATGTTTCAGGACACACCGTGCACTTCTCCAGAGTGGCTGTTGGCAATTTACATCCCGCCCATCAGCGTAGCCAGGCTCCCGTTTCTCCATGGCCTGTCCTGCATTTCTGGTTTTGACACTTTATTCAGCATGGCCCTTTTGACCGATGGGAAGCGAGACTTCTTTGTAGCGCTGATTTGCCTTTCCAGGTTGCTTGGTTGGCCAAAAAGGGCGTATGCGTTTTTTCCTGAATATATTCAGGAAAAAACGCATACGCCCTTTTTGGCCAAGGGCATCATTGTCGAGGTTTTGCCGCTTTTCCTGTGCTTTAAAGGCGATTCGAATCTCCCTCCTGAAATCTGTTTCCTGCAATTCTGCCTTGCTTTCAAATCCTCTTCGTTGCCTTCCCTCAATATATTTGTGGACGAGAGTCATCATTTATAAGTCTGCAGGTTTGTGAATTGCAGTGCCCCTGAGCGCCATTTTTCAACTCGCTTTCTTGGGCGCTGGCCGCAAAAGCGCAGGATTGCTTCAGGCCCTATTCTGGTCCCAGGCGGCAGGCTGAGCCTGTGGTTAATTCTTCTTCCTGATGGGAAAATAGAGTGACCTCTGCCTCTCCCAACACCTAGAGCTAGTCTCTCATTGGTTCCCCCTCTTCCCTTTCATCCTCAGGACAAATTGCAAGCTGTACGGAACAGGAGGTTAAAGGTGCTGATTCTCCAAGGAGGGAGATTGCTTGTAAAGCGGCTGGAATGGCGAACCCGAGCACAAGGAGATGAGAAATGAGGTGCGTTTTAGAAACCTTTCCCAATCACACGGTGTACCATCTTCTGGGTTTCTCATGCATGTTTTCGATGTAGGAAGATGCCCTTGAACCTGGAGATTTGGGACCCATGGGATGGGTACCACGCAGTATTACTTTAAAGGGTCTGCGTTTGCTCACCCAACCTCACCAAACCTCTCAGCCCCAAGAGTGTCCACCCTTATGTCTCAATCAGCTGTGGGTCTAGATATGGTCAATCCAGGTGGCATTACAGCCGCTGAACGAATTTTGTAAGAATTTCTCTCTCTTTCACTGTCTTTGTTTCACGGGTTTTTAAAAGTAATTGATTTTTATAATGGGGTTTACCTGCTTTTCACTGCTGTGATTTTGCCGCTTTACACCCACTTGACTCACTTTCAGAGAGATATCAATGCATAGGTTTCAAGATTCTTACTAGTCAGATATATTCTTGGGCGGTGAATAGGGGGTGCTGAGTCCAATTCCTTGAGCAAATAGTAGGGCTTGTCTATTACATATTGGGTTTATGGAACGGTATCTGAGATAATTTGAAACCCTTGTTGTATGCATCACCCCACCTCACCTTTCCCGTTAAGCAGCCATAATGTGTTTTCTAAACGTGTGACTCTATTCTGTTTTGTAATTCAGTTCAAGGGTAGCGGTTTTTACATTCCCTCTATAAGTCATATCTTATGATAAGTGTCTTTTTCTGTGTGACTTATTTCACTTAGAATCGTCGTACCTAAATCCACTCATCATGCTGCTACTAGCCTTATGACGTTGATTTCATGGCTGAGTGATATTCCATTGTACATAAGGACCACCACTTCTTTATCCATTTTTCTCTTTCCTGGGATATTTAAGGTGTAACGAAGTGGAGATTCTTGTCAACAGAGCAGCCCTAAACTTTGGGGTGCCTGTGTCTTGCTGATTTTTAGTTTTCTCAATTTATACGCCCATGAGTGGATGTGCCCTATGCTCCCTAAGCTGAGTTTTTTAGATGTTTCAGGACACACCGTGCACTTCTCCAGAGTGGCTGTTGGCAATTTACATCCCGCCCATCAGCGTAGCCAGGCTCCCGTTTCTCCATGGCCTGTCCTGCATTTCTGGTTTTGACACTTTATTCAGCATGGCCCTTTTGACCGATGGGAAGCGAGACTTCTTTGTAGCGCTGATTTGCCTTTCCAGGTTGCTTGGTTGGCCAAAAAGGGCGTATGCGTTTTTTCTTGAATATATTCAGGAAAAAACGCATAGGCCCTTTTTGGCCAAGGGCATCATTGTCGAGGTTTTGCCGCTTTTCCTGTGCTTTAAAGACGATTCGAATCTCCCTCCTGAAATCTGTTTCCTGCAATTCTGCCTTGCTTTCAAATCCTCTTCGTTGCCTTCCCTCAATATATTTGTGGACGAGAGTCATCATTTATAAGTCTGCAGGTTTGTGAATTGCAGTGCCCCTGAGCTCCATTTTTCAACTCGCTTTCTTGGGCGCTGGCCGCAAAAGCGCAGGATTGCTTCAGGCCCTATTCTGGTCCCAGGCGGCAGGCTGAGCCTGTGGTTAATTCTTCTTCCTGATGGGAAAATAGAGTGACCTCTGCCTGTCCCAACACCTGGAGCTAGTCTCTCATTGGTTCCCCCTCTTCCCTTTCATCCTCAGGACAAATTGCAAGCTGTACGGAACAGGAGGTTAAAGGTGCTGATTCTCCAAGGAGGGAGATTGCTAGTAAAGCGGCTGGAATGGCGAACCCGAGCACAAGGAGCTGAGAAATGATGTGCGTTTTAGAAACCTTTCCCGATCACACGGTGTACCATCTTCTGGGTTTCTCATGCATGTTTTCGATGTAGGAAGATGCCCTTGAACCTGGAGATTTGGGACCCATGGGATGGGTACCACGCAGTATTACTTTAAAGGGTCTGCGTTTGCTCACCCAACCTCACCAAACCTCTCAGCCCCAAGAGTGTCCACCCTTATGTCTCAATCAGCTGTGGGTCTAGATATGGTCAATCCAGGTGGCATTACAGCCGCTGAAAGAATTTTGTAAGAATTTCTCTCTCTTTCACTGTCTTTGTTTCACGGGTTTTTAAAAGTAATTGATTTTTATAATGGGGTTTACCTGCTTTTCACTGCTGTGATTTTGCCGCTTTACACCCACTTGACTCACTTTCAGAGAGATATCAATGCATAGGTTTCAAGATTCTTACTAGTCAGATATATTCTTGGGCGGTGAATAGGGGGTGCTGAGTCCAATTCCTTGAGCAAATAGTAGGGCTTGTCTATTACATATTGGGTTTATGGAACGGTATCTGAGCTAATTTGAAACCCTTGTTGTATGCATCACCCCACCTCACCTTTCCCGTTAAGCAGCCATAATGTGTTTTCTAAACGTGTGACTCTATTCTGTTTTGTAATTCAGTTCAAGGGTAGCGGTTTTTACATTCCCTCTATAAGTCATATCTTATGATAAGTGTCTTTTTCTGTGTGACTTATTTCACTTAGAATCGTCGTACCTAAATCCACTCATCATGCTGCTACTAGCCTTATGACGTTGATTTCATGGCTGAGTGATATTCCATTGTACATAAGGAAAACCACTTCTTTATCCATTTTTCTCTTTCCTGGGATATTTAAGGTGTAACGAAGTGGAGATTCTTGTCAACAGAGCAGCCCTAAACTTTGGGGTGCCTGTGTCTTGCTGATTTTTAGTTTTCTCAATTTATACGCCCATGAGTGGATGTGCCCTATGCTCCCTAAGCTGAGTTTTTTAGATGTTTCAGGACACACCGTGCACTTCTCCAGAGTGGCTGTTGGCAATTTACATCCCGCCCATCAGCGTAGCCAGGCTCCCGTTTCTCCATGGCCTGTCCTGCATTTCTGGTTTTGACACTTTATTCAGCATGGCCCTTTTGACCGATGGGAAGCGAGACTTCTTTGTAGCGCTGATTTGCCTTTCCAGGTTGCTTGGTTGGCCAAAAAGGGCGTATGCGTTTTTTCCTGAATATATTCAGGAAAAAACGCATACGCCCTTTTTGGCCAAGGGCATCATTGTCGAGGTTTTGCCGCTTTTCCTGTGCTTTAAAGGCGATTCGAATCTCCCTCCTGAAATCTGTTTCCTGCAATTCTGCCTTGCTTTCAAATCCTCTTCGTTGCCTTCCCTCAATATATTTGTGGACGAGAGTCATCATTTATAAGTCTGCAGGTTTGTGAATTGCAGTGCCCCTGAGCTCCATTTTTCAACTCGCTTTCTTGGGCGCTGGCCGCAAAAGCGCAGGATTGCTTCAGGCCCTATTCTGGTCCCAGGCGGCAGGCTGAGCCTGTGGTTAATTCTTCTTCCTGATGGGAAAATAGAGTGACCTCTGCCTGTCCCAACACCTGGAGCTAGTCTCTCATTGGTTCCCCCTCTTCCCTTTCATCCTCAGGACAAATTGCAAGCTGTACGGAACAGGAGGTTAAAGGTGCTGATTCTCCAAGGAGGGAGATTGCTAGTAAAGCGGCTGGAATGGCGAACCCGAGCACAAGGAGATGAGAAATGACGTGCGTTTTAGAAACCTTTCCCGATCACACGGTGTACCATCTTCTGGGTTTCTCATGCATGTTTTCGATGTAGGAAGATGCCCTTGAACCTGGAGATTTGGGACCCATGGGATGGGTACCACGCAGTATTACTTTAAAGGGTCTGCGTTTGCTCACCCAACCTCACCAAACCTCTCAGCCCCAAGAGTGTCCACCCTTATGTCTCAATCAGCTGTGGGTCTAGATATGGTCAATCCAGGTGGCATTACAGCCGCTGAACGAATTTTGTAAGAATTTCTCTCTCTTTCACTGTCTTTGTTTCACGGGTTTTTAAAAGTAATTGATTTTTATAATGGGGTTTACCTGCTTTTCACTGCTGTGATTTTGCCGCTTTACACCCACTTGACTCACTTACAGAGAGATATCAATGCATAGGTTTCAAGATTCTTACTAGTCAGATATATTCTTGGGCGGTGAATTGGGGGTGTTGAGTCCAATTCATTGAGGAAGGAGTAGGGCTTGTCTATTACATATTGGGTTTATGGAACGGTATCTGAGATAATTTGAAACCCTTGTTGTATGCATCACCCCACCTCACCTTTCCCGTTAAGCAGCCATAGTGTGTTTTCTAAACGTGTGACTCTATTCTGTTTTGTAATTCAGTTCAAGGGTAGCGGTTTTTACATTCCCTCTATAAGTCATATCTTATGATAAGTGTCTTTTTCTGTGTGACTTATTTCACTTAGAATCGTCGTACCTAAATCCAATCATCATGCTGCTACTAGCCTTATGACGTTGATTTCATGGCTGAGTGATATTCCATTGTACATAAGGACCACCACTTCTTTATCCATTTTTCTCTTTCCTGGGATATTTAAGGTGTAACGAAGTGGAGATTCTTGTCAACAGAGCAGCCCTAAACTTTGGGGTGCCTGTGTCTTGCTGATTTTTAGTTTTCCCAATTTATACGCCCATGAGTGGATGTGCCCTATGCTCCCTAAGCTCAGTTTTTTAGATGTTTCAGGACACACCGTGCACTTCTCCAGAGTGGCTGTTGGCAATTTACATCCCGCCCATCAGCGTAGCCAGGCTCCCGTTTCTCCATGGCCTGTCCTGCATTTCTGGTTTTGACACTTTATTCAGCATGGCCCTTTTGACCGATGGGAAGCGAGACTTCTTTGTAGCGCTGATTTGCCTTTCCAGGTTGCTTGGTTGGCCAAAAAGGGCGTATGCGTTTTTTCCTGAATATATTCAGGAAAAAACGCATACGCCCTCTTTGGCCAAGGGCATCATTGTCGAGGTTTTGCCGCTTTTCCTGTGCTTTAAAGGCGATTCGAATCTCCCTCCTGAAATCTGTTTCCTGCAATTCTGCCTTGCTTTCAAATCCTCTTCGTTTCCTTCCATCAATATATTTGTGGTCGAGAGTCATCATTTATAAGTCTGCAGGTTTGTGAATTGCAGTGCCCCTGAGCTCCATTTTTCAACTCGCTTTCTTGGGCGCTGGCCGCAAAAGCGCAGGATTGCTTCAGGCCCTATTCTGGTCCCAGGCGGCAGGCTGAGCCTGTGGTTAATTCTTCTTCCTGATGGTTAAATAGAGTGACCTCTGCCTGTCCCAACACCTAGAGCTAGTCCCTCATTGGTTGCCCCTCTTCCCTTTCATCCTCAGGACAAATTGCAAGCTGTACGGAACAGGAGGTTAAAGGTGCTGATTCTCCAAGGAGGGAGATTGCTAGTAAAGCGGCTGGAATGGCGAACCCGAGCACAAGGAGATGAGAAATGAGGTGCGTTTTAGAAACCTTTCCCGATCACACGGTGTACCATCTTCTGGGTTTCTCATGCATGTTTTCGATGTAGGAAGATGCCCTTGAACCTGGAGATTTGGGACCCATGGGATGGGTACCACGCAGTATTACTTTAAAGGGTCTGCGTTTGCTCACCCAACCTCACCAAACCTCTCAGCCCCAAGAGTGTCCACCCTTATGTCTCAATCAGCTGTGGGTCTAGATATGGTCAATCCAGTTGGCATTACAGCCGCTGAACGAATTTTGTAAGAATTTCTCTCTCTTTCACTGTCTTTGTTTCACGGGTTTTTAAAAGTAATTGATTTTTATAATGGGGTTTACCTGCTTTTCACTGCTGTGATTTTGCCGCTTTACACCCACTTGACTCACTTACAGAGAGATATCAATGCATAGGTTTCAAGATTCTTACTAGTCAGATATATTCTTGGGCGGTGAATTGGGGGTGTTGAGTCCAATTCATTGAGGAAGGAGTAGGGCTTGTCTATTACATATTGGGTTTATGGAACGGTATCTGAGATAATTTGAAACCCTTGTTGTATGCATCACCCCACCTCACCTTTCCCGTTAAGCAGCCATAGTGTGTTTTCTAAACGTGTGACTCTATTCTGTTTTGTAATTCAGTTCAAGGGTAGCGGTTTTTACATTCCCTCTATAAGTCATATCTTATGATAAGTGTCTTTTTCTGTGTGACTTATTTCACTTAGAATCGTCGTACCTAAATCCAATCATCATGCTGCTACTAGCCTTATGACGTTGATTTCATGGCTGAGTGATATTCCATTGTACATAAGGACCACAATTTCTTTATCCATTTTTCTCTTTCCTGGGATATTTAAGGTGTAACGAAGTGGAGATTCTTGTCAACAGAGCAGCCCTAAACTTTGGGGTGCCTGTGTCTTGCTGATTTTTAGTTTTCCCAATTTATACGCCCATGAGTGGATGTGCCCTATGCTCCCTAAGCTGAGTTTTTTAGATGTTTCAAGACACACCGTGCACTTCTCCAGAGTGGCTGTTGGCAATTTACATCCCGCCCATCAGCGTAGCCAGGCTCCCGTTTCTCCATGGCCTGTCCTGCATTTCTGGTTTTGACACTTTATTCAGCATGGCCCTTTTGACCGATGGGAAGCGAGACTTCTTTGTAGCGCTGATTTGCCTTTCCAGGTTGCTTGGTTGGCCAAAAAGGGCGTATGCGTTTTTTCCTGAATATATTCAGCAAAAAACGCATAGGCCCTTTTTGGCCAAGGGCATCATTGTCGAGGTTTTGCCGCTTTTCCTGTGCTTTAAAGGCGATTCGAATCTCCCTCCTGAAATCTGTTTCCTGCAATTCTGCCTTGCTTTCAAATCCTCTTCGTTGCCTTCCCTCAATATATTTGTGGACGAGAGTCATCATTTATAACTCTGCAGGTTTGTGAATTGCAGTGCCCCTGAGCTCCATTTTTCAACTCGCTTTCTAGGGCGCTGGCCGCAAAAGCGCAGGATTGCTTCAGGCCCTATTCTGGTCCCAGGCGGCAGGCTGAGCCTGTGGTTAATTCTTCTTCCTGATGGGAAAATAGAGTGACCTCTGCCTGTCCCAACACCTGGAGCTAGTCTCTCATTGGTTCCCCCTCTTCCCTTTCATCCTCAGGACAAATTGCAAGCTGTACGGAACAGGAGGTTAAAGGTGCTGATTCTCCAAGGAGGGAGATTGCTAGTAAAGCGGCTGGAATGGCGAACCCGAGCACAAGGAGATGAGAAATGAGGTGCGTTTTAGAAACCTTTCTCGATCACACAGTGTACCATCTTCTGGGTTTCTCATGCATGTTTTCGATGTAGGAAGATGCCCTTGAACCTGGAGATTTGGGACCCATGGGATGGGTACCACGCAGTATTACTTTAAAGGGTCTGCGTTTGCTCACCCAACCTCACCAAACCTCTCAGCCCCAAGAGTGTCCACCCTTATGTCTCAATCAGCTGTGGGTCTAGATATGGTCAATCCAGGTGGCATTACAGCCGCTGAACGAATTTTGTAAGAATTTCTCTCTCTTTCACTGTCTTTGTTTCACGGGTTTTTAAAAGTAATTGATTTTTATAATGGGGTTTACCTGCTTTTCACTGCTGTGATTTTGCCGCTTTACACCCACTTGACTCACTTACAGAGAGATATCAATGCATAGGTTTCAAGATTCTTACTAGTCAGATATATTCTTGGACGGTGAATTGGGGGTGTTGAGTCCAATTCATTGAGGAAGGAGTAGGGCTTGTCTATTACATATTGGGTTTATGGAACGGTATCTGAGATAATTTGAAACCCTTGTTGTATGCATCACCCCACCTCACCTTTCCCGTTAAGCAGCCATAGTGTGTTTTCTAAACGTGTGACTCTATTCTGTTTTGTAATTCAGTTCAAGGGTAGCGGTTTTTACATTCCCTCTATAAGTCATATCTTATGATAAGTGTCTTTTTCTGTGTGACTTATTTCACTTAGAATCGTCGTACCTAAATCCACTCATCATGCTGCTACTAGCCTTATGACGTTGATTTCATGGCTGAGTGATATTCCATTGTACATAAGGACCACAACTTCTTTATCCATTTTTCTCTTTCGTGAGATATTTAAGGTGTAACCAAGTGGAGGTTCTTGTCAACAGAGCAGCCCTAAACTTTGGGGTGCCTGTGTCTTGCTGATTTTTAGTTTTCCCAGTTTATACGCCCATGAGTGGATGTGCCCTATGCTCCCTAAGCTGAGTTTTGTAGATGTTTCAGGACACACCGTGCACTTCTCCAGAGTGGCTGTTGGCAATTTACATCCCGCCCATCAGCGTAGCCAGGCTCCCGTTTCTCCATGGCCTGTCCTGCATTTCTGGTTTTGACACTTTATTCAGCATGGCCCTTTTGACCGATGGGAAGCGAGACTTCTTTGTAGCGCTGATTTGCCTTTCCAGGTTGCTTGGTTGGCCAAAAAGGGCGTATGCGTTTTTTCCTGAATATATTCAGGAAAAAACGCATACGCCCTTTTTGGCCAAGGGCATCATTGTCGAGGTTTTGCCGCTTTTCCTGTGCTTTAAAGGCGATTCGAATCTCCCTCCTGAAATCTGTTTCCTGCAATTCTGCCTTGCTTTCAAATCCTCTTCGTTTCCTTCCATCAATATATTTGTGGTCGAGAGTCATCATTTATAAGTCTGCAGGTTTGTGAATTGCAGTGCCCCTGAGCTCCATTTTTCAACTCGCTTTCTTGGGCGCTGGCCGCAAAAGCGCAGGATTGCTTCAGGCCCTATTCTGGTCCCAGGCGGCAGGCTGAGCCTGTGGTTAATTCTTCTTCCTGATGGGAAAATAGAGTGACCTCTGCCTGTCCCAACACCTAGAGCTAGTCCCTCATTGGTTCCCCCTCTTCCCTTTCATCCTCAGGACAAATTGCAAGCTGTACGGAACAGGAGGTTAAAGGTGCTGATTCTCCAAGGAGGGAGATTGCTAGTAAAGCGGCTGGAATGGCGAACCCGAGCACAAGGAGATGAGAAATGAGGTGCGTTTTAGAAACCTTTCCCGATCACACGGTGTACCATCTTCTGGGTTTCTCATGCATGTTTTCGATGTAGGAAGATGCCCTTGAACCTGGAGATTTGGGACCCATGGGATGGGTACCACGCAGTATTACTTTAAAGGGTCTGCGTTTGCTCACCCAACCTCACCAAACCTCTCAGCCCCAAGAGTGTCCACCCTTATGTCTCAATCAGCTGTCGGTCTAGATATGGTCAATCCAGGTGGCATTACAGCCGCTGAACGAATTTTGTAAGAATTTCTCTCTCTTTCACTGTCTTTGTTTCACGGGTTTTTAAAAGTAATTGATTTTTATAATGGGGTTTACCTGCTTTTCACTGCTGTGATTTTGCCGCTTTACACCCAATTGACTCACTTACAGAGAGATATCAATGCATAGGTTTCAAGATTCTTACTAGTCAGATATATTCTTGGGCGGTGAATTGGGGGTGTTGAGTCCAATTCATTGAGGAAGGAATAGGGCTTGTCTATTACATATTGGGTTTATGGAACGGTATCTGAGATAATTTGAAACCCTTGTTGTATGCATCACCCCACCTCACCTTTCCCGTTAAGCAGCCATAGTGTGTTTTCTAAACGTGTGACTCTATTCTGTTTTGTAATTCAGTTCAAGGGTAGCGGTTTTTACATTCCCTCTATAAGTCATATCTTATGATAAGTGTCTTTTTCTGTGTGACTTATTTCACTTAGAATCGTCGTACCTAAATCCAATCATCATGCTGCTACTAGCCTTATGACGTTGATTTCATGGCTGAGTGATATTCCATTGTACATAAGGACCACAACTTCTTTATCCATTTTTCTCTTTCCTGGGATATTTAAGGTGTAACGAAGTGGAGATTCTTGTCAACAGAGCAGCCCTAAACTTTGGGGTGCCTGTGTCTTGCTGATTTTTAGTTTTCCCAATTTATACGCCCATGAGTGGATGTGCCCTATGCTCCCTAAGCTCAGTTTTTTAGATGTTTCAGGACACACCGTACACTTCTCCAGAGTGGCTGTTAGCAATTTACATCCCGCCCATCAGCGTAGCCAGGCTCCCGTTTCTCCATGGCCTGTCCTGCATTTCTGGTTTTGACACTTTATTCAGCATGGCCCTTTTGACCGATGGGAAGCGAGACTTCTTTGTAGCGCTGATTTGCCTTTCCAGGTTGCTTGGTTGGCCAAAAAGGGCGTATGCGTTTTTTCCTGAATATATTCAGGAAAAAACGCATACGCCCTTTTTGGCCAAGGGCATCATTGTCGAGGTTTTGCCGCTTTTCCTGTGCTTTAAAGGCGATTCGAATCTCCCTCCTGAAATCTGTTTCCTGCAATTCTGCCTTGCTTTCAAATCCTCGTCGTTGCCTTCCCTCAATATATTTGTGGACGAGAGTCATCATTTATAACTCTGCAGGTTTGTGAATTGCAGTGCCCCTGAGCTCCATTTTTCAACTCGCTTTCTAGGGCGCTGGCCGCAAAAGCGCAGGATTGCTTCAGGCCCTATTCTGGTCCCAGGCGGCAGGCTGAGCCTGTGGTTAATTCTTCTTCCTGATGGGAAAATAGAGTGACCTCTGCCTGTCCCAACACCTAGAGCTAGTCCCTCATTGGTTCCCCCTTTTCCCTTTCATCCTCAGGACAATTTGCAAGCTGTACGGAACAGGAGGTTAAAGGTGCTGATTCTCCAAGGAGGGAGATTGCTAGTAAAGCGGCTGGAATGGCGAACCCGAGCACAAGGAGATGAGAAATGAGGTGCGTTTTAGAAACCTTTCCCGATCACACGGTGTACCATCTTCTGGGTTTCTCATGCATGTTTTCGATGTAGGAACATGCCCTTGAACCTGGAGATTTGGGACCCATGGGATGGGTACCACGCAGTATTACTTTAAAGGGTCTGCGTTTGCTCACCCAACCTCACCAAACCTCTCAGCCCCAAGAGTGTCCACCCTTATGTCTCAATCAGCTGTGGGTCTAGATATGGTCAATCCAGGTGGCATTACAGCCGCTGAACGAATTTTGTAAGAATTTCTCTCTCTTTCACTGTCTTTGTTTCACGGGTTTTTAAAAGTAATTGATTTTTATAATGGGGTTTACCTGCTTTTCACTGCTGTGATTTTGCCGCTTTACACCCACTTGACTCACTTACAGAGAGATATCAATGCATAGGTTTCAAGATTCTTACTAGTCAGATATATTCTTGGGCGGTGAATTGGGGGTGTTGAGTCCAATTCATTGAGGAAGGAGTAGGGCTTGTCTATTACATATTGGGTTTATGGAACGGTATCTGAGATAATTTGAAACCCTTGTTGTATGCATCACCCCACCTCACCTTTCCCGTTAAGCAGCCATAGTGTGTTTTCTAAACGTGTGACTCTATTCTGTTTTGTAATTCAGTTCAAGGGTAGCGGTTTTTACATTGCCTCTATAAGTCATATCTTATGATAAGTGTCTTTTTCTGTGTGACTTATTTCACTTAGAATCGTCGTACCTAAATCCACTCATCATGCTGCTACTAGCCTTATGACGTCGATTTCATGGCTGAGTGATATTCCATTGTACATAAGGACCACAACTTCTTTATCCATTTTTCTCTTTCCTGGGATATTTAAGGTGTAACGAAGTGGAGATTCTTGTCAACAGAGCAGCCCTAAACTTTGGGGTGCCTGTGTCTTGCTGATTTTTAGTTTTCCCAGTTTATACGCCCATGAGTGGATGTGCCCTATGCTCCCTAAGCTCAGTTTTTTAGATGTTTCAGGACACACCGTGCACTTCTCCAGAGTGGCTGTTGGCAATTTACATCCCGCCCATCAGCGTAGCCAGGCTCCCGTTTCTCCATGGCCTGTCCTGCATTTCTGGTTTTGACACTTTATTCAGCATGGCCCTTTTGACCGATGGGAAGCGAGACTTCTTTGTAGCGCTGATTTGCCTTTCCAGGTTGCTTGGTTGGCCAAAAAGGGCGTATGCGTTTTTTCCTGAATATATTCAGGAAAAAACGCATACGCCCTTTTTGGCCAAGGGCATCATTGTCGAGGTTTTGCCGCTTTTCCTGTGCTTTAAAGGCGATTCGAATCTCCCTCCTGAAATCTGTTTCCTGCAATTCTGCCTTGCTTTCAAATCCTCTTCGTTTCCTTCCATCAATATATTTGTGGTCGAGAGTCATCATTTATAAGTCTGCAGGTTTGTGAATTGCAGTGCCCCTGAGCTCCATTTTTCAACTCGCTTTCTTGGGCGCTGGCCGCAAAAGCGCAGGATTGCTTCAGGCCCTATTCTGGTCCCAGGCGGCAGGCTGAGCCTGTGGTTAATTCTTCTTCCTGATGGGAAAATAGAGTGACCTCTGCCTGTCCCAACACCTAGAGCTAGTCCCTCATTGGTTCCCCCTCTTCCCTTTCATCCTCAGGACAAATTGCAAGCTGTACGGAACAGGAGGTTAAAGGTGCTGATTCTCCAAGGAGGGAGATTGCTAGTAAAGCGGCTGGAATGGCGAACCCGAGCACAAGGAGATGAGAAATGAGGTGCGTTTTAGAAACCTTTCCCGATCACACGGTGTACCATCTTCTGGGTTTCTCATGCATGTTTTCGATGTAGGAAGATGCCCTTGAACCTGGAGATTTGGGACCCATGGGATGGGTACCACGCAGTATTACTTTAAAGGGTCTGCGTTTGCTCACCCAACCTCACCAAACCTCTCAGCCCCAAGAGTGTCCACCCTTATGTCTCAATCAGCTGTGGGTCTAGATATGGTCAATCCAGGTGGCATTACAGCCGCTGAACGAATTTTGTAAGAATTTCTCTCTCTTTCACTGTCTTTGTTTCACGGGTTTTTAAAAGTAATTGATTTTTATAATGGGGTTTACCTGCTTTTCACTGCTGTGATTTTGCCGCTTTACACCCACTTGACTCACTTACAGAGAGATATCAATGCATAGGTTTCAAGATTCTTACTAGTCAGATATATTCTTGGGCGGTGAATTGGGGGTGTTGAGTCCAATTCATTGAGGAAGGAGTAGGGCTTGTCTATTACATATTGGGTTTATGGAACGGTATCTGAGATAATTTGAAACCCTTGTTGTATGCATCACCCCACCTCACCTTTCCCGTTAAGCAGCCATAGTGTGTTTTCTAAACGTGTGACTCTATTCTGTTTTGTAATTCAGTTCAAGGGTAGCGGTTTTTACATTCCCTCTATAAGTCATATCTTATGATAAGTGTCTTTTTCTGTGTGACTTATTTCACTTAGAATCGTCGTACCTAAATCCAATCATCATGCTGCTACTAGCCTTATGACGTTGATTTCATGGCTGAGTGATATTCCATTGTACATAAGGACCACAACTTCTTTATCCATTTTTCTCTTTCCTGGGATATTTAAGGTGTAACAAAGTGGAGATTCTTGTCAACAGAGCAGCCCTAAACTTTGGGGTGCCTGTGTCTTGCTGATTTTTAGTTTTCCCAATTTATACGCCCATGAGTGGATGTGCCCTATGCTCCCTAAGCTGAGTTTTTTAGATGTTTCAGGACACACCGTGCACTTCTCCAGAGTGGCTGTTGGCAATTTACATCCCGCCCATCAGCGTAGCCAGGCTCCCGTTTCTCCATGGCCTGTCCTGCATTTCTGGTTTTGACACTTTATTCAGCATGGCCCTTTTGACCGATGGGAAGCGAGACTTCTTTGTAGCGCTGATTTGCCTTTCCAGGTTGCTTGGTTGGCCAAAAAGGGCGTATGCGTTTTTTCCTGAATATATTCAGGAAAAAACGCATACGCCCTTTTTGGCCAAGGGCATCATTGTCGAGGTTTTGCCGCCTTTCCTGTGCTTTAAAGGCGATTCGAATCTCCCTCCTGAAATCTGTTTCCTGCAATTCTGCCTTGCTTTCAAATCCTCTTCGTTTCCTTCCATCAATATATTTGTGGTCGAGAGTCATCATTTATAAGTCTGCAGGTTTGTGAATTGCAGTGCCCCTGAGCTCCATTTTTCAACTCGCTTTCTTGGGCGCTGGCCGCAAAAGCGCAGGATTGCTTCAGGCCCTATTCTGGTCCCAGGCGGCAGGCTGAGCCTGTGGTTAATTCTTCTTCCTGATGGGAAAATAGAGTGACCTCTGCCTGTCCCAACACCTAGAGCTAGTCCCTCATTGGTTCCCCCTCTTCCCTTTCATCCTCAGGACAAATTGCAAGCTGTACGGAACAGGAGGTTAAAGGTGCTGATTCTCCAAGGAGGGAGATTGCTAGTAAAGCGGCTGGAATGGCGAACCCGAGCACAAGGAGCTGAGAAATGAGGTGCGTTTTAGAAACCTTTCCCGATCACACGGTGTACCATCTTCTGGGTTTCTCATGCATGTTTTCGATGTAGGAAGATGCCCTTGAACCTGGAGATTTGGGACCCATGGGATGGGTACCACGCAGTATTACTTTAAAGGGTCTGCGTTTGCTCACCCAACCTCACCAAACCTCTCAGCCCCAAGAGTGTCCACCCTTATGTCTCAATCAGCTGTGGGTCTAGATATGGTCAATCCAGGTGGCATCACAGCCGCTGAACGAATTTTGTAAGAATTTCTCTCTCTTTCACTGTCTTTGTTTCACGGGTTTTTAAAAGTAATTGATTTTTATAATGGGGTTTACCTGCTTTTCACTGCTGTGATTTTGCCGCTTTACACCCACTTGACTCACTTTCAGAGAGATATCAATGCATAGGTTTCAAGATTCTTACTAGTCAGATATATTCTTGGGCGGTGAATAGGGGGTGCTGAGTCCAATTCCTTGAGCAAATAGTAGGGCTTGTCTATTACATATTGGGTTTATGGAACGGTATCTGAGCTAATTTGAAACCCTTGTTGTATGCATCACCCCACCTCACCTTTCCCGTTAAGCAGCCATAATGTGTTTTCTAAACGTGTGACTCTATTCTGTTTTGTAATTCAGTTCAAGGGTAGCGGTTTTTACATTCCCTCTATAAGTCATATCTTATGATAAGTGTCTTTTTCTGTGTGACTTATTTCACTTAGAATCGTCGTACCTAAATCCACTCATCATGCTGCTACTAGCCTTATGACGTTGATTTCATGGCTGAGTGATATTCCATTGTACATAAGGAAAACCACTTCTTTATCCATTTTTCTCTTTCCTGGGATATTTAAGGTGTAACGAAGTGGAGATTCTTGTCAACAGAGCAGCCCTAAACTTTGGGGTGCCTGTGTCTTGCTGATTTTTAGTTTTCTCAATTTATACGCCCATGAGTGGATGTGCCCTATGCTCCCTAAGCTGAGTTTTTTAGATGTTTCAGGACACACCGTGCACTTCTCCAGAGTGGCTGTTGGCAATTTACATCCCGCCCATCAGCGTAGCCAGGCTCCCGTTTCTCCATGGCCTGTCCTGCATTTCTGGTTTTGACACTTTATTCAGCATGGCCCTTTTGACCGATGGGAAGCGAGACTTCTTTGTAGCGCTGATTTGCCTTTCCAGGTTGCTTGGTTGGCCAAAAAGGGCGTATGCGTTTTTTCCTGAATATATTCAGGAAAAAACGCATACGCCCTTTTTGGCCAAGGGCATCATTGTCGAGGTTTTGCCGCTTTTCCTGTGCTTTAAAGGCGATTCGAATCTCCCTCCTGAAATCTGTTTCCTGCAATTCTGCCTTGCTTTCAAATCCTCTTCGTTGCCTTCCCTCAATATATTTGTGGACGAGAGTCATCATTTATAAGTCTGCAGGTTTGTGAATTGCAGTGCCCCTGAGCTCCATTTTTCAACTCGCTTTCTTGGGCGCTGGCCGCAAAAGCGCAGGATTGCTTCAGGCCCTATTCTGGTCCCAGGCGGCAGGCTGAGCCTGTGGTTAATTCTTCTTCCTGATGGGAAAATAGAGTGACCTCTGCCTGTCCCAACACCTGGAGCTAGTCTCTCATTGGTTCCCCCTCTTCCCTTTCATCCTCAGGACAAATTGCAAGCTGTACGGAACAGGAGGTTAAAGGTGCTGATTCTCCAAGGAGGGAGATTGCTAGTAAAGCGGCTGGAATGGCGAACCCGAGCACAAGGAGATGAGAAATGACGTGCGTTTTAGAAACCTTTCCCGATCACACGGTGTACCATCTTCTGGGTTTCTCATGCATGTTTTCGATGTAGGAAGATGCCCTTGAACCTGGAGATTTGGGACCCATGGGATGGGTACCACGCAGTATTACTTTAAAGGGTCTGCGTTTGCTCACCCAACCTCACCAAACCTCTCAGCCCCAAGAGTGTCCACCCTTATGTCTCAATCAGCTGTGGGTCTAGATATGGTCAATCCAGGTGGCATTACAGCCGCTGAACGAATTTTGTAAGAATTTCTCTCTCTTTCACTGTCTTTGTTTCACGGGTTTTTAAAAGTAATTGATTTTTATAATGGGGTTTACCTGCTTTTCACTGCTGTGATTTTGCCGCTTTACACCCACTTGACTCACTTACAGAGAGATATCAATGCATAGGTTTCAAGATTCTTACTAGTCAGATATATTCTTGGGCGGTGAATTGGGGGTGTTGAGTCCAATTCATTGAGGAAGGAGTAGGGCTTGTCTATTACATATTGGGTTTATGGAACGGTATCTGAGATAATTTGAAACCCTTGTTGTATGCATCACCCCACCTCACCTTTCCCGTTAAGCAGCCATAGTGTGTTTTCTAAACGTGTGACTCTATTCTGTTTTGTAATTCAGTTCAAGGGTAGAGGTTTTTACATTCCCTCTATAAGTCATATCTTATGATAAGTGTCTTTTTCTGTGTGACTTATTTCACTTAGAATCGTCGTACCTAAATCCAATCATCATGCTGCTACTAGCCTTATGACGTTGATTTCATGGCTGAGTGATATTCCATTGTACATAAGGACCACCACTTCTTTATCCATTTTTCTCTTTCCTGGGATATTTAAGGTGTAACGAAGTGGAGATTCTTGTCAACAGAGCAGCCCTAAACTTTGGGGTGCCTGTGTCTTGCTGATTTTTAGTTTTCCCAATTTATACGCCCATGAGTGGATGTGCCCTATGCTCCCTAAGCTCAGTTTTTTAGATGTTTCAGGACACACCGTGCACTTCTCCAGAGTGGCTGTTGGCAATTTACATCCCGCCCATCAGCGTAGCCAGGCTCCCGTTTCTCCATGGCCTGTCCTGCATTTCTGGTTTTGACACTTTATTCAGCATGGCCCTTTTGACCGATGGGAAGCGAGACTTCTTTGTAGCGCTGATTTGCCTTTCCAGGTTGCTTGGTTGGCCAAAAAGGGCGTATGCGTTTTTTCCTGAATATATTCAGGAAAAAACGCATACGCCCTCTTTGGCCAAGGGCATCATTGTCGAGGTTTTGCCGCTTTTCCTGTGCTTTAAAGGCGATTCGAATCTCCCTCCTGAAATCTGTTTCCTGCAATTCTGCCTTGCTTTCAAATCCTCTTCGTTTCCTTCCATCAATATATTTGTGGTCGAGAGTCATCATTTATAAGTCTGCAGGTTTGTGAATTGCAGTGCCCCTGAGCTCCATTTTTCAACTCGCTTTCTTGGGCGCTGGCCGCAAAAGCGCAGGATTGCTTCAGGCCCTATTCTGGTCCCAGGCGGCAGGCTGAGCCTGTGGTTAATTCTTCTTCCTGATGGTTAAATAGAGTGACCTCTGCCTGTCCCAACACCTAGAGCTAGTCCCTCATTGGTTGCCCCTCTTCCCTTTCATCCTCAGGACAAATTGCAAGCTGTACGGAACAGGAGGTTAAAGGTGCTGATTCTCCAAGGAGGGAGATTGCTAGTAAAGCGGCTGGAATGGCGAACCCGAGCACAAGGAGATGAGAAATGAGGTGCGTTTTAGAAACCTTTCCCGATCACACGGTGTACCATCTTCTGGGTTTCTCATGCATGTTTTCGATGTAGGAAGATGCCCTTGAACCTGGAGATTTGGGACCCATGGGATGGGTACCACGCAGTATTACTTTAAAGGGTCTGCGTTTGCTCACCCAACCTCACCAAACCTCTCAGCCCCAAGAGTGTCCACCCTTATGTCTCAATCAGCTGTGGGTCTAGATATGGTCAATCCAGTTGGCATTAGAGCCGCTGAACGAATTTTGTAAGAATTTCTCTCTCTTTCACTGTCTTTGTTTCACGGGTTTTTAAAAGTAATTGATTTTTATAATGGGGTTTACCTGCTTTTCACTGCTGTGATTTTGCCGCTTTACACCCACTTGACTCACTTACAGAGAGATATCAATGCATAGGTTTCAAGATTCTTACTAGTCAGATATATTCTTGGGCGGTGAATTGGGGGTGTTGAGTCCAATTCATTGAGGAAGGAGTAGGGCTTGTCTATTACATATTGGGTTTATGGAACGGTATCTGAGATAATTTGAAACCCTTGTTGTATGCATCACCCCACCTCACCTTTCCCGTTAAGCAGCCATAGTGTGTTTTCTAAACGTGTGACTCTATTCTGTTTTGTAATTCAGTTCAAGGGTAGCGGTTTTTACATTCCCTCTATAAGTCATATCTTATGATAAGTGTCTTTTTCTGTGTGACTTATTTCACTTAGAATCGTCGTACCTAAATCCAATCATCATGCTGCTACTAGCCTTATGACGTTGATTTCATGGCTGAGTGATATTCCATTGTACATAAGGACCACAATTTCTTTATCCATTTTTCTCTTTCCTGGGATATTTAAGGTGTAACGAAGTGGAGATTCTTGTCAACAGAGCAGCCCTAAACTTTGGGGTGCCTGTGTCTTGCTGATTTTTAGTTTTCCCAATTTATACGCCCATGAGTGGATGTGCCCTATGCTCCCTAAGCTGAGTTTTTTAGATGTTTCAAGACACACCGTGCACTTCTCCAGAGTGGCTGTTGGCAATTTACATCCCGCCCATCAGCGTAGCCAGGCTCCCGTTTCTCCATGGCCTGTCCTGCATTTCTGGTTTTGACACTTTATTCAGCATGGCCCTTTTGACCGATGGGAAGCGAGACTTCTTTGTAGCGCTGATTTGCCTTTCCAGGTTGCTTGGTTGGCCAAAAAGGGCGTATGCGTTTTTTCCTGAATATATTCAGCAAAAAACGCATAGGCCCTTTTTGGCCAAGGGCATCATTGTCGAGGTTTTGCCGCTTTTCCTGTGCTTTAAAGGCGATTCGAATCTCCCTCCTGAAATCTGTTTCCTGCAATTCTGCCTTGCTTTCAAATCCTCTTCGTTGCCTTCCCTCAATATATTTGTGGACGAGAGTCATCATTTATAACTCTGCAGGTTTGTGAATTGCAGTGCCCCTGAGCTCCATTTTTCAACTCGCTTTCTAGGGCGCTGGCCGCAAAAGCGCAGGATTGCTTCAGGCCCTATTCTGGTCCCAGGCGGCAGGCTGAGCCTGTGGTTAATTCTTCTTCCTGATGGGAAAATAGAGTGACCTCTGCCTGTCCCAACACCTGGAGCTAGTCTCTCATTGGTTCCCCCTCTTCCCTTTCATCCTCAGGACAAATTGCAAGCTGTACGGAACAGGAGGTTAAAGGTGCTGATTCTCCAAGGAGGGAGATTGCTAGTAAAGCGGCTGGAATGGCGAACCCGAGCACAAGGAGATGAGAAATGAGGTGCGTTTTAGAAACCTTTCCCGATCACACAGTGTACCATCTTCTGGGTTTCTCATGCATGTTTTCGATGTAGGAAGATGCCCTTGAACCTGGAGATTTGGGACCCATGGGATGGGTACCACGCAGTATTACTTTAAAGGGTCTGCGTTTGCTCACCCAACCTCACCAAACCTCTCAGCCCCAAGAGTGTCCACCCTTATGTCTCAATCAGCTGTGGGTCTAGATATGGTCAATCCAGGTGGCATTACAGCCGCTGAACGAATTTTGTAAGAATTTCTCTCTCTTTCACTGTCTTTGTTTCACGGGTTTTTAAAAGTAATTGATTTTTATAATGGGGTTTACCTGCTTTTCACTGCTGTGATTTTGCCGCTTTACACCCACTTGACTCACTTACAGAGAGATATCAATGCATAGGTTTCAAGATTCTTACTAGTCAGATATATTCTTGGACGGTGAATTGGGGGTGTTGAGTCCAATTCATTGAGGAAGGAGTAGGGCTTGTCTATTACATATTGGGTTTATGGAACGGTATCTGAGATAATTTGAAACCCTTGTTGTATGCATCACCCCACCTCACCTTTCCCGTTAAGCAGCCATAGTGTGTTTTCTAAACGTGTGACTCTATTCTGTTTTGTAATTCAGTTCAAGGGTAGCGGTTTTTACATTCCCTCTATAAGTCATATCTTATGATAAGTGTCTTTTTCTGTGTGACTTATTTCACTTAGAATCGTCGTACCTAAATCCACTCATCATGCTGCTACTAGCCTTATGACGTTGATTTCATGGCTGAGTGATATTCCATTGTACATAAGGACCACAACTTCTTTATCCATTTTTCTCTTTCGTGAGATATTTAAGGTGTAACCAAGTGGAGGTTCTTGTCAACAGAGCAGCCCTAAACTTTGGGGTGCCTGTGTCTTGCTGATTTTTAGTTTTCCCAGTTTATACGCCCATGAGTGGATGTGCCCTATGCTCCCTAAGCTGAGTTTTGTAGATGTTTCAGGACACACCGTGCACTTCTCCAGAGTGGCTGTTGGCAATTTACATCCCGCCCATCAGCGTAGCCAGGCTCCCGTTTCTCCATGGCCTGTCCTGCATTTCTGGTTTTGACACTTTATTCAGCATGGCCCTTTTGACCGATGGGAAGCGAGACTTCTTTGTAGCGCTGATTTGCCTTTCCAGGTTGCTTGGTTGGCCAAAAAGGGCGTATGCGTTTTTTCCTGAATATATTCAGGAAAAAACGCATACGCCCTTTTTGGCCAAGGGCATCATTGTCGAGGTTTTGCCGCTTTTCCTGTGCTTTAAAGGCGATTCGAATCTCCCTCCTGAAATCTGTTTCCTGCAATTCTGCCTTGCTTTCAAATCCTCTTCGTTTCCTTCCATCAATATATTTGTGGTCGAGAGTCATCATTTATAAGTCTGCAGGTTTGTGAATTGCAGTGCCCCTGAGCTCCATTTTTCAACTCGCTTTCTTGGGCGCTGGCCGCAAAAGCGCAGGATTGCTTCAGGCCCTATTCTGGTCCCAGGCGGCAGGCTGAGCCTGTGGTTAATTCTTCTTCCTGATGGGAAAATAGAGTGACCTCTGCCTGTCCCAACACCTAGAGCTAGTCCCTCATTGGTTCCCCCTCTTCCCTTTCATCCTCAGGACAAATTGCAAGCTGTACGGAACAGGAGGTTAAAGGTGCTGATTCTCCAAGGAGGGAGATTGCTAGTAAAGCGGCTGGAATGGCGAACCCGAGCACAAGGAGATGAGAAATGAGGTGCGTTTTAGAAACCTTTCCCGATCACACGGTGTACCATCTTCTGGGTTTCTCATGCATGTTTTCGATGTAGGAAGATGCCCTTGAACCTGGAGATTTGGGACCCATGGGATGGGTACCACGCAGTATTACTTTAAAGGGTCTGCGTTTGCTCACCCAACCTCACCAAACCTCTCAGCCCCAAGAGTGTCCACCCTTATGTCTCAATCAGCTGTCGGTCTAGATATGGTCAATCCAGGTGGCATTACAGCCGCTGAACGAATTTTGTAAGAATTTCTCTCTCTTTCACTGTCTTTGTTTCACGGGTTTTTAAAAGTAATTGATTTTTATAATGGGGTTTACCTGCTTTTCACTGCTGTGATTTTGCCGCTTTACACCCAATTGACTCACTTACAGAGAGATATCAATGCATAGGTTTCAAGATTCTTACTAGTCAGATATATTCTTGGGCGGTGAATTGGGGGTGTTGAGTCCAATTCATTGAGGAAGGAATAGGGCTTGTCTATTACATATTGGGTTTATGGAACGGTATCTGAGATAATTTGAAACCCTTGTTGTATGCATCACCCCACCTCACCTTTCCCGTTAAGCAGCCATAGTGTGTTTTCTAAACGTGTGACTCTATTCTGTTTTGTAATTCAGTTCAAGGGTAGCGGTTTTTACATTCCCTCTATAAGTCATATCTTATGATAAGTGTCTTTTTCTGTGTGACTTATTTCACTTAGAATCGTCGTACCTAAATCCAATCATCATGCTGCTACTAGCCTTATGACGTTGATTTCATGGCTGAGTGATATTCCATTGTACATAAGGACCACAACTTCTTTATCCATTTTTCTCTTTCCTGGGATATTTAAGGTGTAACGAAGTGGAGATTCTTGTCAACAGAGCAGCCCTAAACTTTGGGGTGCCTGTGTCTTGCTGATTTTTAGTTTTCCCAATTTATACGCCCATGAGTGGATGTGCCCTATGCTCCCTAAGCTCAGTTTTTTAGATGTTTCAGGACACACCGTACACTTCTCCAGAGTGGCTGTTAGCAATTTACATCCCGCCCATCAGCGTAGCCAGGCTCCCGTTTCTCCATGGCCTGTCCTGCATTTCTGGTTTTGACACTTTATTCAGCATGGCCCTTTTGACCGATGGGAAGCGAGACTTCTTTGTAGCGCTGATTTGCCTTTCCAGGTTGCTTGGTTGGCCAAAAAGGGCGTATGCGTTTTTTCCTGAATATATTCAGGAAAAAACGCATAGGCCCTTTTTGGCCAAGGGCATCATTGTCGAGGTTTTGCCGCTTTTCCTGTGCTTTAAAGGCGATTCGAATCTCCCTCCTGAAATCTGTTTCCTGCAATTCTGCCTTGCTTTCAAATCCTCGTCGTTGCCTTCCCTCAATATATTTGTGGACGAGAGTCATCATTTATAACTCTGCAGGTTTGTGAATTGCAGTGCCCCTGAGCTCCATTTTTCAACTCGCTTTCTAGGGCGCTGGCCGCAAAAGCGCAGGATTGCTTCAGGCCCTATTCTGGTCCCAGGCGGCAGGCTGAGCCTGTGGTTAATTCTTCTTCCTGATGGGAAAATAGAGTGACCTCTGCCTGTCCCAACACCTAGAGCTAGTCCCTCATTGGTTCCCCCTTTTCTCTTTCATCCTCAGGACAATTTGCAAGCTGTACGGAACAGGAGGTTAAAGGTGCTGATTCTCCAAGGAGGGAGATTGCTAGTAAAGCGGCTGGAATGGCGAACCCGAGCACAAGGAGATGAGAAATGAGGTGCGTTTTAGAAACCTTTCCCGATCACACGGTGTACCATCTTCTGGGTTTCTCATGCATGTTTTCGATGTAGGAACATGCCCTTGAACCTGGAGATTTGGGACCCATGGGATGGGTACCACGCAGTATTACTTTAAAGGGTCTGCGTTTGCTCACCCAACCTCACCAAACCTCTCAGCCCCAAGAGTGTCCACCCTTATGTCTCAATCAGCTGTGGGTCTAGATATGGTCAATCCAGGTGGCATTACAGCCGCTGAACGAATTTTGTAAGAATTTCTCTCTCTTTCACTGTCTTTGTTTCACGGGTTTTTAAAAGTAATTGATTTTTATAATGGGGTTTACCTGCTTTTCACTGCTGTGATTTTGCCGCTTTACACCCACTTGACTCACTTACAGAGAGATATCAATGCATAGGTTTCAAGATTCTTACTAGTCAGATATATTCTTGGGCGGTGAATTGGGGGTGTTGAGTCCAATTCATTGAGGAAGGAGTAGGGCTTGTCTATTACATATTGGGTTTATGGAACGGTATCTGAGATAATTTGAAACCCTTGTTGTATGCATCACCCCACCTCACCTTTCCCGTTAAGCAGCCATAGTGTGTTTTCTAAACGTGTGACTCTATTCTGTTTTGTAATTCAGTTCAAGGGTAGCGGTTTTTACATTCCCTCTATAAGTCATATCTTATGATAAGTGTCTTTTTCTGTGTGACTTATTTCACTTAGAATCGTCGTACCTAAATCCACTCATCATGCTGCTACTAGCCTTATGACGTCGATTTCATGGCTGAGTGATATTCCATTGTACATAAGGACCACAACTTCTTTATCCATTTTTCTCTTTCCTGGGATATTTAAGGTGTAACGAAGTGGAGATTCTTGTCAACAGAGCAGCCCTAAACTTTGGGGTGCCTGTGTCTTGCTGATTTTTAGTTTTCCCAGTTTATACGCCCATGAGTGGATGTGCCCTATGCTCCCTAAGCTCAGTTTTTTAGATGTTTCAGGACACACCGTGCACTTCTCCAGAGTGGCTGTTGGCAATTTACATCCCGCCCATCAGCGTAGCCAGGCTCCCGTTTCTCCATGGCCTGTCCTGCATTTCTGGTTTTGACACTTTATTCAGCATGGCCCTTTTGACCGATGGGAAGCGAGACTTCTTTGTAGCGCTGATTTGCCTTTCCAGGTTGCTTGGTTGGCCAAAAAGGGCGTATGCGTTTTTTCCTGAATATATTCAGGAAAAAACGCATACGCCCTTTTTGGCCAAGGGCATCATTGTCGAGGTTTTGCCGCTTTTCCTGTGCTTTAAAGGCGATTCGAATCTCCCTCCTGAAATCTGTTTCCTGCAATTCTGCCTTGCTTTCAAATCCTCTTCGTTGCCTTCCATCAATATATTTGTGGTCGAGAGTCATCATTTATAAGTCTGCAGGTTTGTGAATTGCAGTGCCCCTGAGCTCCATTTTTCAACTCGCTTTCTTGGGCGCTGGCCGCAAAAGCGCAGGATTGCTTCAGGCCCTATTCTGGTCCCAGGCGGCAGGCTGAGCCTGTGGTTAATTCTTCTTCCTGATGGGAAAATAGAGTGACCTCTGCCTGTCCCAACACCTAGAGCTAGTCCCTCATTGGTTCCCCCTCTTCCCTTTCATCCTCAGGACAAATTGCAAGCTGTACGGAACAGGAGGTTAAAGGTGCTGATTCTCCAAGGAGGGAGATTGCTAGTAAAGCGGCTGGAATGGCGAACCCGAGCACAAGGAGCTGAGAAATGAGGTGCGTTTTAGAAACCTTTCCCGATCACACGGTGTACCATCTTCTGGGTTTCTCATGCATGTTTTCGATGTAGGAAGATGCCCTTGAACCTGGAGATTTGGGACCCATGGGATGGGTACCACGCAGTATTACTTTAAAGGGTCTGCGTTTGCTCACCCAACCTCACCAAACCTCTCAGCCCCAAGAGTGTCCACCCTTATGTCTCAATCAGCTGTGGGTCTAGATATGGTCAATCCAGGTGGCATTACAGCCGCTGAACGAATTTTGTAAGAATTTCTCTCTCTTTCACTGTCTTTGTTTCACGGGTTTTTAAAAGTAATTGATTTTTATAATGGGGTTTACCTGCTTTTCACTGCTGTGATTTTGCCGCTTTACACCCACTTGACTCACTTACAGAGAGATATCAATGCATAGGTTTCAAGATTCTTACTAGTCAGATATATTCTTGGGCGGTGAATTGGGGGTGTTGAGTCCAATTCATTGAGGAAGGAGTAGGGCTTGTCTATTACATATTGGGTTTATGGAACGGTATCTGAGATAATTTGAAACCCTTGTTGTATGCATCACCCCACCTCACCTTTCCCGTTAAGCAGCCATAGTGTGTTTTCTAAACGTGTGACTCTATTCTGTTTTGTAATTCAGTTCAAGGGTAGCGGTTTTTACATTCCCTCTATAAGTCATATCTTATGATAAGTGTCTTTTTCTGTGTGACTTATTTCACTTAGAATCGTCGTACCTAAATCCAATCATCATGCTGCTACTAGCCTTATGACGTTGATTTCATGGCTGAGTGATATTCCATTGTACATAAGGACCACAACTTCTTTATCCATTTTTCTCTTTCCTGGGATATTTAAGGTGTAACAAAGTGGAGATTCTTGTCAACAGAGCAGCCCTAAACTTTGGGGTGCCTGTGTCTTGCTGATTTTTAGTTTTCCCAATTTATACGCCCATGAGTGGATGTGCCCTATGCTCCCTAAGCTGAGTTTTTTAGATGTTTCAGGACACACCGTGCACTTCTCCAGAGTGGCTGTTGGCAATTTACATCCCGCCCATCAGCGTAGCCAGGCTCCCGTTTCTCCATGGCCTGTCCTGCATTTCTGGTTTTGACACTTTATTCAGCATGGCCCTTTTGACCGATGGGAAGCGAGACTTCTTTGTAGCGCTGATTTGCCTTTCCAGGTTGCTTGGTTGGCCAAAAAGGGCGTATGCGTTTTTTCCTGAATATATTCAGGAAAAAACGCATACGCCCTTTTTGGCCAAGGGCATCATTGTCGAGGTTTTGCCGCCTTTCCTGTGCTTTAAAGGCGATTCGAATCTCCCTCCTGAAATCTGTTTCCTGCAATTCTGCCTTGCTTTCAAATCCTCTTCGTTTCCTTCCATCAATATATTTGTGGTCGAGAGTCATCATTTATAAGTCTGCAGGTTTGTGAATTGCAGTGCCCCTGAGCTCCATTTTTCAACTCGCTTTCTTGGGCGCTGGCCGCAAAAGCGCAGGATTGCTTCAGGCCCTATTCTGGTCCCAGGCGGCAGGCTGAGCCTGTGGTTAATTCTTCTTCCTGATGGGAAAATAGAGTGACCTCTGCCTGTCCCAACACCTAGAGCTAGTCCCTCATTGGTTCCCCCTCTTCCCTTTCATCCTCAGGACAAATTGCAAGCTGTACGGAACAGGAGGTTAAAGGTGCTGATTCTCCAAGGAGGGAGATTGCTAGTAAAGCGGCTGGAATGGCGAACCCGAGCACAAGGAGATGAGAAATGAGGTGCGTTTTAGAAACCTTTCCCGATCACACGGTGTACCATCTTCTGGGTTTCTCATGCATGTTTTCGATGTAGGAAGATGCCCTTGAACCTGGAGATTTGGGACCCATGGGATGGGTACCACGCAGTATTACTTTAAAGGGTCTGCGTTTGCTCACCCAACCTCACCAAACCTCTCAGCCCCAAGAGTGTCCACCCTTATGTCTCAATCAGCTGTGGGTCTAGATATGGTCAATCCAGGTGGCATCACAGCCGCTGAACGAATTTTGTAAGAATTTCTCTCTCTTTCACTGTCTTTGTTTCACGGGTTTTTAAAAGTAATTGATTTTTATAATGGGGTTTACCTGCTTTTCACTGCTGTGATTTTGCCGCTTTACACCCACTTGACTCACTTTCAGAGAGATATCAATGCATAGGTTTCAAGATTCTTACTAGTCAGATATATTCTTGGGCGGTGAATTGGGGGTGTTGAGTCCAATTCACTGAGGAAGGAGTAGGGCTTGTCTATTACATATTGGGTTTATGGAACGGTATCTGAGATAATTTGAAACCCTTGTTGTATGCATCACCCCACCTCACCTTTCCCGTTAAGCAGCCATAGTGTGTTTTCTAAACGTGTGACTCTATTCTGTTTTGTAATTCAGTTCAAGGGTAGCGGTTTTTACATTCCCTCTATAAGTCATATCTTATGATAAGTGTCTTTTTCTGTGTGACTTATTTCACTTAGAATCGTCGTACCTAAATCTACTCATCATGCTGCTACTAGCCTTATGACGTTGATTTCATGGCTGAGTGATATTCCATTGTACATAAGGACCACCACTTCTTTATCCATTTTTCTCTTTCCTGGGATATTTAAGGTGTAACGAAGTGGAGATTTTTGTCAACAGAGCAGCCCTAAACTTTGGGGTGCCTGTGTCTTGCTGATTTTTAGTTTTCTCAATTTATACGCCCATGAGTGGATGTGCCCTATGCTCCCTAATCTGAGTTTTTTAGATGTTTCAGGACACACCGTGCACTTCTCCAGAGTGGCTGTTGGCAATTTACATCCCGCCCATCAGCGTAGCCAGGCTCCCGTTTCTCCATGGCCTGTCCTGCATTTCTGGTTTTGACACTTTATTCAGCATGGCCCTTTTGACCGATGGGAAGCGAGACTTCTTTGTAGCGCTGATTTGCCTTTCCAGGTTGCTTGGTTGGCCAAAAAGGGCGTATGCGTTTTTTCCTGAATATATTCAGGAAAAAACGCATACGCCCTTTTTGGCCAAGGGCATCATTGTCGAGGTTTTGCCGCTTTTCCTGTGCTTTAAAGGCGATTCGAATCTCCCTCCTGAAATCTGTTTCCTGCAATTCTGCCTTGCTTTCAAATCCTCTTCGTTGCCTTCCATCAATATATTTGTGGTCGAGAGTCATCATTTATAAGTCTGCAGGTTTGTGAATTGCAGTGCCCCTGAGCTCCATTTTTCAACTCGCTTTCTTGGGCGCTGGCCGCAAAAGCGCAGGATTGCTTCAGGCCCTATTCTGGTCCCAGGCGGCAGGCTGAGCCTGTGGTTAATTCTTCTTCCTGATGGGAAAATAGAGTGACCTCTGCCTGTCCCAACACCTAGAGCTAGTCCCTCATTGGTTCCCCCTCTTCCCTTTCATCCTCAGGACAAATTGCAAGCTGTACGGAACAGGAGGTTAAAGGTGCTGATTCTCCAAGGAGGGAGATTGCTAGTAAAGCGGCTGGAATGGCGAACCCGAGCACAAGGAGATGAGAAATGAGGTGCGTTTTAGAAACCTTTCCCGATCACACGGTGTACCATCTTCTGGGTTTCTCATGCATGTTTTCGATGTAGGAAGATGCCCTTGAACCTGGAGATTTGGGACCCATGGGATGGGTACCACGCAGTATTACTTTAAAGGGTCTGCGTTTGCTCACCCAACCTCACCAAACCTCTCAGCCCCAAGAGTGTCCACCCTTATGTCTCAATCAGCTGTGGGTCTAGATATGGTCAATCCAGGTGGCATTACAGCCGCTGAACGAATTTTGTAAGAATTTCTCTCTCTTTCACTGTCTTTGTTTCACGGGTTTTTAAAAGTAATTGATTTTTATAATGGGGTTTACCTGCTTTTCACTGCTGTGATTTTGCCGCTTTACACCCACTTGACTCACTTACAGAGAGATATCAATGCATAGGTTTCAAGATTCTTACTAGTCAGATATATTCTTGGGCGGTGAATTGGGGGTGTTGAGTCCAATTCATT
This sequence comes from Balaenoptera physalus, assembly GCF_965194825.1. Lineage (NCBI taxonomy): Eukaryota > Metazoa > Chordata > Mammalia > Artiodactyla > Balaenopteridae > Balaenoptera > Balaenoptera physalus. The sequence continues at coordinate 603,387 of NW_028126358.1, read as the reverse complement.
GAGGAAGGAGTAGGGCTTGTCTATTACATATTGGGTTTATGGAACGGTATCTGAGATAATTTGAAACCCTTGTTGTATGCATCACCCCACCTCACCTTTCCCGTTAAGCAGCCATAGTGTGTTTTCTAAACGTGTGACTCTATTCTGTTTTGTAATTCAGTTCAAGGGTAGCGGTTTTTACATTCCCTCTATAAGTCATATCTTATGATAAGTGTCTTTTTCTGTGTGACTTATTTCACTTAGAATCGTCGTACCTAAATCCAATCATCATGCTGCTACTAGCCTTATGACGTTGATTTCATGGCTGAGTGATATTCCATTGTACATAAGGACCACAACTTCTTTATACATTTTTCTCTTTCCTGGGATATTTAAGGTGTAACAAAGTGGAGATTCTTGTCAACAGAGCAGCCCTAAACTTTGGGGTGCCTGTGTCTTGCTGATTTTTAGTTTTCCCAATTTATACGCCCATGAGTGGATGTGCCCTATGCTCCCTAAGCTGAGTTTTTTAGATGTTTCAGGACACACCGTGCACTTCTCCAGAGTGGCTGTTGGCAATTTACATCCCGCCCATCAGCGTAGCCAGGCTCCCGTTTCTCCATGGCCTGTCCTGCATTTCTGGTTTTGACACTTTATTCAGCATGGCCCTTTTGACCGATGGGAAGCGAGACTTCTTTGTAGCGCTGATTTGCCTTTCCAGGTTGCTTGGTTGGCCAAAAAGGGCGTATGCGTTTTTTCCTGAATATATTCAGGAAAAAACGCATACGCCCTTTTTGGCCAAGGGCATCATTGTCGAGGTTTTGCCGCCTTTCCTGTGCTTTAAAGGCGATTCGAATCTCCCTCCTGAAATCTGTTTCCTGCAATTCTGCCTTGCTTTCAAATCCTCTTCGTTTCCTTCCATCAATATATTTGTGGTCGAGAGTCATCATTTATAAGTCTGCAGGTTTGTGAATTGCAGTGCCCCTGAGCTCCATTTTTCAACTCGCTTTCTTGGGCGCTGGCCGCAAAAGCGCAGGATTGCTTCAGGCCCTATTCTGGTCCCAGGCGGCAGGCTGAGCCTGTGGTTAATTCTTCTTCCTGATGGGAAAATAGAGTGACCTCTGCCTGTCCCAACACCTAGAGCTAGTCCCTCATTGGTTCCCCCTCTTCCCTTTCATCCTCAGGACAAATTGCAAGCTGTACGGAACAGGAGGTTAAAGGTGCTGATTCTCCAAGGAGGGAGATTGCTAGTAAAGCGGCTGGAATGGCGAACCCGAGCACAAGGAGATGAGAAATGAGGTGCGTTTTAGAAACCTTTCCCGATCACACGGTGTACCATCTTCTGGGTTTCTCATGCATGTTTTCGATGTAGGAAGATGCCCTTGAACCTGGAGATTTGGGACCCATGGGATGGGTACCACGCAGTATTACTTTAAAGGGTCTGCGTTTGCTCACCCAACCTCACCAAACCTCTCAGCCCCAAGAGTGTCCACCCTTATGTCTCAATCAGCTGTGGGTCTAGATATGGTCAATCCAGGTGGCATCACAGCCGCTGAACGAATTTTGTAAGAATTTCTCTCTCTTTCACTGTCTTTGTTTCACGGGTTTTTAAAAGTAATTGATTTTTATAATGGGGTTTACCTGCTTTTCACTGCTGTGATTTTGCCGCTTTACACCCACTTGACTCACTTTCAGAGAGATATCAATGCATAGGTTTCAAGATTCTTACTAGTCAGATATATTCTTGGGCGGTGAATTGGGGGTGTTGAGTCCAATTCACTGAGGAAGGAGTAGGGCTTGTCTATTACATATTGGGTTTATGGAACGGTATCTGAGATAATTTGAAACCCTTGTTGTATGCATCACCCCACCTCACCTTTCCCGTTAAGCAGCCATAGTGTGTTTTCTAAACGTGTGACTCTATTCTGTTTTGTAATTCAGTTCAAGGGTAGCGGTTTTTACATTCCCTCTATAAGTCGTATCTTATGATAAGTGCCTTTTTCTGTGTGACTTATTTCACTCAGAATCGTCGTACCTAAATCCAATCATCATGCTGCTACTAGCCTTATGACGTTGATTTCATGGCTGAGTGATATTCCATTGTACATAAGGACCACCACTTCTTTATCCATTTTTCTCTTTCCTGGGATATTTAAGGTGTAACGAAGTGGAGATTCTTGTCAACAGAGCAGCCCTAAACTTTGGGGTGCCTGTGTCTTGCTGATTTTTAGTTTTCCCAATTTATACGCCCATGAGTGGATGTGCCCTATGCTCCCTAAGCTGAGTTTTTTAGATGTTTCAGGACACACCGTGCACTTCTCCAGAGTGGCTGTTGGCAATTTACATCCCGCCCATCAGCGTAGCCAGGCTCCCGTTTCTCCATGGCCTGTCCTGCATTTCTGGTTTTGACACTTTATTCAGCATGGCCCTTTTGACCGATGGGAAGCGAGACTTCTTTGTAGCGCTGATTTGCCTTTCCAGGTTGCTTGGTTGGCCAAAAAGGGCGTATGCGTTTTTTCCTGAATATATTCAGGAAAAAACGCATACGCCCTTTTTGGCCAAGGGCATCATTGTCGAGGTTTTGCCGCTTTTCCTGTGCTTTAAAGGCGATTCGAATCTCCCTCCTGAAATCTGTTTCCTGCAATTCTGCCTTGCTTTCAAATCCTCTTCGTTGCCTTCCCTCAATATATTTGTGGACGAGAGTCATCATTTATAACTCTGCAGGTTTGTGAATTGCAGTGCCCCTGAGCTCCATTTTTCAACTCGCTTTCTAGGGCGCTGGCCGCAAAAGCGCAGGATTGCTTCAGGCCCTATTCTGGTCCCAGGCGGCAGGCTGAGCCTGTGGTTAATTCTTCTTCCTGATGGGAAAATAGAGTGACCTCTGCCTGTCCCAACACCTGGAGCTAGTCTCTCATTGGTTCCCCCTCTTCCCTTTCATCCTCAGGACAAATTGCAAGCTGTACGGAACAGGAGGTTAAAGGTGCTGATTCTCCAAGGAGGGAGATTGCTAGTAAAGCGGCTGGAATGGCGAACCCGAGCACAAGGAGATGAGAAATGAGGTGCGTTTTAGAAACCTTTCCCGATCACACAGTGTACCATCTTCTGGGTTTCTCATGCATGTTTTCGATGTAGGAAGATGCCCTTGAACCTGGAGATTTGGGACCCATGGGATGGGTACCACGCAGTATTACTTTAAAGGGTCTGCGTTTGCTCACCCAACCTCACCAAACCTCTCAGCCCCAAGAGTGTCCACCCTTATGTCTCAATCAGCTGTGGGTCTAGATATGGTCAATCCAGGTGGCATTACAGCCGCTGAACGAATTTTGTAAGAATTTCTCTCTCTTTCACTGTCTTTGTTTCACGGGTTTTTAAAAGTAATTGATTTTTATAATGGGGTTTACCTGCTTT